>NW_022990673.1:2017497-2457264 GCF_902827175.1 Gymnodraco acuticeps
CCACAACCTTTTTCTCACTGTATATTTGACTGAAGGTCCCATCTTTCTTCTGCCAGTAGATTTTATCGCTATTCACCTGAAAGCAGACAGAGCATGAGGAAGAGAGAGAGACAAAATAAAGCCTTGAACAGATGGGAAACGTCATGCAGCGTTTTGATGTATGCCATATGGCTTATGATAGCTACACAGTACATGCATAATCTGCAGTGTTGGGCAAGTAACTTCCAAAATGTAATAAAGTACATATGACTTATTACTACAACACCAAAGTACTCTGTTTTTCCCAAGGACTGTGGTCTCCTGACTGGCTGAGAAGATCCTGCATATTGGGGCTGAACATCGACTGTGAAGAATGTGGTACTGCACATTGGAACAAATGATGTTGTGAAACAACAGTCAGAAGTGCTGAAAGAAGACTTAAATGTTTGTTGGAAACTGCCAGCTCTCTAAATGCAGAGGTGTTCATCAGTGGCCCTCTACCGCCAGTCAGAAGAGGGAGTGTAGAGATTCAGCAGATTGTTTGCACTGAACACCTGGCTTTCAACGCCTGTACTGACCATTCTGTTTCATTTTATTGACAATTTTAACTTTTTCTGGGATCGCAGACATCTTTTCAAGGCAAATGGAGTTTGCCTGAACAAGTCAGGAGTGAAATTGTTTATCTCTAACATATTCAACTGCCTGCGTCATCAATGTTCCCTCTGCCAAGGACAAGCGGCAAGAGGAATCAAAACAGGAGAAAGACACAACACATCACGCAGAAAACCCTGAAGAATTATCACTGCACCCGCCTGAGGAATGTTCTGATTATGGGAGACCTATGAGACAAATGAGGAGTCTCCACTGCCCGTCACCCCCCCCCCCCCCCCTGTCAACGCCGTTTGAGGATACTCCGTTCACCCTTTCACCCTCGCCCACCCCTCCTGGAGATCGAATGAACACACAAAGGAGATACAGAGGGTTGGCACCGATTCGTTCCTGGAGTTCAAAGACCAAACGAAGGCGATACGCAGGGCTGGCACCATGTCCTTTACCCCCGCTCTCTCAACGACGCCCACCAAATCACCGCGGAGACGCGCACCATCTCCCCCATCCTCACTCACCGTGCCTACATCAACCACCTCCCCCCCCTGGCAGCATTGTCCTCTACCCCCCGCACCATCTCGCCCGTCTCCCATCACCGTGCCTACGTCGACCACCCTCCCCTCCCTTCGAGGGGGCATCTGCAGTCTCCGAAGCCTGATAAGGATGTGTGTGTACAAAACACAACAAAACTCTTACTGATATGTGATGGGTCCAGCTCAAGGGCGTATGGCACTCTCAACTCTTTCAGGACATGTCGGGGGCCCTGCCTGCCAGTAGCTTTGCCGATATCTGTGTTGATAGGTAATAGATTAAGAGCGGTGAATCATAGAAAACAGGAAGCGCTCAAACGTTTTTGTGTGAGTGTATCTAATTTAGCAGTGATTCCATGTCAGCCACAGCTTGTTACAAAAAAACATGACTGATAGTGTGTTTAACAAACTTAAACTAGCTTTATTAAATGTCAGGTCTTTGGCAGGAAAAACATTTTTAATCAATGATTTTATCACTGAGCACAATCTCGATTTTATGTTTTTTAACAGAAACTTGGATTGAACAAAATAACAGTGCAGCTGTTCTTATCGAATCAACCCCTCCCAACTTTAGTTTTATGAGTCAGGAAATAATGCATAAGAAAGGGGTGGAGTTGCTATTCTGTTCAATGATTCCCTTCAATGCAGGAAGACAGCATATGGAAACTTTGATTCTTTTGAATATGTGGCCCTTCGGCTGTGAAATGCTCCTCTCGAGCTCTGTTCCTAAATATCTATAGACCACCCAAATACTGTGCAAGCTTTTTTGATGACTTTACTGAACTGCTGTCTATAGTGTGTATTGACTTTGACCGTTAGTCATTGTTGGTGATTTAACATCCATGTTGACCAACCCCCAGGAAAGAGGGGCTAAAGAACTGTTTTTGTGTTCTTGATAGCTATGGACTGACTCAGCATGTGACGGAGCCCACGCACAATAAGGGGCACACTCTGGACTTAATTATCTCAAAGGGTGTGAATATCTCTAAGGTTGTGGTGACTGATGTTGCACTCTCTGACCATTCCTGTGTTTTCTTTGAGAGCTCTATTTCTGTTCAAAAAATGTTCAAAAAGAGGGTAACCACAAAGCGATATTTAACTGAAAATACTAGGGAAATGTTTACTCAGAATTTCTCTTCCACACTTGCCCCTGCCAAACATCTCAGTAAATGAGCTAGTAGATCATTTTAATTCAAAATTAAAAATGTTTATAGATGCCATTGCTCCAACTAGGTTAAAGGAAGTGTCTGTCAAGAAAATATCTCCATGGAGAAAGGCCATGACCGTGAAAACAGAAAAAAGAGAATGTCGAAAAGCTGAACGCAGGTGGCAAAAAACAAATCTCCAGGTTCACTTTGAAATCTATAAAGAGAGACTTGGCCTTTATAATTTGGAATTGAAAAACGCACGACAATCGTTCTTCTCTGACATCATACCAAAAACAAAACAACGCACGTGCCTTGTTTGCTACCGTCGACAGACTAACTAACCCCCCAGTGTCAGTAGCCTCTGAATTTCTATCCACCAGGGCGTGCAATGACTTTGCCTCCTTTTTCACTGACAAAATTCAGAAAATCAGACAAGCAGTCAGTGCCTCTGCATCAGGAACAGCAAATGTGTTGTCCCTATCTCCACTTAACATCAATTCAAACATCATGACACAATTCCATCAGATTAATGATAAAAACCTAGAGGACATTATTCAACTTCTGAAATCCTCCTCTTGCTGCTTGATATTATTCCAACAGGATTTTTTCAAAGATGTTTTGCCTTGCATGGCCTCAGATCTACTTCATATAGTAAACAAATCTATTCACTCAGGTATTTTTCCACAGGCCCTGAAAACTGCAGTCATTAAAACCGCTCTTAAAAAAGAATAATCTAGATTGCTTCAGTAATGAAACAATTACAGGCCCATATCAAACCTGCCATTTCTAGGTTAAAATCATTGAAAAGTTGTTTTTCAACAGTTTGAGTAATTTCTTGCATTTAAATAACTGTTTTCGATTGTGTTCCAGTCAGGCTTTCGTCCAAACCACAGCAATGAGACTGCTCTTGTAAAGGTCTTTAATGACATCCACTTAAACACAGACAGTGGCAGAACTTCAGTGTTAGTATTATTAGATCTCAGTGCTGCGTTTGACACTGTTGACCACAGCATATTACTAGACCGACTGGAAAACTGGGTGGGACTTCGGAAACAGTTCTGAATTGGTTTGAATCCTACTTAAAGGACAGAAACAACTTTGTTTCTATAGGTAAATACACATCTGAGTTGACAAATATGACATGTGGGGTTCCTCAAGGCTCCATCTTGGGGCCTCTTCTCTTTAACATCTACATGCTACCACTGGCTCAAGATAATGAAGAACAACAAAAAAGTTACCATAGCTATGCAGATGACACACAAATTTACGTGACAATTTCACCAGGAGACTATGCTCCAATTCAAACACTGAGTAAGTGCATTGAACAAATCAATGACTGGATGTGTCAGAACTTTCTCCAATTAAACAAAGATAAAACTGAGGTAATGGTTTTTGGAGCCAAGTCAGAACGTATAAAAGTTAGCACTGAGCTTCAGCCTGCAATGTTCAAAACAACAGATAAAGCCAGAAATCTAGGTGTAGTCATGGACTCTGACCTGAGTTTCAACAGTCACATTAAAACTGTTACTAAATCAGCCTACTATCACCTAAAAGAATATATCTAGGATTAAAAGACTAATGTCACAGCAGGATTTGGAAAAAACTTGTCCATGCTTTTATCTTCAGTAGACTCGACTACTGCAATGGTGTCTTCACAGGTCTCACTAAAAAATCTATTAGAAAGCTGCAGCTAATTCAGAACGCCGCTGCTCGAGTCCTCACTAACACTAAGAAAGTGGATCACATCACTCCAGTTCTGAAGTCTTTACACTGGCTTCCTGCTGTGTCAAAGAATAGATTTTCAAAATACTGCTGCTGGTTTATAAAGCACTGAATGGTTTAGGCCCAAAATACATTTCTGACCTCCTGCTAAATTATGAACCATCCAGATCTCTCAGGTCTTCAGGGACTGGTCAGCTTTCTGTCCCCAGAGTCAGAACTAAACATGGTAAAGCAGCGTTCAGTTATTATGCTCCAAATATCTGGAACAAACTCCCAGAAACCTGCAGGTCCGCTACAACTCTGACTACTTTTAAATCCAGGCTGAAGACTTCTTTTCTTTTTGTCGCTGCTTTTAATGAACTATTCATATCTTAGACTGCACTGTAACTTTATCCATGTACTTTTTTCTTTTAATGTTTAATTGAATGCCATGTATTTTTTTCTTTTAATGTTTATTTTATTAGCTTTTCTTTTTAATGACTGATTTTAAATGCCATTTTCTTAATCTCTTTCATTTTTTGTAAAGCACTTTGAATTGCCTTGTGTTGAAAAGTGCTATATAAATAAACTTGCCTTGCCTTACTGTCTTTTTTAAGTAATAAGTTACATTACAATATTACTGTCTCTGAATTGTAATGAGTTACACTACTTTTATATTACTTTTGAGTTACTTTACCAAAATAACCGCAAAAGAATGGCTAGGTATTTTAAATGCTAAAATGTAGTTTAGTGCAGCTCATTATACATCCAGTGAAGGGCAATGTGGTATAGCATAACAACTGCAGGCCATTAAGGCTACTAACAATTTTGTTTACACAGCTTAGTTGAATACTCGATTCTGATTGTAAATTCTTAACATGTGACACGTTGTTAATACAGTAGTACATGCCACTGTCAAGGACTATAATGAAGGTTGCTAAGGAGGATCAAGAAAGAGAAAGGAAAATAGGTTAAAAGCCCTGAGCCTGTTTTTCAGGTCTCAGGCTCGAAAATGACATTCCCAGAATAAATGACTATATCTTCACTTCTAAAAGGGGTAAATTAATAATCTTTTTTCTCAAAGCAAGGTTAAACCTGTGAGTTGGATGTAGAAAAGTCAGAATCAATATAGATATTTTTTATTTTAAAGTAAATTCAGATTGAACATAGTAAAAAGATGTAAATTATAGTGTCCGTCCGTTTATTGCCATTGAACACAACTTTTGATCAGAAAACAGCAAAGGTAAGAGTTATTTGCCGTTTTGGCTACGTAAAGTGGAATTGTGTGTTGTGTTTGCTGGCTTTCGCTTCCGCGAGTTTTGGTCGCTCAGTGATGATACTTATACCATTGGAATCTGTGGAATCTCAGCTTTCAGATGATATCTTGTTTGTGCAGATCCGATGAAGTATACAAGATCGCTAACGTGAGTTATGTGCTAAGTGCGTTAGCATTCTTTTGTTTAGTGCTAATTCAGAGGCTCGATGTTAGACTTGTGTTTTGTTTGGTAAAAAAATGTTTCATATTGTCAGGTAGCTGAGTTTCTTCCCGTTAAGTGGGTATGACACATCAGCCCTCAGACGCTGTTTCTTGCAAGATGTTGCGGGAGACCCCCGTCCCCCATTTAATTGCGGGTTAAAATGGGTTGTAACTGCGTTACTGAGAATTGTAACGGTAGTATATTACCTACATTTCATTAAGTAATGCATTACATTACTTCGTTACAAGCAAAAGTAATACATTACTGTAACCTCTGTTACTTTTGTAACGCGTTACACCCAACACTGATAATCTGTCAACATGAAACAACAACGGAAATATCAGATGTTTAACCTACAGCACTCATGTAGGTTAAGTATGCTAGGGAAAACTGAACTTTATGGAAGTGCAGACAGAATATCTAGGGTGCTCCTCTAGAAATGAGTGGCATCTAACTCTGAGGTTGCAGATTGTAACCAGCTCTGAGGTTGCAGATTGTAAATACCCCTTTAAATGGGTCGGTGAACCTACGATGGCCTTCAGGTAACGTAAAACACGAAAAGCCCTCTCTGAGGTCAGTGTTTGGTTCGTCCATTCTGGGTAACTAAACATGGTGCTGCAACATGACAGACTCTGGAAAAGGGATCTACTATCTAGAGGTAAACCAATGAAAAACACACCTATTCTTAGTTCCAGGTGAATTAACACTAATGAACACATAATCAGGAATATAATATTTCCCATCTATTAATAAATCCCCCTTAATCCTACACACTGCTCCCAAAGTAAAAGATATATTCCACAAACCTCAGCGAACACAAATGGGATGTCATGTTTCAGGAAGACCTGTCCATTGCGTACTGCAGTGAGAGACGCCGGGCCGCAGCGGAAGGTGCCCTGACTCGTCTCCTGAGGCGTGGCGTCCACAGCTTGCCAGCCTCCGTTGCCTGCAGGCAAGTCTGGACGCGCCATCCAGGCATCGTTCCACACATGGAAGTTCCTTCATAAAAATACTTAAAGGTCAGGCTTCATAAATCTACATTTGGCTAATTTAATAAAAATAACTTTTGTCGTATTTGTTGGAACTGGCACTGAGTTCATGAGACAGATCTTAGAAATAATCAGGTAAAATAAGACATTTTGGTTACAGCCCGTTGGCGGTGCCTAGTTTTCACTTGACTGTTTTCAACATGTGGGGTACAAACTTTCATTTACAGCTTCACAGTACACTGTGGCAACATTTAACAAGTAAGAAATAAACTATATAGAAACCTTGTTTTGATATTGGATCAGCAGTTTGCCATTTAGATCGGAGTTCACAACATTGAGAAACAGACTCATTGGTCCTGTTTGTTGATTTAATTTGACACAGTGAAATCTTACAATTACCATAAACATTTTTAGTAACATTGTGGAAGGGGGAATGACGTTTTTGTTCACATATTATTTGTCACTTGCTCTAGTGTCAGGATATCGTTTTAGCAAATATCACAACAAATTACTTCTAAGAAAAGGTTACCAAGTGCTGGTTTAAACTACAGAGTGAAACCTGCCAAGATGAGGCAGCATCACAGTGATGGTGACAGGACATACCAGATAGAGTCAGCATTGAGGAGCTCCATAGGCTCCAGGCTCTCGTCCAGGTATACGTCTGTTGTCAAGGAGACGTCTGTGTCATGAGCTGAGCTGAAGTTGGTCACAGTTCGACCGGGAATGCCTAAACAGCGTAAGACTGAAAATATACAGCACCAGTCGTCAATATCTGTTTGAATCTCCCTGTCTGTTACACACATACACAAACACGTCTCATGAAATTGTGATAGGAAAAGAAAAACTGTCCGCTCACCTGTGGTGAATACTCCAGCAAAGACCCAGCATTGGCCATACTTAACAGGGTTTCCATTGTTTTTATGATATTCCTTCAGGATTTCCACACTTCCACTCCAAACTGTTGGACTAGTCCCAGCCAAATAGTTTCCGGACCAGTCTCCTTCCACGACACCTAGGTCATCTGGGGAGTTGATCTGGATAAGTGAAATATTGAGTTGTTATTTTTTTAAACCAAGTTTTCCATTTGGCAGGAACATGAACACAGTAACACTTCAGATTGTTTAGTATCACTTTACAATAAGACTACCCTTATAAAGGGTTTACGAATAGTTTGTAATTTATTTATTAATTAGGTTGTGAACACTTTATAAATCACGAATAAGCTTTTATAAGACATGACATAAACAGGGCAACTGTGACCGGTTGCTTGCCAAATAGTGAGCCCACATGTATCTGTACTGCTAAGTCTTATATTGGCTACTTAGCTTACTTCGTCTTCTTCATCAGCCAGCATCCTTGGTATCTGTTGTTCACCGAGTTGATTCTCTCTAACTAAGTAGCTAATATAAGGCTTAGTCATCTTGCCAAATAGTGAGCCTGTGTTGATGTATGAAAACTATGTTAGAACTTTTCAATAGTTAAAAAGAGTAAACGCAGTCTCACCATGGCTGAGACTACTCGCACCACATTAATCGGGTCTCCCCACCCTGACGGAGGAGTTCCACTCTTTTCCAGGACAAAGATACAAGCAGCAAGAATCCCATCTTGGAACTGAAAGCGAAAAAGAGAGCAATTAGGTTTCTACTGCTTAGTCTATTAACAAAACACTTAAAGATCGAACAACCCCCTCACCTGTCCATAGTCCCAGGTCCGCACTCCAATTTGATCCATGGTGCCATAGTAGATTTTTCCGATATCATTCAGGACATATTCCTGCCTCTCGTCTTCAGCATCCATGAACACTGTGTCATCTGACAGTGAACAAGTACAAAGTATCAATAACTTTAGATTTGTGTATACATCTCACAATTGTATATGATTTTTAAATGTAACTTAGACATTTAAACTAGAACAAAAAGCACTTAGGAGAGTGCAGATCTACTGTAAGAGAGGCTTTTCTTTAGTCTAGCCATTTGCCAGCAGTCATTGACAGAACAAGAACATGTAGTCATAAAAGTGGACAAAATAATTATTGGCAGACAGGTCCAGTAGTATTCACGATAATGTGTAGACAATCAGAGAGTAGACATTTCTTAAAAAATTAACACTGTTGTAGCCATGTCAAGATCAAAAGCCCGACAGGGGAATTTATTGAGGCTGAAATTGTCCTATTATGTATTTCAGAGTAAATGGCATAAAAAACCCTTTTGTTCTTCTTGGTTGGGTTTTTTCTTAGAGGAATAGTTAGACATATTGGGAACGTAGAGGTGTTTGCTTTCATATGAATAGTGAGATGAGAAGATTATGGTCTGTCTGTCTGTTAAATACACTGAAAAAACTGAACCGTTGACTTTAATTAAATGTATTATGGCAACATATTTCACATAACTGTATTAGGCTAGTCTATTAGCATAGCTTAGTATAAAGACTTAAACTGGGAAACAACTAAACCAGCATTTCACAAAATCAACCAATAAGCACCTCTTAAACAAACTAAATAACATTGTATACCTTTACTTCATGGTTATATGACTGTATTGTAATGTCTTTCTGCTAGTTTTAATACCCGTTGTAGTATATTAACCTGACAAACATATACCATGTGTGTCTTAGATGCTTTATTTTTGTAATCCCATATTTACCTTCACACCAGGGGTTGAACAGCATAAGGATGTCATTAGCAGGGTCATGTGTAGAAACTGCCTGGCCATTTGCACAATGCGTCTCCACTATTATTTGATATCGGCCAATGAGCGCCGTGGGGAGAGAATTCACAGACAGCTTCATCCTTTTGTCGTCCTGACTCACAATAGAAGCCTCCCAACGATTGCCCTCCAACTCCTCCACCAAAGGGACAATTACATGGGTTCCTTTTGACACTGTTGGCAGCGGCCCTGAGAAAGGAAAAGAAGACATGTCAATGAAGCATATGGAAACAACCCAGTCTCACGGCATTTCGTGTTATAGTCACGAAATTAATCTAATCTATTGATTCGTGTTCACCTTACACGATTTCCCCCTTTTTTTCGTGTCACACGGAACGATTTTAAAAGTAATGTATTTCTATTGGTAATATGTGTCGTATCTGCACCACATATTTTTGTCCAGTCGGGTCTTGGAAGACCAGAAGCTGTGTGGTTCGTAAAAAAAATGTCTTACTCAATATCTTTCCCTAAGCCTAACCCTTTTATTTTAAATTGTATAATGTCGGAGTTTTTTGCCGTCCGTGAGGAAAAGAAATGGCTCAGAGCCTCAGAATACTGACATCTGTATTTTTTTTAATCTGTTTTTCCTTCTTATTGTTATTATTTACATTGCTTTTAATATTGTTCTGTATGACACGAAAAAAATGGAGAAATCGTGTTGGTGAACACGAATCAATAGATTAATTTCATGACTATAACACGAAATGCTGTGAGACTGTGTTGGTGGAAACTAGTGTTCATGCCATGCCCAAAAAAAAAAGTTTTTTTCACCTCAATAGGCCTCGCTCAATCTTAACCACACCTGCATTCCTACCTTGTTAGGTAAACGGAGTCTATACAAAGATTCCAGATGAGCTTCATGATTTATGCATATGCACACACATACACGCACACATAAACGTTATAATAGCAGTGCAGCTGTGCTACAAACAGTTATCCTTGGCAGCAGTTTGGCTGCAGTTCCTGCACTGGCATGAACAATGCTAATGTTTAAGGCGGGGATCTGCATTCTGGGTTTAAAGAGAAACACTCAAATCTTTAATGGGCCCTGTGTTTTCTATGTTTAAGAAATTCACCTCTAAAGGGAGTAAGGAAAACTCACAACTCTCCCTGATTGTTATCTCTTTCCTCACTGGGTGTGGCCTTGGTCTTTTTTGGCTTACACGTGTCTTAACTATGATACAATTTCAAGATTTCATTTGTAAAGACTGACAACTGGTTGTGTGTGAAAATAGGAATCTGCAGCTGCCTTGAAGGAAAGGAATGAAACAACCATTGTAAAACTGTGAATCACTGTGGTACTTTTGTTGGCGCTTTCCTCCGCTTTGCTTTCTACATGTGCATAAGCAATATCAAAATAATAGCAACATTTCCATGAACTTTATACTGAATACATCCCATTCCCTAGAGGGTGAACCCAAAGGATGTGTGAAGACCTGCAGATAGTTTTTCATAATTGAATGGAGGCTGTCTGTGCAGCAGGGGTGCAAAGGCACGGGTAACAACAGCCTGAATTCCTGCTTGAAGCAATATACTGAAGCAACCTTTGTGTTGAAAGGTGCTATTTAAACAGACTTGGCTTGACTTGCAACAACAGCTTGTAAAAAAACTTTGATACAAATTAGAATAAATAACTGCCATTATTTTGGATACTTTATTAGCAAAAAAGCTACCATTCTTTAAACCTTGCATGTTTCCTCAGTGTTAAGGAATGTACATGGGGTAAAATACGATTTCCTCTCATGGATTCACAGTCTCTGTAAATGAGACGGGGTAATTCTTCTCTGCAAGCTTCACTTGTGTTATATCTATAATTGTAGGATCTATATTGGTCTGCATCCTCTCGACATAAAGACATAGAGAGAGACAGCAGAGACAGAGGCAGTTGGTGTGCCAGCATCAATGGTAAATTGTCTGCAGACTGGATTTTTAGTTAGAGTAAGACTCGACTCGGCATTCGTAAAAAAAACTCTCTCCCCTGGAGCATAGCAACTGTTACCATAGCAATAGTAACCAAAAAGCTCTCACTCCCTCTCACTCTCCCTCCTAATCTATCCATCTCACACACAAATGCTACATAATCTGAATACACACACAAGGAGCCAAATTACCGGTTTAAACCTCAAACTTCTTGCTTCATTTAGTTTCCTCCTGGAGCTCTAAAACCGTCACCATCCTCTTTACACTTTGACTGCTATAAAGAGGGAGGTCTTAATTATCATGTGCAGCTCGGCAGAGGTTTCCACGAGAGTCAGGCTGGACTGCCTCCATCCAGTTTCACACTTGGCCTTCCTAGATCAGAGGCCATTCATGTGGGAAATCTATATCTAGCAAATTAGTATTCATAAATGGGGTGAAGCCTGCGAGCTAGTTCAGGCAGTCAACTCGAGCACTTATGCTGCATTCATACATAACGCCCCTTGCTACTCTGCAACCAACCAAACAGAGTCTCCTTAATATGCCGCCCTATTTAACCTGCCAGATATCTCTCCATGCATTGCTTACTGCTGCTATTGCTGCAGCTACTTCTACGTCGCTGCTGCTTGCTGCACCACCACCATTTGTCATTCAAATACAGTAGATAGCCTTGTAGTTGCACTGTATAGGCAAATTGCTGTTTGACCAAAATTAGCAGCCTTTGAACTGTGAATAGTTCTGTGAGAGGATACAAAGTAGTTGATATTGATATACTTTATTAATCCCCGTGGGGAAATTGTTTCTCTGCATTTGACCCTTCCTAGTGTTAGGAGCAGTGTGCTGCCATTTTGAACGGCACCCAGGGAGCAGTGTAGGGAACGGTGCCTTGCTCAGGGACACCTCGGTAGCACTTGGTCTTGCTGGGACTTGAACTGGTGACCTTCCAGTTGCCAAGCCAAGTCCCTATCGACTTCGCCACCACCGCCCCCCCTAGTAGAGGCTAATGTGAGTGTAAAAATACTTTGGTTACTATTGTGATATCGCTTTTTGTTAAAAATGAATCTCGGTGAAGCAGATCAAGGACATGCTTCTTGAGGTAGGATCGTTATTTAGAGTTGTCATTGAAATGCAAGTTGTTGGCAGTCACCCATTCAGAATATATTAATTTAGGTAATTTCTCTTTTTTTCCTTTTTCAAAAATAGCACAATGTAATTGAAGTATGCAAAGAACTATAGCCATCCGCTGCCTTGTCGTGTACCTTGGAGACAAGGAAGAGGACCTTTTCAAGGAGTTTAGCGACGTAATTAAAAAATCTTGAAATAAAATAAAATCCACGGGCACAGTGTAAAAACAGTGTCAGTTACATTTTGAAGCATATTGCACTTTTGGCCACACCCCAATCAATAATATCTTAGCAACGTTCAGCATGGATAGGTGTTGACAGCAATGGCATGGGAAAAGGATTGTGTAACATTTGAAAAGTGGCTTCTGCTCTTCACTTAACCAGTTCACATATTGTATGGAACCTGCAAAAAAGATGAGAAGATACACTAAAACTTGCACGGTTGGGATTGACAAAATCTGTCCACATGCATTTAAACACTAGGCAAAGTACTCAAAAGCACCTCTGTGTGTCTTCAGGACCACATTGCCATGATGACACACACATGCAGACTCAATAGGTGAAAACAATACCAGCGTTGCTTTAGCAGCTGGTAATAATGGCTCTGAATTAGCTAAGAGTTTAAAAAGAATGCAATTACCTAATTCATTATCTCTTATGCGCTAACCTATTATTGAATGTGCTTCAAAAGGACATGAATATCGCCTTCATCAGTGACCGGTCCACCCCAGGATCTGACCATACGATGGCAACCATCGTGGTCGAGGGAAACAAATGAATGAGCAAGCATTCTGCGTTAAATGTGTTCATACTGTTTGAAATAATGACTGTCGGCAGTGCAAACATCTTTGATACATCTTTTGTAAAATGGATGTGTGTGATCTGCAGATTGGTGGCCATTGAGAGTTTGTTTCTGTAGTTTTACAAAAACTTTACAGATTTTACATATTTGGCACTGGTTTTAAATATGCAAAGGCCTCTAACTTCGATGTGATGGCAGCATTTATTAGCTGTGTCCCCATTTGCCATGGTAATATGGCTAATGTGTTTATTTATTATTTGTGGTGCAATTTACATTTTTCAAGATTTAAATGAAGCTCAGCGCAAGTTCTTTCAGGAAGACTGGGTGTATATACATTCACTCCGCAGCTGCATATAATCAGCTCATCACAGGCGTTCTCTTTAACCTATTACATTTCACCTCATTCTCCAGCAGCCAATCAACGTGCTGCAAACAAACTATAAAATGGTTCTCCTCTCTCCTGCAGTCAGCTGTGATTTCAGGTGTTCATGCACCTTATCATACTGTATGGCATGTGCCAATAAATGTTCAAACAAAATGAATTCTCTCCTGATTGAAACATCATGTGTTGAAATAAACAACTGCATTTCAAAATAAAAAGTGAATTGCCTAATATTTTTGTTGTGGAATCAATTAATTTCTTTCTTTAAAGGCAAAAACATGAAAAAGCTAAGAAAAAAACTATTGAAAACAATATATTTGGAGCAAATTAATTTATAAATGGTTGTCAACTTAAAAACATGTGTTCACAATGATAGTAATTAAGTACATACAACTTAAAATTCCTTTTAAATCATGTGGTAAAACTAGTCGGAACAACTTAATCTTTTGAGTAATCAACTTCAAAACTTGTGTTTATAATACCAATTATTAGTGGTAATTAGAAACACCTCTGATTGTAGAGGAAAAGCCTTCTCCCCTAACTCAAATAACTTTGTTGCTTTGAGACAATTTCATTAGAAGTTGTCTTAACTCAATAAACATTGATGCAACTGTTGCGTTGATTTTCTTTGTTGAGCCAAGGCATTTGTTTTTAGAGTGCAGCTTCCACCTGTAGGCTTGGTTTTTTTTTTTTTCGTTTTTTTGCCTAAATCCTACCGGCCCACATTTGTAAGTGATCCGGCCACTCCCTGGAGTGTGTGCACCAGATTGATGCATTTAACTTCAACATTTAAAAAAAAATCTTCCCGGGGGAGCATGCCCCCGGACCCCCCTAGAGGAGGTTAGGGCCACCACCTGCCCACACCCCCTGTTAAATTGTCTCACCCACATTGAGGATGCTGCCTACGCCCATGTTTTATTCCATGTGTCAAGTCAGGCAAATTGGGTCCAAATGTTATTGCATCAATGATCTTTTAACATTAAAATCACTAAATATGATGCTGTAACTATTGTGCTCTAGGCAACTCAAAGGCTCAGGTAATGTGATTACTATATGAATAATGGTCCAAAATAACATAAAATGCATAGGGTTTTTTGTTAAGTAACATACTTTCGTCACCGGCCGGCCGATACAGGCCTGTCTGTCAATTAATCCCCGGGCCACTTTTTCCCCCCAGTCTGCCCCTGATCATCACTCATCGTGCTATGTATATCTATGGAGTGATGATGCCCGAGCCTAGTCGCCAAACTCAACTATATGCTGCTTCTAATAAACATGTTAAAGAAACACGTGAGTTGTCTGACTGAACTGTTGCTGTATAAAATGGACTCATGTATTTTGTTGATGGGAAAGTCTATCTTTACATTTTCTTATTTCTATGTATAACCATAAAACAAAGGACACTTTATGGGTCGTAAAAGTGAACTACAGTGTTCAAATCTCCAATTAGCAAACAGTACATGGTTTCTTTCTAGAACGCGGACTAACCTGTTTTAAGATCGAGGTGAAGTTTGTCAGTGCTGGGGTCAAAGGGTCGAGACAGAGTAATCCACATATGGAAATTCTGTCCTCTGCGAATAATAAAGGCGTCACTTTGGTAGAGGTCGGTGTGGTGCTGTGTGCGGTTCTCCCCTGATTTGCCTTTCATCAGGTCTATTGATTTCACATTGAGGAGGAGTTCTGCAAAACAAGAACAGTTGTTTAAGAGTGGAGTCCATCTCACTGCTGGTATTTACTTTGTTTAATAAATAAGTTACCATCAAGCTCGCTGTCACCAGCATCAGGCTTCTTATCGTCTGTCCCTTTATCCAGGTCATCAGTTACTGTAATCAAAGTGTCTGTAATGTCGACGTCATCTCGCTGGGGACAGCAGCACGGGCAGATTTTACGCAGCCATGTCTGGCCTGCATTTCCCTGCTCAGAATTGTCTTCCTCTGAGGCTTCCTTTTCTTCCTCTGTGTCCTCCCCAAATCCAAACGTGACAATAGGAAACCGACCCACTGCAGACCGGTCTCTGATTGATCGCGTCGATACAGGCATCCTGAGAAAAAGGTAAAACACAATGAGGAAATCTAAAGCTTTGTCATTGAATATGCATCCATTTCATTAAAGACAACACCACATATGAGTGAAGTTCTTAAGGTATTTTTTTACTACTCCTTGTATTTTTGACAGATTACAGATATGATAGATTATTAGATATAAGGGTTTTGTTGTTATCCAATCTGGATTTCTTCTTGTATTTATCAAATTGGTGATTTATTGTGGGGGGGTTTTCTAGTATACATTAGCAAGTGCAGTATTACCCCTAAGTACCCCAGGTTGGGAATCTTTGATCTTTTTAGACACAGAAAATATATATTTGTATTCAAGTATTGTTATAGTGTCATATTAATATCCCTCATCTGTTCATTTCACTAAAAGGTATTGATACAAATAAATACGTAAAACTGAAATGACTGGTCTGACATGATAATTATGTAACCCATAAGAAGCTGATCATTGCTGATTTGAATGATAAAGATCACTTGTTCAGTACGAACAACACATACATAGTCATGTATCCACTATTTCTGCTGCTAAACAGAGAACAAATCATACAACTATGCTTATTTGTTTATTTGATCTGCGTACACACAGATAATAATCCCTAATGCCATGTGATGCTGACAATTGAGCGGCCCGACCAAGCAAGGAGGCAGAGGCAGAACGTCCAAAAATACAACCCGGTGTGGGCATTTATTAAAACATGAACACATTACACACACAGCCTCAATCCTGCTGCTGTTCACGTGAGCCCAGCCTGCAGCCACCAGGATCTCACCCACAGTCCCTGCCTCCTCAACAGACAGGGAAACAGAGCCTAAATACACACACTCTAATCAGCACAACAAGACACAGGTGAGGGGGGAGGAGACAACACAGGGCACCAGGTGCACACAATCAGCAACAGACATAACGGGAGGGGGAACACTTTTCAAACACAAACTTATAACTGAACAGAAGTACACACATACAAACCCAACTAAACGCATTCAGCACTTGAACAATTACTGCCACTTAACGCTATGATGTCTCCACCCCCACATATTATGTGCACCCAGATTATTCTTAACCGCTGTCATTCTAACCCAGCATAAGCACTTTCGGCGCTCTCGCTAACTCCCCTATCTTGTCAGGCGGAGCCGAGGACCCGACCAGCACCTGCCAGACGACATTTCAATCAATACGGTTTAATCCTTTAATAAATACTATCTCAATAATTAGTATAAATTACATAAAATGTGCAAATATGCCATGCCAAACGGTACTGTGCAATCACGCTAATAAAGTGCAAAACTGTTCACTAAAGTGCTGAGTTACGAGGCCCGAAGCCGTCAGTTCACAGTGACGAAGTTACGTCACATGGCATTAGACAGAAAGGCTTCTTTCTCTCAGGATTAATCCTGAGCTGATTCACTGATGCTTAATATTACATTATCTGATTTATTAAATTAGTGAAAGCCTCCTGGGGGTGAGAATGTGCTTTGATTCACAACTGTGCCATTAAACAAATGTAATTTCTGTGTTTAACGACCAAAACACTATGCTTTGCCACCAAAGATAAGCGTCACATTTCTTTGAAGAATCTGCACATGAATTCTGCTAAACTTCACGGCACAGTGATTCAAATCCAACCTATTTCCATCTTACTTTCTCCCTACACCCATTTTCCTGAGCCTTAGCTCACTTCCTTCTGATTTTACTTTCTAGCAGAAATTATAGCTTCAAGAAAAAGCTACAAAGCCACTGAAACCTTTCAAAAACTCACTTTAGATTCCCTAGCTTGGCAACAGTGATTGTTATGTGGTTACCAAACAGACTCCGATGAAGCAATAGTGGGACTGTCAATGACTTCACTCTTTATTCTTATGCCAATGAAGTTAAGACAGAACACTAAATCCCAGACAGACTTGTAGGTGTGGGAGCTCCTCCTCCTCCTGCAGCTCAGGATAGTGCGTCATATTTACAGACAAGCCCAGAAGAAGCTTAACAAAACAATGTGCATAAAGTAAATCTATAACAACCTGATAAACACGCCTACTACATCGATGATCGTGTGTTCGTTCGCATGTTTCAGCTTTGAGTAGTTTCTTCTTTCAGAGCAGCACAATGTTACATTTCACATTGTTGATTTTGCTATCATGGATTTTAAAAACTCTTCACACTGTGAGCAAAACTAAAGTCCATGTGGACCAAACTGTGAATTACTTTTTAACTGCTTTCACACAAAACACATTTTCACACAAAACACAATTTTCGTAAAACCATGAACTCTTTCCCAATTCATACTTAACAATTACAAAAGGCTATATATTTGCAGCACATTTTCCAAGTGATCACACACGTTGCCAAACACGTTTAAATCTGAAATTGGCGTGAACCATGGAAAAATCAAACGTCTAATTATATTGTAATTACAACAACATTTACTACAGTAATAATTAATCATAGTAATCAATCACAGCTGATTTTAGGTTCTTCTGGAAGTTAAGGTGTGGCCAAATGCAGCAAAGAGGGAGGACTGAAACCTTAAAGAACTGTAATGTGTGAGGTAATACTAAACATGTCGTCATTGTTTAGTATGTCAATGTCAACTACTGTATATTCCGTTAGTTAAACACAGTTTGCTAACTCCAAATTGCATTCAATAAAGCAGATGGGACAGGGACTTTTATACTCTATCTGCAAGTCTCCACATAGATTTTGGAAACCTCAGTGGGTGGGTGAAAGTTTACTGCAGGGTGGGCCCTCCCAAACTGCTTTAGTAAATGACGATGAAATCCACCGCAGCACCTGCCTCAGTGCCAAAAGATATAATGTGGGTAGAGGAGGAAGAATGTGTGGAATTGAGGTCCATATGTTTGAGGTTACACTTAGATTGCAAAAACAGAAACACACCCACACAAATCAACAAAACCTTCTCACTGCATCCATTAATGGGATAAATGAACTATGAAATGTTTGCAATGCACTGTAAACTAACACAGTGAGACGAGGAGATACAACTCTCACCAAGCTGTGCAGAAATTAGAGCGACATGTTGTGGACGATAAGACGACCGACAGCTGAACCTGCTAATGATATGAGATTTATCGCTTCATCATCCTACGTATTACATTCAAACTACTCAGAGACGACTTCCCTCTGGGCCTGGCACATGTTTGGGTGCCTGCATGTGCAGATGGGGAAATTCTGATCAAATGTTAAATAAAGTAGGTCTTAGGTCACTCCCATGATTTTAGCAGCAGAAAATACCAATGTGCTATTCATCGCTGGTTAACAATTTCCTCCAGGAGGGTGGAGATCCAGTAAGCATCCCTCTGCTACACTCATGACCTGATGCAACGGGGCCTGGGGGGGTCAGTCATTTCCAACCAAAACAAGGAACACAAAGGGACGTTCTCGTGTGACGTCAGAATAAAAGCATTCAGAGTTCAATTTGAACACACACCCAGTTGTATTTGAAACTAAGCCAAGTTCATGTGATGCATTCCTTTACACAGTAGCCTACTGTTGCTTTAGTATGAGCATGCTTTGCTTTACATGATTAGACATGAACCACAGATTTGTGGCAGATGTTTGACAGCTCTATGTTGCAGGGCGTCACAGCAGATATAATATTATGTACTGTATGTGAGGAAAAACAACCCTTCCAGACACAAAGTGCAAAATAAATGAATAATATTTATAATATCCAAAATCCAAATCCATTCAGGAAAACAGATGAACATTAAAAATACAGTCTTTTAAATCATGCATGAGATGGCACTCTTTTAGACTATTGTTTGCATAATCTAGACAGCAAAGACATAATAATGCACATTTTGTTATGACCTGTCTCCTTTTCTTGATATAAAAGCACATTATTTTTGGCATTGTATCTGAGAGTAGACTGCTCAGGAGAAAAGTTTGAAAGTAAGTTATCGTTAACAACATAAAGTCATAAATCAAAGACCAGATGGCTGTATATAGAGAGAGATACCTGTGAAACAGCTCGTTCAAACTCACTCAGTTCAGAGGCAGATGAAATGAGACAAAGCAGACTGGAGGAGGAAATCTTCTGTGCGCCGTGTCTTTGTGTTTGACAGACTACGAGTTCAGACCTCCTTTAAGTAATAGAGTGAGGGCACGCCTTCCTGCAGCACCAACAGCAGTCAGATATTTTTGCCAAAAGAAACAACTGAAACGGTTACATTTACAAGAGAGAGAGAGAGAGTAAAGAGCCGCCTCTTTTGAAATGTAAGTCAAAACTCATTCTAGTGAATATTAGCACACTTTTCCATAATCTGGTTAACAGTTTCTACTTAGGCTTGTGTATTAATGTTGGTAAGGGCACTCTGGAAAACTGTATGCTACCTATCAATGGCTATTCCTAATGATAAAGTATTTCCGACATTACAATAACTATTTACTAATCCATACTAATAAATGACAATTGAATGGATATTACAATCAAATGATCATAGCAGGATGGTCAATGTGTTGGCTTCTTTTTTGTGTAGGCCTACTTTAAACATTTCAACAAATAGTGATTCTCTCCATTTTTCTTTTGCAAACAATAAAGGCAAACATTTGCCTTGATCATGTGAGGGGGTTAGAAAAGTAAACCATTTATTATTATTAGCAATAGTTTTGGATGCAATCCTAATGAGGCGTGTACACCAGTCTCATTTTGAATGTATAGATGTATTCACTCATTTAGTAGTATCTAGGCCATACCAGACTATATTCAGGTAATTAAGGTAACTTAGTTCAACATTCGAAAGGAGATGAAAAAAGAGGGTTGTATATATCTAAATATTAAATCATATTGGTGTTTTTCTTAGAAGAAATTTCACTCGTCATACAAGGAAGAGGAAAGAAAAAGTATGACTCAGCCAGCATGCACAATACCAGGATTAAAACATCTGAATGGAATTCAGCCATAATTGATATTCATCACACCTGCTTTTCATACTCTGATGGTTCCAAAATGCCTACAAATGATCGTTTGCCCACTCACCGTGTGGGAGGATCCACTCCTTGTTCTTAGCAAGGTATGACACGGAGTGATGCAAGATGATGACTGAGTTATCCACACGGACTGGTTGAGTTGGTTTTCTCTCAATTTCTCAACTTTGTGATTGTGCAACTCCGGCAGTGGCTCAGTCAGCAGGGGGCTTGGACTGGGAGCTGTAGGGTCGTCGGTTTAAGTCCCCGAACAGACGTGTTCCGTGCCAAGGCACCGGATATAATAATAATAATAATCAACAAAAGGAAGGACTTTAGACCTTCTACCAGAGACCTCACTGTACATATTTTACCTGTTTATTTCTCTTAAAAAGCATACATTGATCAGTTTTTAACTGTGACTCTTTGATGAGCATGCCTTTCTGTTGGTTGATCATTTACACTTTTACAGATATTTACGGTACACAGAGGATAAAAGCCTACTGACTTTGGTGACCCACAGTCATGTCTTTTAGCACTGCCATCAGGTTGATATGTCCAGTTTCAAGTAAAGTGTTCTCACTACTACAGAGTGGATTACCATGCAATTTGCTACAGTCATGTTTTATCAGGATGAAAACTATTTTCTTTGATGATCCAGTTTTCCTTCTAGTTCCACCATGAGGTTGCAATAGCGCTTAACATTCACCGTGGTTTTTAAATAAATACTTGAACAATTAATGAACCCGCAATAAGTTGCAGTATTTTTCAAATTTGATCAAGTTTGCTTGTTTTGGTTCACACGTTCCCATAGGACAGTTTCTACCTGAAGGGTCTGCTTAGGCAACCTATCACATCAGAGTAAAACAAACATCAATCGATACGGCAGATTACTCAAATGAAAAAGGTAAACCTCATGTGTGAATGGCTTGGGGGATAAAGGTGCATTCAGGAAGGTCTGTGCATCAGATATTACATTTTCTCTGATAACAGAAAATAATACAAAGAAGCTTTTTGGAAGGCAGTGACACAATGTGTGCAGATTTATTACTGGATCTGTGACTTACACTGTGCAACAGTATAGTGTCATATATGAAATGCTTTATACAACCCTTCAAAAAACGTGTGAGAACTATGCGATGCGGTGATAATTAGTTACACGCATATTTTTCTTATATAACCATTTGTAAGCTTATAGAAGCAATAAGCCAGCATTGCTGCATGCCAATCCATATAAACTCAATGTACTCCATGATGAGGGTTACTGCATGCATTGGTTCTGTTGTAATAAGGATATCCATACGCACGCACATAGAAATGCAACATTGGTTAATACACACTTACCCAATCACTCACACTGACAGATCTAGACATATTGTTTGACGTGTTTGAATGGAAGCTTTTGAAGAGAGGCAAGTGAAGGCTCAATTAGTGGTTGTGAAATACTATTACATTAGTTTTGAAAATAAGATCACATAAAATTGCCTAAATGTTTGATTTAGTTAAACAGATAGTTCAGAGAAACAGTAGTTTTACTGTTTCCCCCCGTACCCAGAGTCAGAAACGAATAAATGCTTTATGACCTTCTTATGTATTTGATGTAGTTTAAAATGTTTGTCCAACAGACATATCGGGCTGTTTTGGCTCAATTGTTAAGTGTCTATTGGCTCAGATAACGTAATCATTATCTCATATGCATGCAGGAATTGAGTGTAACTAAGGTGGGGTGAGGGGCAGCCTTTTTCCAAGCTTTGTCTGGACAGTCTCAGACTTTGAAAACGTTTGTGTTAAAGGTTTCTGACTTCTGCCCAGAGGCATCAGGCTTCAGAGCCTCAGGGATCAGGATGATTGACAGTCTCCCGAAACGAGGGGAACAAACAGAGTCACAAGACAGACGAAAAACACCCACTTTCTCTTTCACAAACAAACACGGCAGAGACCGAGGGACATTTGAACGGCAGCGCTGATGGTGATGGCAGTGAGTCCTGCCCACGTCTGATCAGAGCAGGAGGTCTGTGACTGAGGGCAGCAACTCTGCCAGCTTCGACTCCACGTCGGCCGTCTGAGTTACAGGGTTGCCACGGAGATCAAGGCGCTTTAGCTTGGGGCAGGAGGCCAGCGGCTGAAGATCTGACAATGAAGAGATTTCTGTGCATGTGGGTTAAAGAAAAAGCATTCCTGTGGGCTGCAGTGAAGAGAAGGAGATAGGGCGTACATTTTCCAAACACTGAGATCCACATGTTAAATATGACACTGGGATATTAATTAATTAATTATTCTAAATATAAAACCCGGAGGCCTACATTTGCATCAGAAGGTAGGCACTGAAAGGGTTACAAAACCAGATCTTGAGTATAGCCTCAGTGTCACAACCTGTATACTGCATTAATTCCTCTGGAGTGTATCAGGGGAAGTGAAGCGTGAAGGAGAAGAAGGTGCAGGTGAGGATGTGCTGCTAATGTGTCTCTTCCCCTTTTAATGATGCCGTAAGCTCTGTGAAATTATTGCACTGATTTTATTTACCCGATGGCCTAACAACGTTCCATGTGAAAACAAATTATTCATGCATTGAAACGGAAGAGCCTGCAATTTTCTGAACTTAGGAAACTCCATCCTTGAGTGTAGTGTTTTACGTGGCACTATTCACACAACCTCAGCTGCTCGCACTCTCTACCAAGCTGTTTTTCAGCTAAGAGCCGTGCGCTGAGTCAAGTGTACACTATGAGGGGAGTATTATAAATATTATTAGACATATATGGGAGGCTGTGTCTCAGTGGGTTAATGCATTGATCTTCGGATCAGTGGAGCACTGAATCCATAAACATTCAAATTATTTATCTATATATCATGATCCATTTACTTGTGCAATATAGACTCTTCTTGCACTATTTTATTTGTTTTATGTCCTATATATATATATATCAGGGTTTCCGCTAGGATTTTTTCTCGCCGGTCAAATGTCCGAACAGAATTTATTTTACCGGACAAATTTGAAACTTACCGGTCATGTTTCTATAATAATAATAAGAGTTGTGTAGCAGAGTTTCCGTTAGCAGGTAATCACCGGACTATGACCAGATATGCTGGTGTTTAAAACTCAGTTATTGGGGCTCATTTTTATATTGCTTCAGTTTATAATCGTAACAGATCGAAAAATTCAGATTCATTTTTCAATAAATGATTCCACAAACAACATAATTATTACATTCAAAGAAACTACTTGTAGTAGATGAAGTACATTATTCAAAAGTTTACATTAATTTAAGAAGAATAACACGGGAGAAACGGATCCTCTCCCTGCCTCTCCCTGCCTCTCCCTGCCTCTCCCTGCCTCTCCCTCTCTCTCCTGGCAGCCCGTTAGTTTCTCATGCAGCGCACTAAACAGTGGGCGGGGCTTCAGGTGATTATGGAGCAGCTGATCTGATCTCTCTCTCGTGTCCGGTTATACTTCACTCGCGTTTATGTCCATATCGATCAGATCCAGCTCTCCTGATCGGCCTTTATAGAGAGCACCGATCAAACTATTAAGAGTGAATATTGGCCGATAATGACCGGCGGGCAATCGATAGGAGCATCGGACATTTTGACCGGCAAGTTTTGAATTTACCGGTTTTTATTACATTTTACCAGCTAAAAACCGGTAATTACCGGCTAACGGAAACCCTGATATATATATATATATTCATGTTGCTTTGTTGGGGGAGCCTGTAACTTAAGTTTTTCATTGCCATATCTACACTGTAGCTACTGACACACATGACAATAAAGCCTTGAATCACTGGTTCAATGCCCACTGTAGTCAGCATGTTGTTGTGTCCTTGGGCAAGACCCTTCACCCCCCTCCTGTGGGGATTGCCCACAGTATTGAGTGCATGTACAGTAAGTCACTTTGGGTACAGGCGTCTAACAAGTAACATGTAATGTATAGCGATATAATATAAATGTATCTCTATGACAGTTATTCTACAGGAATAACTCCGATATAGAACAGGATGTTTTTCAGGTAAGATTTAAGGATACTGTTATTCTTCAAGATGACTTCCTCCAGCTTGGGAAGATGATAAACTCCTTCCAGATTTTCTATAGAGTTATTGTCAGCCTCCAAGACCTGAAAGCAAGAACATTTTAGTGAAATATGCTGCAGAATTTAAGTTCTCAGTATGTATCTTTTCAACTGTCAAATAACAATAGTGGGAGACAGAAAAGACGAAAAGACACACTGCCCGTCTTGGACATAGAATAGGTTTTGAATTGGAGCTTTGTCACCTCCAGGCACTGCAACATGGCGAACTGAGGAGGCAGCCGCTGCAACTGATTGGAGGACAGATTGATGTGGGTAACCAATAACAGCTGGTCCAGGTGGCACAAAGTGGTCAGATTCTGTTAGAAACAAAAAGGAAAAAAATGACTAATTATAAGCACTTCACTATTGGCTCATTTTAATTGACTTTTTCACAATTCACCACTCACCTTGTCAGAAATACTGAAGACGCGCACTTCAGCATATTCCATTTTCAGGATGGTGTTTTCAATCATAAACTTGCTGCACAGGTCGCTGTAATATGCAGAGCGCATGGAATCCACTTCCTGAAGAACAAAAAAAAACACTAGGTTCATCTCAATGTCCCTCCTCGACTCCTCTCTCCCCCTCCTCCGGGACTTGACCCGGAAATCGATCAAGACACGCCATGTTGAAGGAAGTCCCAATTGCTGAAATGCACACGGAGGAGTCGAGGAGGGGTGAGGGAGGAGGCTTCCAGAGGAGACGAAAGGGAGGATACACGAGAGCAGACTACGCGGAAGTGTTTTCACTACTCGTGTATAAAAGCCTCGCCCCCACCTTCACAGCCTCTGCTCACTGCAGCTGATCTTACTGTTAAAGCAGTGGTCCTCAAAGTGGGGGGCGCGCCGCCCCTGGGGGGCGCAGAGGCATGCCAGGGGGGCGCGAGAGACCAGGAGGAAAAATGGTTATAAAAAAAAAAAAAAGATAAAAAAAATAAAATTATAATTTGAAAAATGATTGATTCAAAAATAATATGATGCAGTACTATTACGTCTGGGTCTCTGTGTTTCATTAAAGCTTGGCTCTCTGTGTGTGTGTGTGTGTGTGTGTGTGTGTGTGTGTGTGTGTGTGTGTGTGTGTGTGTGTGGAACGAGCCATTTTGTGTGCGCGCGAGAGAGAGCGCACCGGTACCGGAGATCGTTGTTGTTAGCTTCTGGTGCTAGCGAGCTACGCTAACAGATATAAGGAGTTTTTTCAACAACAAAGTGGAGGAGTGTCCTCTCCTGTCAGACTGAGAGACTCAGTGAGCTAAAGGACTCTCATTGTTATCTCAGTGGGTCTCAAATGTTTTGGTCACCATTAATGTAAACAATTATTTCCGAGGCACACGTTTATATGATCATTATAGTTATACAAAAATAAGAGAATAAATGAAAAACAGGTATGAAATACTATATGACAGTAAAAAAAAGAATAAAGTTTAAAAAGGTGATTTGTAAAATATCCATAAAGAAAAAGTAAATCTGTTAACAGTTCTGTTTCATATGGGTGTTGAGAGAGGTATCCATAGATCTCTTAATGTTGCTCTCAAAGTGCACCAGATTGATGCTTTTAACTTCAATATTTAAAAATAAATCTTCCCGGGGGAGCTTACCCCCGGACCCCCCTATGTGAGGTCCACACACCACCTGTAAAAATAGCACTTGACCCCTGCTTACACTTATATGCCGTGAGCTGATTATCGAGCCTTCATTGTAACAGTCGCGGGAACATTGTGTATCTGCGTGGGGGTTGTTGCAGTAGAGAGTTCCACTGTAGTGCCCGGTACATTAATGGGAAACCCTAAATGTTTGAGCACCCTCTATGAAACGTCAAGCTACCCCACAGCACCCCCAAAAGAAATCTCTGGTGCCTCACTGAGCCTGACTAATTTTTTTTTTTCTCCAAAGGGGGGGCCTGACAGAAAAAGTTTGAGAACCACTGCGTTAAAGGAGGATCAGTCATTAAATGTTTAAAGTGCTCCATTAAGAGTAAAATATATTAAATCTCTTAAACGAATGAGGAGATCATACTCTATAAAAACATTAAAGTGTGTGTAATATACTTACAAATTCAATAATAATGTTTTTATTATAAAATTATAACTAACAGTTCTTACTTGTGGTTTTTGATGCATGTGTGGTAGACCCACAGCACGTCAAACATTTAGGATATATACAAATACGGGTGGCATATTTAATACATATTTTAGTGATTTTTGTCTCACTTCTGTAGGACAAATGAAATAACAACATCTAATACAAAAGTTGATCTGAAACAAGATCAAATACCATAAGGAAATGAATCCATCAATTATTAATATTGTTATAATTATATCGCGTCTTACGGAGGCGGAGCTAAGACGCAAGGAAGGGACGCGAGTGAGGGAAAGGAGGAGGTGAAATATTCAAGCCTACTCAGTCTGTGACCTATTTTGTGTTGAGTGTCATTGATTGGTACTCACTTTCAGAGTTTGGAAATGAGCCAGTGTCTCCTTCTCATATCCCAGAGGATCTAGCGCCCTCATCAGGAGGATAATGGTCAACAAGCACCCTGCCAAGGCAAGCAGAGGGTTTCAAGGCTGGAGAAAACATCACTATCAGCAAACCTCAGCATGTGTGTTTTTTGTGATTTGAGTGTCTGTGGCGATGGTGATTTGGTTCGGTAAAGAGTAAAGAACCATATATGATGCATTTAAATCATTTACATTTATTAAGTGGCTCCAGTTCTTGTAGCTGGTTGCAAGATTGCAGCTCTGACTGCAACACTGAGGTCTTCTCTACTGAGAGTTCACTCCTACAGAAAGAAGAACACACCCAGTTTTACTCATTTGAAAGACTCACACAATGTGCTTTGTTGTGGTGAAACAATACCTGAAAAGTTCCTGATCCGTAGCCGAGTCCCGACACCAACTCTCAGATCGACCTGTGGAAGTTAAAGTGTAATGAGGCTCGAGGAAGAACAGAACCCTAACAGAGCATGACATGTAAAACAATCATGGGATGCATCACCTGTGTACAGAGCACAGTCTCTGTGAGTGGGTTTCTCAGTCCAGTGCACAGTCAGGTTGTGTTCATTCGGGATGTCGCTTATCGTTCCAGGAGGAAAATCACAGATCTTAGCAGGTGTTAAACAAAATTGATAATTTACTCCGCAAGGGAAAGAGATAGATGGAACCCACCCAGACCCTCATAATGAGTCCCTGGCTCATTTCCATGCCAATGCAGCAGGCAGCGCTGGGCAGTGTGACAAAACGACATCCTTGATGGAATAACAAAACAGTAAATTGGAGAAACCGGGCTTTAATCAATTAAATTAAGTTTGCACAGACCAGTAAATTCTATCACTGAGAGAGCATTACGCGTTTGGAATTAAGTTAAAAAGAAAACAGAATTAAAATACACATTTTAAGATAAAATAATCAGATAATGCTGAATATACATCCTGGGGGAGTCACCAGAATGAAAAGTGTCTCCGCTGCACCTGCGCTCATCAATATGCTAATAACATGGGATTATAAATGAACATAAATATGGTTGACTCAATAAAGATGAATATGTATGTATATCTAATATGTATATAATAACAGCTTCTTGGCTCGCATGTTAACAGATCAATTTCCAGGACAGCTGAGCATGCATCTACTGATGAAGAACCTGAGTTGGGTGTTTTCTACAAATATTCACAACACCCACTATTCCAAGTTATTTGGAAATGATCTTTAAAAATATGTTTTTTCTAAAAGACACAATTATAACAGTCTTTTGTTTAATGCTGTCTAGTCAATTTGACCGGTTTGAAATGAAACTACTGTTTATGGCGAGCCCACTTCACAGGATGCTCAGTCAGAGTTACTTTCTTCTGACTGCATCTTTATAAGCTCTCTTTCAGACCACATGTGGTTTCGTCTGTGTCACTGTGCCCTGACAAGATAGAAAAGCTTTAAAAGCCAGGACGAGAGGTGCTACTGCACTCACAATGACATTAGCAGGTTGAAAAAGAGATCAATGATCTCAAGGGATACACCTGGATAAATAAAGGTTTGAAATTTGAAATTAAATGAATTCCTTCCTTGGTGATCAAACTTTTTCTCCTTCTCATTCCGCACATACCACAGGGTTTTATCAGCATGCTGGATGTAAAGATAAAGTATATCTTATCTTAAAGAATGATGAGAACAGAATGTTAAACTGGTTTACTGCTCAATCAGCAGCACACAGTGACAGTCAAATATAATGTCTGGGGCATGACCAGCCAATGGAAAGGATACCCAGACCGGGCTGTGTTTAAAGCGCGGGTGGACGCTCCTCCACTCCACTCTCTGGGGCAAACCGTCCAGGACCAGCAGCAGGCCGCAAGCCTGCGCCTAACAGAGCGGAGGGAAGAAGACAGGTGGCTCAGATAACCATGGAGACTATATCAAAGTCTCCTATATTTGCACTGCATTTTATACATTCTGCTACATATCAAAAATAAAAAAATGCAAAAAGAACACATTTGGCCATATGAGTTTCTCAAGGGGTCTAAAGAGGCTAGAGAGGACCTAAGGAGTCACTTAACGTGTAATGTTTTTGGAAACATGTGGAAATATGTATGAAGTGAAGATACTCACATTGACGGGCCCAGAGAAGGCGACTGCCACTCTCTCTTCATCCCGACACACATACACACAGCTTATCATCTCTTCACGTTCAGCTGTTAAAAAGAAAAAACATTGTTCGTACAAATTATATTATTGTATTATAGCACAGTAAATATTTCATACACAAAAAAACGTTATGTACTTCATGTGCATATGAAAAACAAATGCAGATTAACATACCTCTGCCGAGCAACCAGCGATAGTAGAACCAAGCACTCTGGTCGTTGGGGTCGGTGAAGAAAGCATTTTGTACAAGCTCATACTCTGAAAACAAAATGGGCGTAGTAAGATGCTTCCTGTTACATGCTTAATGAGCTGTATTTAAAACAGAAGTAATTTTGCAATATTTATTTTCGTAAAAGTTCTATAATTTACAGCCAATGTGAAGCCTTAGTCTGCCCCCTGTTGGTTGTTAATAGGTATTGCTGACTTCAAACCCTTGTCATTCACTTGCAAAATTGTTGTTAAGTTCACCTTTCAGGAGCTGCTCTTCACAGACGCGGTGGGAGAGGATTTGGGGAGATGGCGGAGTGGAGGATTGGGGGGGCTTGTGGCACGGTGATGTGGGCTCAGGGGATTCTGGGTGGAGCAGCGGCAGCAGGGTGCTGCGGTAATGCCAGCTGGAGTAGTTGGAGAAGTTGGAGCCAATCAAACGATCGGTGAAGGCCAACTCCTGATCCACGGGCACACCGGACATCTTCACAACCATCCGGCGGTAATCCCAGCAATGGACTGGTCAAATAAGGTGTGAGACATAGATGGAAAGAGTGCAGGTTAATATCAGGCTTAGATAAATAAAAATAAAAAGCTCAATTAACCAGATTTTAACAATGTCATCATCCTCCTTTACTCACAGTTTCGGTCGTCCAGGCTCAGGCAGCGATCACACAGGTTCAGCTCTCTGGCCCAGTCCGGTTTGGGCAGGCGGGTTGAGACCCACCAACGGTGATGCCAGCTGCCGTAGGACTTTGGGTTCACTTTGAGGCACGACTCCAGAAAAGAGAGCTCAGCCACATAAATCTTTTGCACTTCATCCTCTTCCCTGGAGCGGATATCAAGAAACAAAGACATCATTCTCCTGTCAAATCTCTGATGGCTTTCCATTCAAAACGTTTTTTACTGTAAATATTCAGATAATAGGATACATGGTTATGATCTCACTTCACAGTCTCCAGGTGCATTAGGATCTCTCTCCTGTAGTTCCAGAGGGTTGCAAAGTCAGGATTGGAAGACAGGAGCTGCTGGGAAATCTGCAGAGCTTCATCGTCGAAGATACCCTCCTTCCTCTGTCATACAGGGTGAAGAGAGGAAGGCAAATACAAAGGACAAGAAATGAGTAAAAAGACAAAATAAAACTAATAATAAGGTGCTGCTTAGTGAAACTATTTAATAAGCATCACTTCTGGTTTAATGCTCCACATTGAAGTCACATGGAGTCTTTCACATAATGGATAAGGCCTTTGTCTTTCTTTATTCTTACATCTGTCTATTCTTTCTAACTTACCTATCTTTTCAGTAGCTCTCGGTCTGAAGCCCATTTCATTTTTTTAAAGGCTCAGTATTTCCCATAATAGCATTGCACTGCAGTTTTCATAAGTTATTAAATCTGTCGGATGTGTTTGATTTCGTAATGCAAATGTTGTGCTCTAGTGAGCATTTACGGCAACAGGATGTTGTGTGTGAACAAAACTAAAATGCATGCTCATGGTAATGAAGAACATGTAACCGGGTGCAATGGTGGGATGGCAAGCTATACTGGGGTTAAACTACACAGGTAGAACATTTTAAAAGGAACAATTCATTGTTGTTTTTCATTAAAGTTGTTCAGACCAACAATTTTATAGTAAATGAATAGCCTTATCATGTCAAACATACTGTATACTACTATGCTATAAATGAGGCTTTCTGAAAAACCTTGGAAAAACAGGCATCTCGTGCAGCCACGTATATCTTCAGTTTCTTCTCTCTCTCTTTTCTTTTCTCCTCTTCCTGCTGGGCTGTAGATTTAACCTTCACTCGACCATGCTGTCAAAAGCACAGCAATGGGGAGGAAGATGAGGTAAGTACAGTTAAATCTTCTAGGTTAGAGTAATGATAAATAATTCATCGCATGTACAACATAAGCGCTGTACCAAAGCAGTGAACGCACAAACATGTCCAAATAAAACATATCTTACCATCCTTCCTGTTGGTGCTAGAGACCCAAAGATCTGTTTATGATGGAAATGCAGAGTAGCATTCAGGGTTAGGCCTCAGTAACATTTACATGACAGACACACAGAGATGTGACAAACTTACACAGACGCTCAGCCGCTAACTGATCATCTGTGTCAATATATTTAGCCCTCTATAAGGTTTAAACACTGAATATAAACAGCTATATGACTGCAGTTAGCTTGCTTATTAGCTCCGTGTTCAGTCAACAACATTGGGCTGGGCTCATTCAAACCACCACAGAATAACAGCCACCAACGACAGAATCAAATATGTTCATTACAGGAAAACACTGAACGCCGCATAGTTTAACCAAAAAAACACCTACCTGTTATTGTGTTTACTTGGCTGGTTGTATGTATTTCAAAATGCAGTTTGATTTGTCATGTCAGGGTTCCTAACGACTACAATTCTTAACTTCCGTCCCATGAAAGTGACGTCAGAGAGAGTATTTTCTTGACAGCGGGGTTTTGTCGCTGTCTAGTGGAGAAAACATTAAACAGCAGGGTAGACATGTTGAAATGTGGACATTTATTTACACAGTGGTGTTAGTAAAGTATATTAACTCAAGTACTGTACTTAAGATGTTGGGGAACTTTTACTTCACTTGAGTATTTATTAAGTTACTTCAAATTATTAGCTAAAACTAATTATAAATATAATAAATAAAATATGATATATAATTACAGGTTAAAATATCCAGCAGCAGTATATACTGTAAGGTCATTAAAAGTAGCTCCACCTTTACCAGCTAAACACAATAATGTATACAAAAATAATCCAGTTATATATGTGACATTATGCACAGTAAGTACTTTTGGTACTTTTATATACATTTCCTAACAGGGTATTATTACACTGTAGTATTTATATTTATATTATCTGAGTACTTCTTACATCACAGCATTTACAGTTGGCCTACAGTATGTCTGCATGGTTAACCACACTTAGCTTATTATTTATCAGTTTAAAATGAACATCATCATTTGAGAAGGGTTTGAAACTATAGCAATTAAGGCCAGAAACTGTCCAGGGTCATTTTATTGTGGTGGCTGTGGCTCAGTAGTCGAAGTGTTTACTGAACTCCGTGTGTGTGTGTGTGTGTGTGTGTGTGTGTGTGTGTGTGTGTGTGTGTGTGTGTGTGTGTGTGTGTGTGTGTGTGTGTGTGTGTGTGTGTGTGTGTGTGTGTGTGTGTGTGTGTGTGTGTGTGTGTGTGTGTGTGTGTGTGTGTGTGTGTGTGTGTGTGTGTGTGTGTGTGTGTCTGGTTCTCAAGCTAGTTTGTCTTGTTATAAATGTAACTGCACAGGCGGTGTTTCATTCATAAGGAATTAAAAACATAATTATTTAATGCTGTTGAAGAAGTAATTTGTGTGTACACAGTTATGGTACATGATGTACTCAATCTACATCTAAACACATTATAGTTCTGACGTCATATCTAATGTGTGAAACTAATAAATTAGAGTATTGCAATCACCATGTGGCATTACATGCCAAAGATTTAATGTTTGTTTTCAAAATACAGGTGAAAAATTACATTGAGTGCTGAAGTTTATCATCTCTGTGGAGGAATTCTGTAACTGGAATACAAATATAGTCATACAGTTTAAATATTGCCAGCCCTTCACATTACATAACTTTATTGTGCCAAAATAAAGTTTTGGACACATTTGTCCATCACAATAGTCTAGCTCATCATATAACTAGATGTAATGTTGTGAAGACAGGCGTTTATGAATCACCAAGACGGACTATAGCAAATATGGTGCAGTTTAATGATAGGAATGTTTAATTGTAAGGTGCATTTTGTATATTGTACAAATATATACATATAACTTATTATTAATATAAACAGTAAGTCAATCAATCTGTGTAAAAAATGAAACCTAAAATAATCACATAAAACATTCAGGGGTATTCGTCTGTGTCAAACTCCAAGCCATTGTGCGGCACCACAGATCTGTATCCGGACGTCTGAGAGAAGTTGAGGGTCAACTGGTTCTCCTCATTTGTGCCAATCTCAACTGATGCCAGCCAACCTAGGACGTCCTCAAATTGGCTGGAGGACGTTTTCCTGTCTGTCGTAGACTCTCCTTTAACTGTAAATTAAACAAAACACAATTTGACTGTGAAGTCTTGCTCAGTGCTACTTTGAATGCTAAAAAATAAAGATCTCCTTTTTGGACTTACAGGTTGGGAACAGGTAGTCGAGGCTGCTCAGGCGAAGATCTGAAGATTTATTTTTTATGTCGTTATTCAGCCTTTCAATTTCCTGGCTGATCTTTGAGTTTATGTTTTCCTCCTTGTCCTTTCCATCTTTCTTCTTCTGACCAATACCCTTGACTTTGAGTTTGGTCCTGTCACCAACTAGGAATTATCATCAAAACAAAAGGTTAAACAACAATATATTCACACTATGAAAAAATATTGATCATCCCCAATCGTAGCGTGATACTCACTCAGCGACTTAGATTTAGTGCCTGTTGCACTGTCTCCGATCTGAGCTTGCAGCTCGAGGAGTGTTTTCTTGAAGCTTGTCATCATCTCCAGCTCTCTCCTCTTGTACTCCTCAGCCAGTCGCTGCTTCAGCACATTTTTGAGCTGCATCCTCTTGAATTTGTCATCTATGTTTAAGTAGATTTCGCTCATCTCAGGACAGAAGAGCTGTCGACTGTTCCCTGCCACCATCTCCTCTACCTTCTCAAACAGCTGAGTAACTTGGCTCATATCACTTTTCTTCAAGTTGTTCACAACGTGGTATCTGTTCTCACACTTGTCTATTAACCAGCGTAGCGCCTCGTGCTCGCTCTCAATGTGCTCCTCAATGGATTGATCTGCTAGTTTGTCTCCGTATGTGAACAGCACCATGGTGTGTTTCCAGACGCTGACATCAAGGAGCTTCATGTGTTCCTCCAGGGCGGCCCGCTGAGCTTCTCTGAACGTCAGGTCCAAAGGGACAACCAGCAGAACAGCATGAAAGCCTGATGGTGATGGGCTCAGAGTCAGACCTCGGACTATTTCTTTGTCCATCTCTTCTGTGGATTTGGAGGGATCCTTCCACCACCCCGGGGTGTCGACCACTGTGACCGCTCTGGCATCAACTTCCCCTTGCTCCACCTGACAGAACTCATTCTGACAGGTGGGAAACACTTCTCTACGCAGGAGGGTATTTCCTGTTGCACTCTTTCCAAATGTCTTCTGACCCAGCATCAGAAAAGTCAGCGCATGTAATTCTTTACTGGATTCTGAGAAGAAAAGAAATGCAGGCTAAAAACCACATGCACACAAGACTAATCAACAGATTTGTTCCTGTATCAGAAATCAGTAGCCCTGCAGTAAACAGTAATGTGGCAACATTTAGAAATGATGACTTGGAGTCCATCACACTACAGCACATTTTTGAGCTAAAGGTGCTCCCAGCAGTGACCTGAATGCTAAGGCCAGCATACTAACATGCTAACAACAATGCCTCATTATTTGGATCTCTGTAATTGTGTCCACCCCTGATTTCTACTCACTCTCTGAGTCTGGAAACTTCTCTGACAGTGAACCTTACCTTTGCACAATCTTCTTTGGGCCTTAACTTGACTTTGCCTCAGTTTTGCTCCTTCTTTCACTTTCATTCTCTTCTCTTCAATGGCATCAAATATCTTCTCATCTGGGACAAAATGGTCACAACCATTTCCAGCCAAGGTCTCAGTGATTTTATTCAGGAGCTCTGTGATTTGGGTACCATCATCTGCATTCTTGTTATCAATGACATGATATCTGTTTCCACATTGTTCAACCAGCGACTGCAACGCCTCTCCCTCCCCTTCGATATACTCTTCTATGGTGTGTGTTCCCAGCCAGTCTCCTCTGGTGAAAACTACAATAGTGTGTCTCCACACTTCTTCTCCGAGGAGCTCCATGTGTGATTTCACGGCATCTAAGTGTTTTCCATTGAAGGATGCATCTGCGTCTATCACCAGCAGGAAGACCTGAGGCCCAGGGAGGCACAGGGACGGGCTGCGTATCACTTCTTCTTTGATCGCTTCAGGGGTGTCACACTCAGGGAAGCCTTTCCACCAACCTGGAGTGTCAACAAGGGCTATTTCAGTTTCACCCACAAAACCCTGTCGGCCCACCGAGTGTGCCGTTCTTTTTCCATCTTCTTGCTCTTTGATTCCCAAAATGGTGTTCCCTACTGAGGTTTTCCCAACGCCTCGGCTTCCCAAGAGAACCATCCGGAGTTTAGGGATGGTTTTCATCTCTTCTGTTTGAGAAAAACAAAGATTATTGAACTTTCACAGCTACTTAAAAAACGGTCAGAGTATTAACATATGTATTAACAAAATCCATCAATACATTGATTACATATGAATTGATAAAATTAGGCAAATACAGGAAAATTAAATACAGAAAGTATTTGTTCGAGTGGACAAACAGTGATATTAACCTGCAATGAGTGCTTTCATCTGTTGTCTTTGTTCTTCGGACCGCCTCGCTCTCTGTTTTGCCCTTTCAGCCACTTCTCGATGTTTCTTTTCAATGATGTGTAAGGTCTGCTCGTCTACCTCGTAGAACCTGCCTTTGTTTTGCCACACCATCTCATCTACCTTCTCCAGCAGCCGTGTCACCTGAGATAAACTCTTATCCTTGTTCTCAAACACATGGTACCTGTTCTTGCATCTTTCTATTAACCACATGAGTGACTCTCCTTCACTCTCTATGTGCTGCTCTATGGTCTTCCCCCCCAGGTAATTCCCACAGGTGAACAGCACCATGGTGTGTTTCCAAACCCGCTCTCCCAGTAGCTTCATGTGCTCCTCCACGGTCTTCTTCGTCATCGCAGAAACAGCAGTGTCAATGGGAATAACAAGGAGAAAAGTATTTGGTCCGGGCGGACATTTGGATGCGTTGAGTTTAAATCGTTGCTTGTCCCCCTCTGGGATCTCAGAGAGGGAGAGGGAGCTGCTCCATCCTGGAACATCGACCACGATGAGCTCCCTGCCCTCGACCACTTCATGCCTCATTTCAGACTGAGCAGTTCTGGTTCGGCCACACTCAAACCTGTCATTTCTCAGTATGGTGTTGCCAGAGGAGCTCTTGCCAGCCCATCTTTCACCAATCAGGACAAGTCTGACCTCCGACAGGGTGATGCTCTCTCTCTCCACTGAAAGACAAAGGACATGTTTTTGGACAAGAAGTAATGAAATAGAGAAAGAAGATTTGACAAAATGTATCATTTTTGATTTATTTGTGAAACATCTTCCTGGGCTTGATGATAATGCATTTGGTGATGATCAAATTGGCTTAAAAACATTCACAAATGTATGACAGCAGATTTCCTCACACTGAGTAGGAGAACAGATCATTTTAGCTTTAGATGACTGAACAAAGAGGAATTATCTGATGAACTCGTGCTTGTGTTGTTTGTCAGGGACTTTATGGGAGAGTTATTTTTAACAACTTGTATCCCTTTCATTTAGGTGATGGAGTCTGAAGAATAGGAGTAAAGTGAGACAAACTATTTTTATAATGACACTGGACTATAACAATTCATTTTGAGGCAAATTGAAAAGAGCTAAAAGGAAAGAGATCAACACAATCCGATGACAATGACACACGATCTCTCTTCGTCACTTGCTATGCTAAGTGACTCTTGGTGAAAAAAATGCAACCGATACTGAAAATGTAAGAAGTGACTAGGCAAAATCAAAGGGCTTTTGTGATGTGGTGGAGCTCAACAAAATAACATAACTCTTTTTTCAGGGTACAAACTATATTATCTGTTTTATGGTGATTTAGCTTGACATCCAGATGCTATCATTGTATCATATTGAACTACAATATAATACAAGTTCTTTTTTTGTTGTCCATCAGTTTAAATCTATATATATTTAACCAAATCTAAAAAAAATAGAAAATAGAAATGTATTTTGTTTCCCGGATTGCAGTGACAGTTTTGACAAACTGGGTTATTTTTTTAAGTAGGAAAACTAAACAAGAAAACACATAACAACTTGGTTATATATAAAGTTTGGGCAACAAAATAACGAAGTAGTTATTAAATGTCATTTGACAATTGCAGTGTATTTGTCTGGAAATGCAACTTTTTAGGGGACCAGATTGAGAAAAGGAAACTCTATGGGTGTGATTGACTTCACAATTGGAGGGTACACACTGTATAGGATTCAAACCAATTTAGAACTGTTGATGAAAAGTCCCACCCGGTTTTCCAGTCGGTCTAGCAATATGTTGTGGTCAACAGTGTCAAACGCAGCACTGAGATCTAATAATACTAACACTGAAGTTCTGCCACTGTCTGTGTTTAAGTGGATGTCATTAAAGACCTTTACAAGAGCAGTCTCAGTGCTGTGGTTTGGACGAAATCCTGACTGGAACACATCCAACGTCCAGTTGTTTAAATGCAAGAAATTACTCAACTGTTGAAAAAACCTTTTTCTATGATTTTACCTAGAAATGACCTAAAGTTGTGCAGTGTTGAGTCAGAGCTCTTTAGATCAACTGGACGTAGTTATTCATGCAATGTGTTGTACTTTTAGATGAGACTAATAAATACTGTCCCTTCCAAACGGCATGCTGGTTAGAGCTTACTTCCCTATTCCGTCGGGGATGCAACTAAGGAATTTGTATTTCTAAGGACCCAAGGAAGCAATGTGTCAGATATAAAGTTGTTTTCATGAGGGTTTTCTTGAGAAAGCGGCAATACTAGAAGCCAGGAAATGTTTTGAGTATTGCACAATGTAAATATAAAAAAAATTCTATTCATCTACATTTTTTACTTTCTATCGCAGCACCAATAACAATTAAAAAGGCTACATTTCACAAAAGTATCAAGTTCTACAGGTGTTATTTAACTTATGACTCAGTACAGGAACATGTTACGGAAAGACTATTATTATAACTAGATGGGAGTTAACTTACTGGCAAACAAGATTGAGATCTAACTGGTTTTATTTGGCATCGTGCCACATGTTGCATTGTTTCAGTTGAGTTGTTTTTCTCAAAGTTTTGCAGATATTATTATTTTTTACATTATTTATTATGAACTGATATGTTAGAAATTCAAAGTGAACGCTTTTTGCTCACTAATCTCTTGAACAAGCTGATTTGACGTCAAAATAGATCTGCTTAACATAATATAAATAACATAAAGAAGAATATACTTTCGATACAAATTCAATTCAAACAACATGTCAAGTCCTTCTAACTATTGAAGTAGCCTACTTTAAGTCCTTGCATTTTGAAGAAACAGCAGCAACATTTGTCTTCATTACTGTCTGAATTACTCACCAAGATCGTTCTCCATTTGTACTGCTTTTCTCCTTTTATCGTAGAGTTGACATCAACTGAACACAAGGCTCTGCAGAGGTCAATAGATGAAGTCGGTCCTCAGGAAAACATGTAAGAAACCGGACAATTAGTCAAGTTGAACAGCCTGCTGCAAAGCCTGGACTGACTGTGTGAGTCAACACAACACCTCACCTTATCACCCAAGAACAATCTATGTGGCCTAACTGGTTTTCTCATGTTGAATAACTCATGACGTGTCTGAACCGGTCTGAACATGTGATCACATCACACAAGTATTACATTGGTAACACGTTCTTTAGAAGATAACGTGCTTTTAGAACATTTGGTGTCAGACTTATTTAGGGAAGTCTTAGGACAATGTATGTAAGTGAGAAGACAAATTAAACATTGCAAGCAAGAAAAAAGTGCTGAGCCAAATAAACCACACCTGTGTTACTTTGCATCAAGGCAAGGCAAGGCAAGGCAAGTTTATTTATATAGCACTTTTCAACACAAGGCAATTCAAAGTGCTTTACAAAAAATGAAAGACATTAAGAAAATGGCATTTAAAATCAGTCATTAAAAAGAAAAGCTAATAAAATAAACATTAAAAGAAAAAATACATGGATAAAAGTTACAGTGCAGTCTAAGATATGAATAGTTCAATTAAACATTAAAAGAAAAAGTACATGGATAAAAGTTACAGTGCAGTCTAAGATATGAATAGTTCAATTAAAAGCAGCGACAAAAAGAAAAGTCTTCAGCCTGGATTTAAAAGTAGTCAGAGTTGCAGCGGACCTGCAGGTTTCTGGGAGTTTGCTCCAGATATTTGGAGCATAATAACTAAACGCTGCTTTACCATGTTTAGTTCTGACTCTGGGGACAGAAAGCTGACCAGTCCCTGAAGACCTGAGAGATCTGGATGGTTCATAATTTAGCAGGAGGTCAGAAATGTATTTTGGGCCTAAACCATTCAGTGCTTTATAAATCAGCAGCAGTATTTTGAAATCTATTCTTTGACACACAGGAAGCCAGTGTAAAGACTTCAGAACAGGAGTGATGTGATCCACTTTCTTAGTGTTAGTGAGGACTCGAGCAGCGGCGTTCTGAATCAGCTGCAGCTTCCTAATAGATTTTTTAGTGAGACCTGTGAAGACACCATTACAGTAGTCGAGTCTACTGAAGATAAAAGCATGGACAAGTTTTTCCAAATCCTGCTGTAACATTAGTCTTTTAATCCTAGATATGTTCTTTAGGTGATAGTAGGCTGATTTAGTAACTGTTTTAATGTGACTGTTGAAACTCAGGTCAGAGTCCATGACTACACCTAGATTTCTGGCTTTATCTGTTGTTTTGAACATTGCAGACTGAAGCTCAGCGCTAACTTTTAAACGTTCTGCCTTGGCTCCAAAAACCATTACCTCAGTTTTATCTTTGTTTAATTGGAGAAAGTTCTGACACATCCAGTCATTGATTTGTTCAATGCACTTACTCAGTGTTTGAATTGGAGCATAGTCTCCTGGTGAAATTGTTACGTAAATGTGTGTGTCATCTGCATAGCTATGGTAACTTATTTTGTTGTTTTTTATTATCTGAGCCAGTGGTAGCATGTAGATGTTAAAGAGAAGAGGCCCCAAGATGGAGCCTTGAGGAACCCCACATGTCATATTTGTCAACTCAGATGTGTATTTACCTATAGAAACAAAGTTGTTTCTGTCCTTTAAGTAGGATTCAAACCAATTTAGAACTGTTTCCGAAAGTCCCACCCAGTTTTCCAGTCGGTCTAGTAATATGCTGTGGTCAACAGTGTCAAACGCAGCACTGAGATCTAATAATACTAACACTGAAGTTCTGCCACTGTCTGTGTTTAAGTGGATGTCATTGAAGACCTTTACAAGAGCAGTCTCAGTGCTGTGGTTTGGACGAAAGCCTGACTGGAACACATCGAAACAGTTATTTAAATGCAAGAAATTACTCAACTGTTGAAAAACAACTTTTTCAATGATTTTACCTAGAAATGGGAGGTTTGATATGGGCCTGTAATTGTTCATTACTGAAGCATCTAGATTATTCTTTTTTAAGAGCGGTTTAATGACTGCAGTTTTCAGGGCCTGTGGAAAAATACCTGAGTGAAGAGATTTGTTTACTATATGACGTAGATCTGAGGCCATGCAAGGCAAAACATCTTTAAAAAATCCTGTTGGAATAATATCAAGGCAGCAGGAGGATTTCAGAAGTTGTATAATGTCCTCTAGGTTTTTATCATTAATCTGATGGAATTGTGTCATGGTGTTTGAATTGATGTTAAGTGGACACAGAGACAACACATTTGCTGTTCCTGATGCAGAGTGTTTAGAGTATGAGAGGTCCTGATAATTTATTCCGGTAAATTATTCTGACCTCCTAATTGACCTTTCCGAAGATTATTGAGTCTATGTAAGTTTGCTGCGTGGCTCAGATCCACCAACGTCAGCAAGATCTCACCTCTTCCTAACCCCCCCGAAGAACCAGGTTCAATTAACTGCTGTTTCAATTCAGACAACTCTCTTTTAATCTGTTTAAGCGATCCCGAAGGATTTTGATATCAGTAAATGGAGTGTGCTCCTACCTAAGTGTGTGTGGCAGGGTGCAATCTTACCTTTGACGCAGGAGAGGAGGGCACAGGTGTCTTTTAAAGGATCCCAATCCAACAGGTGGGAGTCAGTTTATTTGAAGAAAAATAGGTCCAAACTAATACAGGGTTTTTTCCTTCTCTCTCACAACATTATAATCATACTAACAAAAAACACCGTGCTGTGATCATGTTCAAATGAAACTTTAATTCACAGTCTTACATTTATTACCAAAATGTTTTAATTTCAACTGCCCATTTCAGTTGTGACATTTTAAAATTCTCCCGATAGAATTTAGAGGTATTTCCTCGTAAAAAGACCGGTGACAATAAAAAGCGCATTCAACTTTCCATTCATCAATTAATTCACATCAGTTCCATACCGTTTTTTTCCGACACAGACGGCGGATTAACACTTAAAAAAAACACATACCCATCCGCCAAGAGTTCGAAGGAAGATCCTTACAGGTTGCGGTTATAATATTCAAAAACACATAGCCTACCCATCCGCCAAGAGTTCGAAGGAAGATCCTTACAGGTTGCGGTTATAATATTCCCAAACACATCTTCCGACACAGACGGCGGATTAACCTGTCAAAAACACATACCCATCCGCCAAGAGTTCGAAGGAAGATCCTTACAGGTTGCGGTTAGAATATTCAAAAACACATACCCATCAAATCATTCCACTCAGCCAACAACCAAGAAAATCGAGAGATATTTACCCCGTCTGACAGAACCAAATACCGAGAGCTAGTTACCCAGCTCTGAAGCACACAGCCTACCGGGAGAGAGTCTACCAGGGTGGGAGTCAGTTTATTTGAAGAAAAATAGGTCCAAACTAATACAGGGTTTTTTCCTTCTCTCTCACAACATTATAATCATACTAACAAAAAACACCGTGCTGTGATCATGTTCAAATGAAACTTTAATTCACAGTCTTACATTTATTACCAAAATGTTTTAATTTCAACTGCCCATTTCAGTTGTGACATTTTAAAATTCTCCCGATAGAATTTAGAGGTATTTCCTCGTAAAAAGACCGGTGACAATAAAAAGCGCATTCAACTTTCCATTCATCAATTAATTCACATCAGTTCCATACCGTTTTTTTTCCGACACAGACGGCGGATTAACACTTAAAAAAAACACATACCCATCCGCCAAGAGTTCGAAGGAAGATCCTTACAGGTTGCGGTTATAATATTCAAAAACACATAGCCTACCCATCCGCCAAGAGTTCGAAGGAAGATCCTTACAGGTTGCGGTTATAATATTCCCAAACACATCTTCCGACACAGACGGCGGATTAACCTGTCAAAAACACATACCCATCCGCCAAGAGTTCGAAGGAAGATCCTTACAGGTTGCGGTTATAATATTTCCAAACACATCTTCCGACACAGACGGCGGATTAACCTGTCAAAAACACATACCCATCCGCCAAGAGTTCGAAGGAAGATCCTTACAGGTTGCGGTTAGAATATTCAAAAACACATACCCATCAAATCATTCCACTCAGCCAACAACCAAGAAAATCGAGAGATATTTACCCCGTCTGACAGAACCAAATACCGAGAGCTAGTTACCCAGCTCTGAAGCACACAGCCTACCGGGAGAGAGTCTACCAGGGGTCACCCCCCCTCTCCCGCGCTCTCTCAAAAAACCAGTCTCTTTATGCTAAAAAAACTGGATCGAAAACCCAAAAAAACAAAACTCCTCCTCTCATGTTAGGGTGAAAAGGACATGAACTCTCTTTGGCCTCTTAATGTGTCTCCTTAGTGTGAAGCCCCCCCCCCCCCCCCCCCTGTGGACTGCTGCCAGAGGAGAGGAAGAAAACTCAACCTAAACATACCACTTTGTTTTGTTTATACTGTAACTATAGAAAACCTAAAATATGAAGCATTTTCATTGTGGGTTATACAAGAATATAATTGATTATATTTGATTATAACTAACTTTCGTTTTTAAGTATTAAACATACTATGAAAACTCACAACACCCTCTTTTCAAAACGCAAAGTTATCAAAATAGCAACAGAAAAAATTGTAAGCATAGATACATATTCAAAAACCGTCAAGAAGCATTCTCATTATGGGTTTATACAAGAATATGATTGATCATGTATGATTTATAATTAACTTTCGTTTTTTAAGTATTCACTTCATACCATGATCTCAATTAACTTTCGTTTTAAGTATTCACTTCATATGAAGATCTCAACAAGAGGCACTGACTGCTTGTCTGATTTTCTGAATTTTGTCAGTGAAAAAGGAGGCAAAAATCATTGCACACCCTGGTGGATCGAAATTCAGAGGCTACTGACAGTCAAACCCTGATAGTCAAATGATATCTTATCTGTATGGCTACGGACATGATTCCATTCTACATGCCTGCTTTTAACTCTGCAATAAGACCCTCAATAGATGGGGTGTAAGCGCTTCACCTTTCACATTTCTGAACTGCCTTTGTTCCCAATTATTAAGCTCTTCTTTACCCGCTTTTTAATAATAATCACTATCAGTAATAATATGGATGTGTGCTATTTTTCCTTTTTTAGCAAAAGGAAGTCCCTCAAAAATGGCCTTTTCCTCAGCAGGCTGTACCTGGTATTGCACCCTTTTGCTTGCAAAGTACTTCACCTGAATTAGTTTTCATTATAAAGGCCCAAGTGGCTGCTTGGTCACCTTTCCGCAAACTCCCCTCTGTAAACAGTGTTATCTGTGGAGTAGCGGTTTTCTGTAAGGGTTTCAATGTTTCCCTTTGTGGCTTACTTCCTGAGGTCCTCTGCACCCCACATCTGGATCAGACATTATCATCTTCCATTTTCTTCATCTACTCATCATTGTTTTTGCTCCCTAAACAGTTTGTTTAGTAGCTTCAGATATTGGAAAATAAAGAGTGTATATGCACATTTTGGTACCTTGAGACATTTCCCTCAGGGCTGGATAGAATCTGAATGCAAGTGCAAGATGCTTCTCTTCAGGAGATAATTTTTCCTCTGTTCCTGATCAAGTCATGGACATGAATAACACAGATTTTCTATCACCCTGGTTCCTTATCTCCACATTGTTAGTTTCTGAGAATGGGTCTCAACATACTATTTTGGTTTTTGATATTTGATATTATTGTTCTGGTGTTAAGATAATTTTTTGAATCTCCCTCTTTTCTTAACAACTGGAGCTATGTCTATTTTAGATCCGACTTGGTTAAGAGTTGATTTATTCATTGGTGAGAGGAACACTATTTCCCTTGTGCTGGGGTGGGGGTGGGTAGCCTGGTAGAGTTCCTTAAAATCTCCAGATCTTCCTCTGTGCTGAGGCCATAAAACTTTTAATGGTCTTTCGTGGTCTGCTCAGATTTTCTTCCCCTCCAGAGGTCACGCCTGTCTTTGACCCTGTGTGCTGCGTGTTTTCTGCAGCACCTTGGGAGCAGAGAAAAGAGGAGACTTTTTTTCCAAAAGTGCATTCTCCTTCATGAGAAACATAGCACCACATTTAACTCTCATTGACTTGTCCTTAAAGCGTTCTTTAAGGCTTGAATTGAGTTTTCCGTTGTGTAATGGAAAATCCCATTCCCAAACAGGGGTCAAAAGTAAATAGTTTAGTTGATTTTGGTAAAGTATTTGAGCTTTAGCTTCGCAAAACTTTCTCATATTAGTTTTGAAGATATTTTTGGGACTTGATATCTGCTGATAGTTCCCACATAGGTTTTTTTTCTTAAAAGTACATTCAAAACAACCGGTATTTGTGGGTCATCTGATCACCACATCGCCTTCTGACAGTGTAATAGTCCTTATCATATTATCACACTGTGCTTGCATGCTAGGACCTATTCTCTTTGCCAGAGCTACTGCTATTTCTCCTGCATGTTTTAGCTTCCTATTAGCAGGGTTTATTAACATGGTTTGTTGATCCAGTTTTAGGATTTTCAATATTTGACATTATTTATTTCCAACATTCCTTTTTCCTGAATATCATGTCTAACAATGTGTTTTTTTTTCTTTCTAGGAGTAGTAGATGGGATACTCCTAAATGGCCATTTTTGAGCTTTTATCCCTGTATGGTGGAGATAGGGTCTCAAACATTATACCACCTGCTTGTTGCTCTCTGTCAAACGGTAGTCTGACAGGAAACGTATTTTGGTCGCGGTACGCCCGTGGGTCTGGGCTAAGCTGACCAGGGCGGGCAGAAGCTCCGGATTTTGCTTCTGTGTATCCCCCCTGTGTGGTTGGCTCCGAGTCATTAAAAACTGCGTTCTAACCTCGTCCGCCATTTATTTTTGTTTGTTTGTTTTAAAAAACAACACAAAAATGTATTAAAGGGTTCAAGTTCACTCTTTTATACACATGCAAGTTCCTAGGCTTTACTCTCGCCGGGTGTACAGTCCGACTATACCGTCACTTGGTTCTAAGTTCTCTTTCTGGATTCAGTTAGTACATGCGGGTACCTCAGCTAAGAGTTTTATTTACCGAGCTTCGAATTTTTTAAACAGCATAGGTACCTTTAGACCTATGTTTATCTTTATTAAATCTCCCATTAACTCTTCCCCACGTTATGTTTTAACACAAAAGTTCAAACCGCAGCTCTTGGTCAAGTCCTACCTATAAGTTTCAAAGTAATTGGACAAGTACTGAGCAGTGCTCCTACGGCTGACTTCACTTTAGCCACCTAAACCTGTGTTAAAGGGACCACAGGCTTCTCAATTTGACTAGGGGAAAATGAACCTTCTTTAGCTTCTTTAATCAGACAGCTATATCCGATATAATATAACCCTCAGTCCGGTGCAATAGTATTAACTTAAATTACTACACTTTCAGGTTTAATTATATATATTCTAGGATTTGGGGTAGGTATTTTAACAAGACTTTCAGCCTGTATTTCGCTGATTTGTATTCCTCGACTTTTTTCACTAGGTCGTTTTGGTTCTTGAATTTTGACTCTGTAAAAATATTATTTTTCACAGAGCCCCACGTTGGGCGCCATGTTTAGAGTATGAGAGGTCCTGATAATTTATTCCGGTAAATTATTCTGACCTCCTAATTGACCTTTCCGAAGATTATTGAGTCTATGTAAGTTTGCTGCGTGGCTCAGATCCACCAACGTCAGCAAGATCTCACCTCTTCCTAACCCCCCCCGAAGAACCAGGTTCAATTAACTGCTGTTTCAATTCAGACAACTCTCTTTTAATCTGTTTAAGCGATCCCGAAGGATTTTGATATCAGTAAATGGAGTGTGCTCCTACCTAAGTGTGTGTGGCAGGGTGCAATCTTACCTTTGACGCAGGAGAGGAGGGCACAGGTGTCTTTTAAAGGATCCCAATCCAACAGGTGGGAGTCAGTTTATTTGAAGAAAAATAGGTCCAAACTAATACAGGGTTTTTTCCTTCTCTCTCACAACATTATAATCATACTAACAAAACACACCGTGCTGTGATCATGTTCAAATGAAACTTTAATTCACAGTCTTACATTTATTACCAAAATGTTTTAATTTCAACTGCCCATTTCAGTTGTGACATTTTAAAATTCTCCCGATAGAATTTAGAGGTATTTCCTCGTAAAAAGACCGGTGACAATAAAAAGCGCATTCAACTTTCCATTCATCAATTAATTCACATCAGTTCCATACCGTTTTTTTTCCGACACAGACGGCGGATTAACACTTTAAAAAAACACATACCCATCCGCCAAGAGTTCGAAGGAAGATCCTTACAGGTTGCGGTTATAATATTCAAAAACACATACCCATCCGCCAAGAGTTCGAAGGAAGATCCTTACAGGTTGCGGTTATAATATTCCCAAACACATCTTCCGACACAGACGGCGGATTAACCTGTCAAAAACACATACCCATCCGCCAAGAGTTCGAAGGAAGATCCTTACAGGTTGCGGTTATAATATTCCCAAACACATCTTCCGACACAGACGGCGGATTAACCTGTCAAAAACACATACCCATCCGCCAAGAGTTCGAAGGAAGATCCTTACAGGTTGCGGTTAGAATATTCAAAAACACATACCCATCAAATCATTCCACTCAGCCAACAACCAAGAAAATCGAGAGATATTTACCCCGTCTGACAGAACCAAATACCGAGAGCTAGTTACCCAGCTCTGAAGCACACAGCCTACCGGGAGAGAGTCTACCAGGGGTCACCCCCCCTCTCCCGGGCTCTCTCAAAAAACCAGTCTCTTTATGCTAAAAAAACTGGATCGAAAACCCAAAAAAACAAAACTCCTCCTCTCATGTTAGGGTGAAAAGGACATGAACTCTCTTTGGCCTCTTAATGTGTCTCCTTAGTGTGAAGCCCCCCCCCCCCCCCCCCCCTGTGGACTGCTGCCAGAGGAGAGGAAGAAAACTCAACCTAAACATACCACTTTGTTTTGTTTATACTGTAACTATAGAAAACCTAAAATATGAAGCATTTTCATTGTGGGTTATACAAGAATATAATTGATTATATTTGATTATAACTAACTTTCGTTTTTAAGTATTAAACATACTATGAAAACTCACAACACCCTCTTTTCAAAACGCAAAGTTATCAAAATAGCAACAGAAAAAATTGTAAGCATAGATACATATTCAAAAAACCGTCAAGAAGCATTCTCATTATGGGTTTATACAAGAATATGATTGATCATGTATGATTTATAATTAACTTTCGTTTTTTAAGTATTCACTTCATACCATGATCTCAATTAACTTTCGTTTTAAGTATTCACTTCATATGAAGATCTCAACAAGAGGCACTGACTGCTTGTCTGATTTTCTGAATTTTGTCAGTGAAAAAGGAGGCAAAAATCATTGCACACCCTGGTGGATCGAAATTCAGAGGCTACTGACACTGGTTAGTTAGTCTGTTGACGGTAGCAAACAAGGCACGTGTGTTGTTTTTGTTTCTGGTAATGATGTCAGAGAAGAACGATTGTCGTGCGTTTTTCAATTCCAAATTATAAAGGCCAAGTCTCTCTTTATAGATTTCAAAGTGAACCTGGAGATTTGTTTTTCGCCACCTGCGTTCAGCTTTTCGACATTCTCTTTTTCCTGTTTTCACGCTCATGGCCTTTCTCCATGGAGATATTTTCTTGCCAGACACTTCCTTTACCTTAGGTGGAGCAATGGCATCTATAACATTTTTAATTTTTGAATTAAAATGATCTACTAGCTCATTTACTGAGATGTTAGCAGGGGCAAGTGTGGAAGAAAAATTCTGAGTAAACATTTCCCTAGTATTTTCAGTTAAATATCGCTTTGTGGTTACCTCTTTTTGAACATTTTTGTGAACAGAAATAGAGCTCTCAAAGAAAACACAGGAATGGTCAGAGAGTGCAACATCAGTCACCACAACCTTAGAGATATTCAGACCCTTTGAGATAATTAAGTCCAGAGTGTGCCCCTTATTGTGTGTGGGCTCCGTCACATGCTGAGTCAGTCCATAGCTATCAAGAACACAAAATAGTTATTTTGCCCCTCTGTCCTGGGGGTTGTCAACATGGATGTTAAAATCACCAACAATGACTAGACGGTCAAAGTCAATGCACACTATAGACAGCAGTTCAGTAAAGTCATCAAAAAAGCTTGCACAGTATTTGGGTGGTCTATAGATATTTAGGAACAGAGCTCGAGAGGAGCATCAGTTCAAGCTTATGTAAAACATATGTCACATGGCAATGTATTTTAATTGTTCATTATTGCATGGTTTTCTAGTCTGTGTGTGTTTTATACAGAGCCACCATTTCAAGCATACTATGTCATCGAGTGCCGCCGAAGGACTGTTCCAATGTCCAGCATACTTGGAATTCTACCGAGGCCGGCGTACTTCGTAACGAGACATTTCGAGGCTGCGAATGTGTAGACCCCACAATGCTTTGTGCACGGACCAATTTCCAAATATTTGGCGGAAATCGCGCTCCATTTATGACACACACCTGCACACCTGTTAGCCTGTTCCACAATTCTTCGTTTTCCGAGGTTAGGAAGGACTCTTGCCTAGCTTCTGAAGCAAGTGACTCGGAAGACATGTGCTACCAAGCACGCGTCCTTGGTAGGACATGTCCTTCCTTGGTAGGACATGTCCTTCCGAGTCAGGTCCTTCAGAGGCTAGGCAAGAATCCTTCCTGGCATCGGTGAATGAATTGTTATTATTCATAATAATAATAAATCATATGTGTCCGAAAGGGAGCAGGAGGAAGCAAACGCTTATAATTCCCACCCCTTACTTACTGCCAGGGATGTGCACAGACATTTGGAGGGGCTTGCTCTAAAATGGAAAAAGGGCCTCCCTCCCGAAAAAAAATACAAGACCAACACGATTATTACATTAACTAATTTGAACAGTAATTCACATTATCATCATCTCATAACAATATAAGCTAAGGCAACTACTTGCATTCGGTGACTTGATTTTTTAAAATGAAAACCAGGGACTTTTTTTGTTTTGCGGTCCATATCTCATTCAAATATCTAATGTTAGTAACTATTAAAGAAAAGATGGTGACAATTCAATGTAGTTTGACAATTGTAACTGCTGTGCAGACATACTGATAAAATAGGGCTTCTATAATTACCTTAAATAAACGTACTAGTTAATGAAAACAATTCAATACGCATTATTCTTATTCTTATCATTCTTCATGAGCGCAGTAACGGTAAGGTATCTAATTACTAATTTATTTAGTATTCCAAAAGTGGTAGAGACATGGCAGAAATCCTACAATGAAGCGGGGCAGTGAAGTGTTCTCCCGTGAGAGGGCGATCAAGAAAAGAGAGAGAGGGTGAGGGAGTTTACCATGGATGTTTAATAGGAGTTTACGGAGCAGATGGAAAGACACAGAAAGACAGAAGCACAATAACAAGTATATTTAGGTGTTTTTTGGTAAATAACCGACGGTGTCAAGAGGAAGTAAAGTCCCTGCCATGAGAAAATTCAAAATCCATTTTCCAAAATCCGACACTAGAGGTGGTCTTAATGCACCGGCACCAATACAGTAGCCTATAATAAATATTATAATACGTAACATGTGTAATCACACACTTAGCGATATAGAACATAAATAATAAAAACGTAGGCCTACCTGGTTTAAAACACTTTTGTGGTCATACTGTGGAATGAGTTCACACCGGCATAGACTGTATATATAAAGGTTCACACAGAAACGAGTTCTTCATTCAAAATTTCGCGGCCAATTACATGTAAGAAGAAGGAGAAGAAGAAGAAGTAAAATAAGTAGTAGAAGAATGAAGCTGGTGTGTTTTATCCAGGAATGGGTGTAATTATTTACAATTAACAGACTACACCCTATTTGCTCTCCTCCACCCCTGTCTTTGCATGAGCTGCAGCTGACCACGCCTCCCTCCTTTTGCAGGGGGGCGAGGCACGGTCATGTTACCATGCCACGGCAACCTCTCATTCCCCTGATAGGTGGAGAGTTGCCCATATAGGTGGAGCACCCCGTTTCTGACGTCAGAACAATTTCAAATCTGTATCAGTCTGTATCAGATCCGTTGCAGCCCCATTTTTAGAGATTTGGGTATGGAGGAAAAGAGAGAGGGTTGTGTTTTCTGACACTTGGTGAGTTCCCTGACACACCAGGGACACATATGCATGTATAAAAGACGTAAACAAGTGCATTTTGCATGATAGGTCCCCTTTAAAGCATAAATGAGTCGGTTGGGTTCTGGAGGTGTGGTTACAGCATTGTGCTTGGTTGGCGTGGCCTGTGCCTGGTGGTGGGGCCCAATGAATTATATTTTCATTGGGCCCAAAATCCCTGGCGGCGCCCCTGCCTATAATCCTCAGCTATCGTTTGGGACTACAGCATCTGCTTTGCTTGACAAACCCCGTGATTATCTGTGCTTGGATTGGATGTTGGAGTGGCAGTGCGCCAAGGTTATGCCACCAAAACTGGACTCGAACGGGTCCAGCCCCACCCCCCAGAACTACACATGCTGGCTAATTGTGTTTCGCAACATGTTCTATGCGGTTCTATGGCACGTCTCTACTGGGAATTGTAGACGTTTTCGTATTTCCCATTATTAGAAGTTGCCAGTATTCAACTGTGTACAGCCCTGGAGGTTTAGGGGATGGGAAACACAGTGGTGTTATCAAATTTAAAACATATAATTAATAAATGGGTGAAAATTGCTTGTGTCCATAATGGGCAGCATTAATATATACCCACATGACAGCTAAGGTCAGAAGAGCTTTATTTAATAGCGGGTCTTATGTCTGTGACCCCTCCTGTTGTTCATTGATAAGCCTGAAACATGCACTTGTCAAGGTTCACCTGGTAGTTTTTCTCCACTACATTTATTTTAGTTTCTTTGCAGATTCTGATTAATGATGTGAAATATAAACAACCCTTAAATCAGACTTTAGTTACACCTGAGTCAAATTCAGGGAAGGTGATTGTCAAGTGCCAAAATAAACTATGCAATATATTGGACGTTAAGTACTTTGTCAGACTTCATATTTATCTGTGGATACCCCCAACGTTTTTTTCTTATTCAAAAGAAGACCTTAACTTAAAGTATTCTTTAATGTTTAAATAAAGCCTTATTAGTTTGTCTGTTTTGCACATCCTCCTGTTAATATCTTTGGATGTCCTGCACTAAACTGTTTTATTGTAGAGGTCACTACAGTATCTTCTTGATATTTTCTATTCTATATTTCTATCATGCCTTCTACTTTCCCCCAATTGTGTATGTAGGCTACTCTTAATATTTAAATGTTTTCATCAAATAAAACTTATTCAACAACAAAATTCAATAACGTGCTTTAACCGCTAGGCGGTGCGGGTTAAAAAACCAGTGGTGTAGTTAATAAAACATAATAATATCAAACATAATATGACTATTAACTTTATTGTGAAATTAAAACAGAACGGTAAAGGAAAATACAGTTTCAGTCTCTCGATTTGAAGCTTGTGCATTGTACCATGAACCTGTATAGACCTGTAACAGTCAACTGCATGAGGAGCATAGGCGGATTTTGCGGGGGGGCAGGGGGGGCATTGCCCCCCCTGGTGGCTGAAATATGTTACTGCATTACTAAGTCTAAAACTGTTCCAATACAAATATTTCGTATATCAATATTTTAATAGATGTAATAAAATGATTGTTACAATACAAATCTGAATAATATCATGTTTTGTTTGAAATAATTTCATTTTTGAGCAGTCGCATGTTGTGACGTTTGTGTGTGTGTGACGTGTGAGGTTAAGGACACAAGTTCCCTCGCTTTTTTTTGTATACAAATAATTCAGCTATTGTATTACAAGAATTAGCAGTAATGGATATTCAGCGATTTTTAAAACGTCCAATTTCGTCTTGTAAAAGCTTCAACAACAGAAGAGCCACCGACTGAGCCTAACCTTACCAACCAGCAGCCATCAGAATGTGAAGTGGCAGACACACGAACAAGCAGCTCTGGATTAGCTAAACCAGATAACGTTAGCCCCACAGCGGAGAGTTCTGGATTAGCAGGACCAGCTAACGTCATTAACCCCACAGCAGGGAGACCACGGGTGCCGGGGCTGTCAATGGGTCATGATGATCTTGGGGAAAAACACAGCTGTCCCAAGCAGCCTACTTTATCCGAATTCCCCTAAAAAATGATTGGGAAAACAAAACGATAATTTTCCACGTACTATTATAAGAACTATCCCTGGCTGGAATATTCAGTACGAATGGATGCCGTTTTCTGTTTTTCATGCTGCAACTTCCAGACTGACAGCGGTGTGGAGGATTCCTTTAGAAAGGGCCTGAGTGACTGGAAAAAAAACTAAGCAGCAAACTGGAGAAACATGCACACTCCCAGGCCCATCTGAACTGCATGGTTAAATGGGATAACTATAAAGTGACTGCGTCTTCTGGATCTATTGCAGCTAAACTTTCCCGAAGCCACGAAGATTCTCTTGAGAAGAACAGATCTTATTTGTGCAAAATTGTTGATATTGTGAGGCTGTTGTCCAAACTCGGATTGCCTTTTCGTGGGCATCGGGAGGGAAGCGAGTCAGAGTTGCGTGGGAATTTTCTTGAGGTTTGTGGCTTCTTCTCCAAGTATGATTCTGCTTTTAAAAACATGCAGTCCAACTATTTCAATGCGACTAGCCCAGATTTCCAGAACGAAGTCATTGACATATGCGCTAACTTAGCCTAGTTTGTGCAGAAATTGTAGAGAAAGTGCAGGATACTGGATTTTTTTCTATAATTTCAGATGAGGCCAGGTCTTGCAAAATGGAACAATTATCAGTGTGTTTAAGATATGCAGAGCAGCTTGACATCAAGGAGCGTTTTTTGTGTTTTATTGATTCATCCAAATGTATACAAGATGCTCCAGTTGGCACTGACTCCTATCGGATCTGCCACCTCAGAGAGAAGTTTTTCTGCAATGAGGAGAATTCGGAACTGGCTGCGGTCAACGATGGGAGGAACAAGATTTTCCTCACTTGCTGTTCTTCACATTGAGGACCAGAGGCGGATTTAGGATTGTAGGAGATCCGGGGCTTAGCCCAGGAGTCGTTGGGTTGGGGGGGGGGGGGGGGGGGGGGGTTGTAGGGGGTGCAGGGGTACAGTGCTATTTTTTTACAAGTGGGGGGTGGACCGAACATCCTTTAGGGGGGTCGTCGCCTCCTCTCGGGGGGTCCGGGGGCATGCTCCCCCGGGAAGATTTTATTTTAAATATTGAAGTTGAAAGCATCAATCTGGTGCACTTTGAGAGCAACATTAACCCTACCTTAATAACACCTTAAAGCGGACAAAAGGCACTGGAGAACACTCATTAACACCCTTTAATGAAGCAAACTAATGCCTTAACTCACTCAATTAGTCGTTTACTTATTAAGGTGTAACGAATGTGCGTAGAGTTTTAAAGGATGCGGATAGTCTCACCTTGATTCTGGCGCATTGATTATCGTTTTATAGATCTATTCTCATCCACCATCTTTGTTTGTGGCGTAAAGAGTGTAAGAGTCACGTTTCTGAATCGGACACTCTGAGTGGATGCAGTCACAGCCAATCGGAGTCTGATTCAGAGGGTTGCCTGTCAGTTCTGTTGTTATGTGTACTGAAACGAGAGCCGGTATAATTCCACGTGTGAAAACAAAATAAAAATTGGAATACGTTATTTTAGTGTCTTAAAAGTAGACTGAGTTATGAAGGGTTAACGTTACATTTTAGGATAATATTTAGTCATGTTCTGTATACATACTAACATATAAGGGTATACTTAGTGTGGTTACTCCATGTTTACTAGCTATAACATTAACGTTACATCACTCTTTTTCACTTCTTACTCAGTCAGCCAGAGGGCAGATATCACCATTAGATTAACAAACCTGAAACATCATCCATTTCTTGACTGCTGGTGATGACATTGTTGTCAGCTGCTGATACTGCTGCTGCTGCAGCTTGTGGCGCCGGCTGCTTCGATGACAATAACTTTCTAATATCCATAACTGTATATGCTATTAGCTTAAAACTCGTCAGGCACTAGGAAGGATCACTTCTTCTTCCGGGCAGGCTACGCTGTACGCAGGCTAATGTCCCACAGTGGCTGCCTCTCTGGTGGACTCCGGTACTGCACATTACTCCCGAGACGTTATAAAATTTAAAAAAATTAAATTATATATATATTTTTTTTTTTAAGTGAAACATCCGGGGCTTTTCAGAAAACATCCGGGGCTTGAGCCCAAGTAGCCACCCCCTAGCGCCGCCACTGTTGAGGACGACATAACTGCACAGCTGTCACCTGAGGGGATAGTGGATATGCGGAACGTAAAATAATGCGTCTACTTCTGCACTAAGCTAGGACACTGGTTAATAATATTGTAGCGTGTTCAAGTAACCAAGGGATATAGTAGTTATCAAATCAGTATAAGATGTGCACAGTTATGATACGTTTTACAGTTATGTAATGCACTGTTGTTGGGGGGAGAGACCGCCCCTTCCATATGAGTGTGCGGGCATGAGGCGTGCATAACGGGACGAGTTGCGTTCGTATGTGGAAAAGTCATACTCAGTGCGGTGAGCGCTGGCTTTATTGCTACTGTATCCGTAGCACCCCACGCAATAGTTGGGACTGTGTACTGACGTCAGTAAAAAAGGTTTGCCCCCCCAAGCGCAAATGTCAAACTCCGCCTATGATGAGGAGTTGGAAAGGTAGTAAATAATAATATCTTTATAAATTACAAAAAAATCCCTTTCTATCAGCTGTGCACCGTTATGGTGTAAATATAGCCTATCTAGCAATTGGATCAAATAAGTCAGCCGAATTAGTGTTGATACTGCAAGGAGACGTATTGTGTGAAAAGAGATCTTCTGTTACTGTCCTTTCTTCTAGAGGAAGTACAGAAACACATAACTCTGGATTTGTTTGAATGTTTGATGTGCAATAAACGACACAGCAGCTTTTTGGCATGTTAAAACTAATATTTTCTGCCTTGCTCATGAGAGTAACAGCTGGCGAAATTACAGCCTCGCCTACTGATTTCAAATGTGTGCTCTAAAATGATATTTATAAATGACTATTATCATTATTATAAGCAAGACAATAAATGGCAAAGATATGTAGAAAATAAACGTATTTGAGATACGTTCATAACGAACGTAATGTGGGAGAAAATAGTTTTTTTGCTAAACGTAATTGAGAATGCAGTTTAGTTCTGTGGGAACGTAATTTTTAGGAGACAGGGTTGCCATAATACATTCTGACGAAAAATACAAATTATTATGAATACAAATAAAATACAAGAAGCCTCCCGTGAGTTAGGCCTACTACAAGCTATAAAGTAGATTTTAAAAAGTTTTATAGAATTAAAGCTCACTGCTGGAAATTGAAGAAATGCGTGTGTGCACCACGACAAAGGAGCCTCATTCACTTTCCATTAGGCGCGTTCACGCCGCAGTACTTTTCCCACTTTAGATATAGTTCCGAAATGTTGCGTTCACACCAAAAAATGCCGGAACTAACGCGATCTGTACTTAGTTCATGAGAACTAAAGAGTTTTCATGAACTAAGTTCTCATGAACCTTTGTGGGAAAAGTACTGCGGTGTGAATGCGCAATGGTTGTTTGCGTGGTGCATACACGTAAATGTAGCAAAGTTTGTGACTCCACCACGCAATGCGGTGTTAAGGAGTCGTGGTGGAGTCACGCATTCTGGTGAGATCAGGTTGCGGTTATTACCCGTCCCCTTGTGTGTTATGAAGGTGTTTATGCATGTAAACGGTCTGCAGAGTCAAAAACCCTCAAAGTACACCCTGTAGCGAGTAAAACTCTAACACAGAAAATACCTGTCTATGCTGCCCCAAAACGCCTCGTTGGAGATTTCTCATTTTCCATTGTTTTCTTCCTGGGTTCTGTGACGTACGGTGTGATACACCCAAATCAACAACAAATGACCGGATTGGCCCAAATGGACCAATCTGCGGAGCACCTCACACACCAGGATCCCTTGGCTAACTAACAGGGAGTCCCCATTGACTTGCATAGAGCTCCCTGAACGCTGGTAATAGACGGGTTGGGATCGTGGAGAAATGCTCTCCGCATTCCCATTCTCACAGCGTTATAAACCTTTTTCTCACGGCCCGTCCACACAGCGGCGTGCGTTGACGCTTGCCGGCGGGCGTGTCTGACACTCGACCAACAACCAATCACATGAATCTCCCGCCCCTGACACACAAGCAGCGGTTTGATTGGATAGAGCTTGTACTGGCATATGATTCGATTGGCTGACGCTTCTGCCGAGGCGTCAAAAGTTGAGCATTGCTCAACTTTTGCAGCGAGCCACGCCAGCAACGCTCCGCGTCGCTTCCCACGATGCAGTTCGGCTAAAAGTGACGTCACCCCATTCAAAGTGAATGGGCAGAAGCGTTGGAAGCTTCAACGCACGCCGCTGTGTGGACGGGCCGTTATTGTTTTTACTTCGGCTGTGAGTGAGGGGGGGCAGGAGCTCCAACAAGCCGTTTAGGACAGAGAGTGAATACCTGGTGAATACAGATACTATACAGAGATGCTGTATGAGAAACCAATGTGATTTTGGAAAATTGCACAATGTAAATCTATTCTAGTAGACCTCAACAATGGAAATATGATCAGTAGAAATGGCCATGAAATGGGACCTTTAATTTAGTATTTTGTTTATATGCTTCAAGCGGGATTCATTAAGTTCCAGGAAATAACTGTTTATCCAACAAATTGGACATCTCCATCCAGGACAGGTCCCACTGCACCTCCGTCACGTCCTGCTTGGTTGCAGGAAGCTCCACAGCTTGTAGTCGCTCTTTGGAAAACGGCCAACACCTACAGGTGCAAAACCTTTGGTGCCATCATACAAAGTCAATAATTAGTGAAGAATTGTCTAAACGTCTGATGACAAACTCACAGTAGGAAGTATGAAGTTAAGTGAGCTGAAGATTTTTTAAACTAACCTGTAGTGATGGAGCAACCAAACGGTTACAGGAATGAGGAAAAGAAGAAGAACTCCACATGAAACAATGACCCATTTCCCGGAGCCTGATGAAGAGAATAGATACAACGTTTTTTTCCGACAGTAACACGATCATACCAGGAACTACATCACTGGTACACAGATTCATAGTATAAATGCTTTTGTTATAGTACAGATTAAAAAATGTTTTTGTCATCTAATAACCCCTTGTTAACGAATAACTTGATTTTACAGTAATTATTATCATTGATTATTCCTTCCAGAACTAGTAAATGAATGTATGAACTATACAAAATCATGTTACCACTATTGGAAGCGGCTCTCTCGTCTGTTGATGTGAAATTGCCTAGAAGACAGCAATTGATATTATTCACCATGGCAGCTTTAACAGATAAAACACTAAGCAGAATAAGAAATGTCTTAATCAAATGCATTGAGCCATTCAGCTGACCTCGGTGTGGACTCACTGGTAACCAAGCCTCTGGACTCTCCATCGTTCTGTCCTGGGACGCACACTTGTAGAAGCCTTCATCTTCCTGTGTCACATTCTCTAAAGTCATCTTTATTACTCTGTCTGAACCGGGGGAAGTGAAGTTTTCTGCTCCGTTTTTAAAGAAGGTTGTTTTACTGTGATTGCCTACCCAGTACTGACAAACCAAGACCACTTTATCACCCTCAAAAACAGGGAAGGCAGGAGTCTTCAAGATGATGGTGCCATCTGTGAAATGGGACGATGGTGGACATAGTTAACAGACATATTCTTTCACTATAACTCCTCACAGTTTTATGTGTTTGTCTGTATTTGTTGAATGCTAACTCCTCACTCTTCTTAAGCTGATAGGGGCTGCAAGTGATCAACAACTGCTTTAGTTTGGAATCTTTTGTCATTTTAGGGATTAGGATTTCTCCCTTTCCTGATATGCATACCAGTGTTATTTCAGGAGTACACTACAACACTGATGCATATAGAGAGAGAAGGTGGCTGAGCAGCTGGAAAGGTTAACATTGAAGTCGTATGGTTTATTCATACTGGATGTTGTCTCTCTTTTCCTCTCTCTGTTGGGCAGGTACAAGGGGCCTTGAGGCTTTAACATTCTCTCTGGGTGATAAAACGGGCCTTTTTAACCACAACTTAAAACACCATAAAACAATCTCTTCTTCAGACAATAACAGGACAGTGTCTGACATCACTTCCAAGCTCTCCTTTGTGCTCCCTTTGTTCTGGTTCATTGTTTCAAGAATTTCACCACAACTAGTTTGCTAAAATAAATACTTACAGTAAATATGACGCAGCTGTAACACAAGCATGCAGTGATGTGCAGCCAGCTTCATAGACTAGAATGAAAGGCTGTGTCTTTTGCCTAAGATGTGTGTGGGAGATGCTTTTAGACAAGGGTTAGACAATTGCCATTTCTATTATTTCAACGGTGGTCGTTGCAGAAACACCTGGTGCACTTTCCTAGTTATTATGTTTTACAGTTATTCACACAGCACATTTAACCCCTTCAGAGAGTTTTTTCACCCAGTCTGTCCCCTGGTGTCCTTCACATCACTTTTACGGAAGACTTACAGCTCACTGTGATGTAGACTGCGTTGCTGCGGCCCTTGGCCCCCTGACACCAGTACAGTCCACTGTTCCCGCTGTCTGCAGTGAACTCAAACCGGTCAGACCTGCCCACACTAACAGCACCCCCTGGTAGTGAATACGGGTCAGTGTGGGAGACTCTGGGCCTCACTCCAGAGATGGGAGGGAAGCGCTTCAGCCTCCAGCCTGAGGAGTTAGTCTGAGACACGGGGCACTGCACAGTGAAACGTTCCTCTCTGAAAAACTGTCTGGTGCTGGGAGTCAGGGTCAGGAGTGAGGCTGAAGGCAGCTCTGGAGGAGAGAGATGGACAGAGGAGAAGCAGACAATCAGAGATGCAGTTGTTTCATACTGGAGGAGTTAGCAAATGGTTTTATCTTTAGGATTGATAAATGTGTCTGAACACAAAAAAATGCTAAATCACATGGGACCATAATCAATATAATTACATTGCTGTAAAGTGTCACACAACAACAGTGTATGTATATGTCATTGCAAAACTAGTCTACAGGTAAAATGTAGAGATTAAAAGTACCTAGTAATCTGAAACTCACTCTATAGCAGCAACACTGTAGATAGAAGAAGCAGATGTGTACTGAGATATCAGTTTCATTGCTGCTTTACTTCTGTCATTAATTCAAAGGATATAATGCCCCTTTAACCTGAAACTCAATGTTATGTTTATTTCAGAACACATCATTTTCTAATAATTTGTATTCAGTTTTTAAAAGACGAAACTTATTATATTCAAGCAATTTTTTGCCATATTAGTAGAATGGCTCTAGAGGCCATTAAATTGGGTCGGTTTACCACTTGAAATATTTTAACAACCATTGCGCTAAAAAGAAAGAAAAAAATAAGCAAAAGAAAAGCACTATATAAGTCCCATGTATTATTATTATTATTATTATTATTATTATTATTATTGCACCATGCAAGTTTGAGACATTCATGGCCACCAGAGGATGAGTCAAGATTCCTTGACTTTTTCAGTAGTGCCATCATGAAGTTTACATTATGGATTTAAGTGAATTGCCTCAACCGCTAGTGGATGGGTTGCTACAACATTTGGTAGAGATGTTGATGTTCCCCTTGTGATTAATTGCATTAACTGATTCCCTCAGTTTCTTTAGCGCCGTCTTAAGTCAAAATGTAAAATGTGTCAGTAACTGTAAATATGCGTTGCTGCATTAGAAGTAAGTCCTTTCCTCTCTCGTGTGTACAGGGGAAACTGGACGCCTCGCTGCAGAGGGTGTAGCTGCTGCTCACCTGACACACTGAGTGTGGCCGTCTGGCTGAGGAACTCCACTGAAGAGCTGTTGCTGTCCCATCGCCTGGCTTGGCACTGGTAGCTGCCGGTGTCCTCCCTCGTTACTGCGGTGATGGAGTAGCTGTCCCCTAAGACCAGGTGCCTGGGGTTTGGGGTCGGAGGATCAGCATGTGGGCTGTGCTTTAACCACCCATAGCTCCACACAAAGCTGGAGTTTGACTCCACTGAGCACTGCAGCAACACGCACTCACCAAGGTAGACGTTTGACCCCGGAGGCCACACATACACGCTGACCTTCAGAGTCTCTGCAGAAGGACGGAAACTCAATTATAGTCTTTTCTGTTCCATGCATGTGCCGAATATACTGTAAGTGTGTGTGACAGGTGCACACTCTTTGTTTCAGCCACTACCTGCAGCTGTAGCAGCTTGGAGAACAACTGCACCTGAAATACAGAGACATTATTTCACACATATACTTCTCCTTATGTCCTCATATGCTACCACAGCTTGTTCCTGTAGAGTAGTGGCATTTTGGGTACAGTATTTGTAGTCTTCAGTGTGTTCTGCCAATCAGGAGTAAAATGTATTAACAGGAACGCCACAGGCAGCTCAGATGGTTTGTTTTCACATGGCGGCACGCCAGATAGTGGGCTATGGTCCACTGATTACTTTGGATTATATAACTAAGACAGTATTAAGTAGAGTTTCAACACAGTTCATCTCTACGGGCAGAATCCAACTTTTGTTTCTTAGAAATAACAACAATATATACATATTTGACACAAACACACCGAGCTACATTCCTCACATCAAACACGAACACACACTCCAAGGCAGTGCTGCCACACAGTGAGACAGAGGGGAGAGCTTCCTATGCCTTAATGAGACTGTTTAGACAGTATACATCCCCATGGGAACAGAGAGAATGTAAACACATTTGCTGTATCATCCTGTTAGTTACCCATACCCATACACACACACACACACACACACACACACACACACACAACACACACACACACACACACACACACACACACACACACACACCACACACACACACACACACACACACACACACACACACACACACACACACACACACACACACACACACACACACACACACACACACAGTGAAACCTACACTAGAGTCCGTTTTTCAACATAATGCCTTTCAAGAATAGAAAAGGAAACACAGTGACTTTGCATTCCTGTCCAAATCATTTCCATTAGCCCTATCCTGAGTCTGTCTTGTGCACATAATTTTAATTTAGCACTGTCTGAAACTCAAACCTGCAGACTAACAGCAACCCAGTAAAATGTATTACCCTGCAAAACTATCTGAGAGACAGATATCTGCATCAAATGATAGAGTACGGCTTTGGCTCGAAGTCAGCACTTCTCTGGCAGCTGTTGCAGACATTTTCTACTGTCCACCAGTAGAAGATTTTCTTTAATCGAATATAAAATATATCTATTTGTATTATTCCCAGTGGATGCCAGTCTAGTGCAGCCATTCACTGGATTAAAAAGAGGCAGGTGTGTGTAAATCAGACACTCACCCAGCAGTGAGGAGGTTAGGAGGATGTTCATTCTGTCACCTGTCCGAAATCTGAAGTGCAGTTCCGATGTGACTTCATAAAAAGTACAAAAATAATGATTTCTTAAAATGCTGTTTGTTTCAGAATTCCATAGTCAGTTTTTCCACAGGCATTTTTATTTTAGAGGCTTTGAGACCGAAAATAATAGTCTCTCCTCTGGGGAGTTTCGACTGACTATCAAAGTAAACCACAGACAGAGATGGTCATCTTGGTGGAGACATTTCCTTCCTCTGGCTAGCTGTTAACAGGCGGAGCCATTAGACAACATAAACCAGGGTCAGGCGCAAAAGTAGATGTATGATCCCAAACTGCAATAAAACCAATTTACATTTGACATGCAGTTTTACAGTTTTTTTTTGTAAAAAAGGTCTGCCTCTCTGATATCCCTGTAATCCAATCCTGTGTTGCACAAACAGTAAATGTGACCTGCTAATTACTTTAGTCTCTTATTATGATGCTACTGTACATCCCGTTTAAGCCTGGGACTAAAGATTGTCATTGACAGCCTTTATGTCAATTGTTATGCATATTAGAAATAAAGAAGTTGAACTGCTTTCCAATACTTGGAGCTGATGCCCATTTTGTGTTCAGGGTGCTTTTTAACTTAATTTAGTTGAGTTCAATCAACTACAATTAGATTAACCTTAGATGCACGAGTGACTGGACCTTCCATAAGTGGGTCAAAAAGGACCCGTATTAGAATAATATGTGTTTTTATGCCATTTTTGTCATTTTGGTTAAGAAAATGCACTTGTATAATATTTAGTATTATATTTTGGTTCACACAATAAATATTTTATATTTAAATTTTCACTATTTAGAATTTTATTTTACATTATGAGAAAAAAACGAAATTCCAAAGAAAATGCATCATTTTTGACCCACTTATGGAAGCTTGCGGTAGTAGTACAAAAACAAAAATCTCTTAAAATGTATAAACTGTAAATTAAAAATTTGAATGGCATGATATCCAAAACCAACACATCCTCACTCCCAGGTCGGCCTATGTTGACGTTATGTCAAGTCCCCTGTGTTGGCTTTTTTCCAACGCAAGGGGGGGGACCTTAGCGTCCATTTTCAACGCAAGGGGGGGCCCTTAGCGTCCATTTTTAGCTTTCCGGGATGTCCATATGCTTCTATGGACGCTCATGGAAGCACGCATTCGTTTGTGTCGACTGCCCTTAAAGGCAATGTGAGCGTCCATTCTCATTGGTTAACGGAGAATTGTACACCCGGAAGTAAGTATTCCCCTTACTGTCGATTGATTTTACAGTAATATCTGCACTACTCATCGACTAAAAAACACCAGATTATCCTTGTTAATTACACAACATTGATTGGTTTAAATTGTGTGCAATGCTTTTGTATTTTTCCCCTTCGATTCGGAGAAACAAATATTTTTTCGGAGTAAAGGATGGCAGATACCCAGAATCCCCAGCTATCGTTTGGACTACACCATGTGCTCTGTTTGACAAACCCCGTGATAGTCCTCAAGCTCTGTGATTGGAGAGTGTGCTCCGAGGGTTACGCCGAGCCTCGAACAGCACTTGAAATGGGATGGAACCACGGCAGACTGTCCAAAACTGGATTTGAACGGGTCCACCGCGTCCCGCCCTCCCCCACCCCGTCCCCAGAACTACACATGCTGGCTATTCTGTTTCGCAACATGTTCTCTATCTATGGCACGTCTCTACTGGGAGTTGTAGTTTTAAAAGACGTTTTCGTATTTCCCATAATAAGAAGTTGCCAGTATTAAACTGTGTAAATCCATGGAGGTTTAGGGGATAGGAAACATTCACATTTAAAACATATAATTAATAAATGGGTGAAAATTGCTTGTGCCCATAATGGGTAGCATTAATATATATATATACACACATGCCAGCTAAGGTCAGAAGAGCTTTATTTAACAGCTGGTCTTATGTTTGTGACCCCTGTTGTTAATTGATAACATTACATTACATTACATTAATTGATAAGCCTGAAACATGCACTTGTCAAGGTTTAGAGGCACATTTTGCAAATATGGCAGTAGCCATCGGCTTAAGATAAGATATACTTTATTGATCCCAAGTTGGAACATTTGCGTTACATCAGCATGTGTAACAGTTAAATATGCAGTGGTGTTTATTTGTAAATCATTTAGTATAATCACACAAATTCTGTGTTCTTTATTTATTGATTGTTCAATACCTGACAAGGCCGGAGATGAAATATCTACATACATCTTATAAGAGTATAATACATTATGTATAATATCAGTTAAAATAAGTGCTTCAACATAGTTAACATTGCTGGAGGTATGCACAAATATTGATAGATGTCTTGTAATGCACTATTGAGGAACCTGCGACCCAAGTTTTTCATTCAATGCATAACTACACCATAGTTGTGTAGGCCTATATGATATGTCAATAAACCTTAGAAAATCTTGAAATCTTGAAAGGGATGTGCAAAATAGTCATTATATACAGTCTTTAATTAACTATTAGTAGAGAATAACGAGTAATGAATATACTTTATAGGGATCCTATTAATATCTAATAATAAAATTAATGAAATTCAATAACATGCTTTAACCACTAGGTGTCCCTTTATATCAGCTGTGCACCTTTATGGTGTAAATACAGCCTATCTACCAATTGGATTAAATATAAAAGTCAGCCGAATTAGTGTTGATACTGCAAGGAGACGTATTGTGTGAAAAGAAATGTAAGATGTTGTTTAATGGCTGATATATTTATGATCCACGTCACGTTTTCAGTTCCTCATGTTTGTCTAGAAGTCTTCTCATCAGGGCTCTATAAATACAGAACTACGGCAGATATGTAATATTTAATGCAGCCGAACCGTGTATTACAATGCCGTTATCTGATGACTTTCAAAGAGAAATGCAAGCACACTCGGAATAAAGTATTATTTAAAAAAAAAAAATGTTTTCGGTCTGTTTCCGGTATTTGTTAATGACGATGTGCTCTGAGATGTGAGACTGGAATTGCACAGGGGAAAATAACGTAGGCTATCTTTAGATGCGGATTTTGTTAAACTAATATGTTTGCGCTGTGGACCAACACTATACATTGACGAGGAAGGGGGTAGCAATAAAGATAACACCATTAAACAGTTACACAACATAACATAAATCATATCGATAGCAGCGTCCCTAGCAACCACCTTGGTAACCATGAAAACGTTATGGACGCAATTTCCTGAAGTAATCTTCGTAATAACTAGCAAACTAAAGATCATGTACATCCACTGCACACATAATCTGAAATAACAACTCATATTTCTCGCATCAAATGACATCAAAACGCATTTTAATGGCCAAACTAACTTTAAAATAGGCATTTTCCACCGAGAATAAAACGAAGTTCGGCCATGTTTTTTTTTCTGCAGGGAGAAATTTGAAGATCACGTGACGTCAAACAGAGCACATGGTGTAGTCCAAACGATAGCTGGGGATTCTGGGTAGTGTAGTGTCTTCTGCCATCCTTTACTCCGAAAAAATATTTGTTTCTCCGAATCGAAGGGGAAAAATACAAAAACATTGCACACAATTTAAACCAATCAATGTTGTGTAATTAACAAGGATAATCTGGTGTTTTTTAGTTGATGAGTAGTGCAGATATCACTGTAAAATCAATCGACAGTAAGGGGAATACTTACAATGTACAATGTGTACAATTCTCCGTTATCCAATGAGCATGGACGCTCACATTGCCAGCCGACACAAACGAATGCCGTGCTTCCATGAGCGTCCATAGAAGCATATGGACATCCCGGAAAGCTGAAAATGGACCCTAAGGCCCCCCCCCCTTGCGTTGGAAAAAGCCGACACAGGGGACTTGACATAACGTCAACATAGGCCGACCTGGGAGTGAGGATGTGTTGCCAAAACATGTTTTTTGAGGAATAGCTGGAATATGAAATGATAAAAAAAATGTAGCCTAATTACAAAGATACTCTAAGAAAACCACCTCACCGGGTCAAGAAAGACCCACTTATTCATCTAAGGGTTACGTTTTGGTAAGGGAATGAAACCCCAGTCCATGCGGCATGCGTCATTCACTGTGTTTTTAAGTCTCTTCACCACTTTGGTTAAGACGAATCAATTGCCAATTCCAATGATGTTGGTCCTCCTCTGAATTATCTGCTAACACCATCATCAGGTCTGGATAGGCATTCAGGGTTTCCAAATGATATACTCTATTTACTTTGTGAATTTCCTGGCACGAGGTTAGAATATTTTGAATGAGTCACAACAACAATTGGATGGAGGGTCATGACATTTTGTACACTTATTTAAAAGAATAATGCAGGCCATACGATTGATTATAAATGTTGTTCATTATATTCAAATACGAACACAGCATCTGTCTTATTCCCAGGTAACCACAGCTTGCTCATTATCGTTCGGATCCCCGCCCACTCCTCATCACTCTGCCCCTCCCTCCACCTCCCGTCGCTCCCACATCCAGCCTCTCTACATTCACAGGGTTTCTTCCAGGAAGCGCGTCGGGCAGTCGGATGCTCTGCTGGAATGCCTGGGAGAGAGACCATCCCTTTTGTCAATTTCCGAGAGAGAGAGAGAAGAGAGAGATAGAGAGAGAGAGAGAGAGAGAGAGAGAGAGAGAGAGAGAGAGAGAGAGAGAGAGAGAGAGAGAGAGAGAGAGAGAGAGAGAGAGAGAGAGGATAGAGATAGAGAGAGAGAGAGAGAGAGGAGAGAGAGAGAGAGAGGAGAGAGGAGGAGGAGGGAGGAGGAGGGGTTGCAATAGGAGAGAGGATCAGACATGGCTTCTAAAGAGATCACTGCTTTTGGTTTCGTGAGTGTGAGCAAAGAAATCACAGGTGGGTAACGACTGCTGCCCGGTTATTTTGGCTCCGTGTTGTGTCTTGTTGCAGGTTGTAACCGCGGACACCCTCGGCGTGTCTGCGTTATGTTGGGATGCTTTTTCTCCGCGCGTCTGCAAACCGAGCAGACGCATTGGAGGATAGTGAGGAGCTACACCTTTACATTCCGTCCTGTGGTTTTCCGGGCCGGCTTTGTCCTTCATGGTGCAATCAGTTATTGTGCAGATGAATAATTTACAGTGAAGGGGAGCTATAGCTTGTTTTACATGTGCCCCCTCGAGGAAAATCAGGTATTGAAAAGCCCAGCCTTAGGCCAGAGAGGAAAAGGGGCGTTGTGGGAATTATGGTGTGTACTGGTTTCAAAGCGATTTAAATGTTGCACGTTTTTTTTTGTTTTTTTACCAAGAAACCTGTCTCAGAATAGGATTCCCTCTGTAAACCTCACACCTGGAGTGTTTTATCTTTGTTTTTCTGCTGCCTAATCAGCCAGAGTGCTATAGGCTAGTGATTGCGTGCGTGCGAAAGTGAACAGAGAGGGACTGATGGAGGCAGATGTTCACTGTATCTTGCCAACAAAAATGCATAAGCTAAACCAACCCGCGACAGAATGCACAAATATTTAGGATTTTTATCTCAAACAGCAACAGTTTACACATGCCAAAGTCACAGCACAGCACAGCAACGCACACGCACACACACACACTGAACACATGCTCGTGGGTATCAATGACTCTACTGCTGCGTTAATTACTCCTAATGGCTCTATTAGGCCACTGTGATGATGATTAATCCACTGGGGTCCATGCCTCCTCCTTCAGTCACCTGCCGGGCGGCTGCACCTCCTCCTCGTGCACCTACTGCACTGACTGACAGGAGGAGCACTGATGGGGGCCCTAAACAACCTGAATATGACCTGAGTTCAGATCTGGATAGATTATTATTAGAGTGTAGCCTTTATTCTGTTTCAGATTTAATCAGATTAACTGTATTAACTAATCTTGTGGTCCTTGTCATTTTACAGCAAATGTAATTTCTTTTTTAGGCTCGGAGAGTACGCCCAATCTGTCTTGTAACATACCACCTACTGTAATATACTTTTGAAAAGAGGAAAGGTATTCTTATTTTTACTTATGATCTAAAAGAAGTAATACTACAATAACTTTTTTTTAAATTAAAGTCATAACTTCAAAAAGTACAAGAGTGTTAAGTATATGTATTGTGTTTCCATTTTTGTAGCACAATGGACCCTGTCAGTGTCTATAATATGAGATTATACAATTATTATCAATGTAATATTTTGTTTTGTAAAATCTTCTTCTATTATATTATAGACAAATGTAGTGGAGTAGGAGGTTTAATATATAAGAGTTATGTGCACCTAAAGATGGATAAACACTGCTGAAACAAGGGGAAAAGTAGCCTTTCTCTCCAGTGTGACTGTATCAACACCACTAACAAAGCCCAGCGTCTTGGCTTTAGTATTGATTTTCTCATAAACCCATCAGTCTGGAAAGCTGTGCAGCCTCAGTAATGGAGAGGCTGAATCATAGTTCCTGCTAGCGACTATATGTGTCTGTGATGTGTCACTGCCGTGTGGTCCCACCCGGGTGAGACTCTTCCTGTGGCACGACAGGCAGTGCTTGTGCCGTATAGGTTAGGGGTCACAGCACTGACAGTGATGCTGTTTGACAGGAACAGCTCTCAGTGAATCATAAACACTGTTGCTCCTATGTGTCATTTGCTCTCATTAGGAAGAAAATGACACTAAAGCATGTTGTGAATAGTTTTGTTAGATATAGAGTATATCTGTGGATGCACTGGGCATAACTCATTGAGTGATACAGAAGAACATAACTGTTGTATTTCTTAAGTCAATCTGTGTGCCAGCCATACAATCCAGATTTGTTCCCACCAAATGTTGGTCATTGTTGTTCAATTCAGAGTAACATGCAGATTGAATTGTATTGCATGGAAGAGGTTTGTAACGTATTTAAAATCATCAGGATCAAATCAGACACAAGAGTTAATTTGATTATTGTATCATCTGAAATGCCACAATGCTGTTCAAATGATAAGATTGACATTTCCTTTGGATAAACAAATAAATACAGAGCTCTACATCCGAGGTTAAGGGGATTTAGAGTACAGTTTGACTTTTACTAATTTAATTTGATGTGAAATTACCAAATTGGTCATTTGAATGCTTTTGAATTATTTTTGGAGCATTAAATGGCTTTTATTAGAAGTTTGACTGTAAAATGACAAGAAATGAGCTAAAGATAGAGGGGGAATAATATTCATCCACATCACTGGTCGGTCTCCAACCAGATACATTGCAGTTAATGGTCAGTAATTTAATACCTGAAACACTGCCTGTTTTACACCATACAATATGTTGTAGTGTTTTTAAAAAAAAATTCACTTGGAAATCAATTATGACGAGATATGAAAATCAATCTGCAGACAGCAGGTAGATAAACTACAGTAAGCATATCTCTTCTTATTTTAGTCCAAATCATATATTTCTAACTTTTATTTTTCTACTTTTTCATCCACAGAAAGCATCAAGAAGATTATCGATAAATCATCGATCAAGTTTATTTATGGAATCAAGCTTGACGCCAAAAATGGAAAAACAGAGGACAGGATACTGGTAAGCTGCTGCTTTCCGTCTGTTCACTGAGGGGTTTTAATGGGTCTCTGTTTAACACTAACACTGGGTTTCTGATGTAGAATAATGTATTCTATAGCCCTTAAAGCAGTCTGATACCTGCACCATGTGCTATCAGATATCTGGAGTGTTAATTGATCTCAGCCACAGTGTTGACACCACAGGTAGAGGCTCTGATTGTGCACATCATTAACAAATTGCATGATAACTGTCCGCTCTCTTCTATGGCTGCTGCTGCTGCTGCTGGCAGAATGAATATTGGATAGTATCTGTGGGAGCGGCTGTGCATACCTCCGTGTCTACTGTGGAGGCAGTGGGGGGGCCAAGCAGCTCACAGCCTTTGATTCTGGGGTGCTTTCATCAGAGAATATGGGACAGAGATGTGAGATCTCTTTTTGAGTGAGTGAAGCTCAGCCAGCTATCTGGATAAATCTGGGGAAATCAGCTCTTACATTATGGACCAGAAGTCTTATAGGACCCTAAAAGGAGGAAGCTTTTATTTGCAGAATGAAGTGGACTTGTGCATGAAAGCACACACAGATAACATACTGTGTATATACAGTACCACAGCTTTTATTGATTGAAAACTCCTATAAGTGCAGCAAATAAAGCAAGTCTGGATAAGCAAGATATTTTCCGTTTCCCAGGCAGGAAGTCAGTGTAGTTTTAACACAGTTGTCCCTCGACTCAATGGATGCTTTAATGATTCATCGTGTGATGAGGAGGAGAGTTTTGCATGTTCAGTCTTTGATATTCAGACACTTCTTTGACATGTCGGGAACATCTTTCTAATCCACGTCTCATTTACTGCTTCTTCTTAAAAGCTGAACTGGAAAGAGTCCTTGCTCCTGCTGGGTGTGCAGAGAGGACGGAAAAGAGATTGGAGCATGATCAAACGTGCAGGGTTACATTTTTGAAGGAAAGCTGAGCTTAAACGTGTTAAGGTTTTAAATCGAAGCTTTGTTCAGGTTGAGATCTGTCACTGTAGGTTGCATGAGTTTATCTTGATTTCTTACAGGCGTCAAACAAGAGAAGATTAGACTATCTGTCCTGTTTCAGCCCTCTTGCTTAATTTTACACCGCCAAAAGCCTGATGTTTGTGTGGTCTCTCTCATGCTGCATCAGCATGATTTACTCCTGTTTACTCTTACGCTCTCTAAACTAATTCCCCGTAATGTGATGCAATCTGGTCTTAATCAATTCCTTCAGTTAGTCTTTGTAGTGATTGCAGAACCTCCTCTCTCTCCCGCCATCTCTCACACATTTTTGAGTGACTTCATTTCCGACACCTCACATGCTGCGTGGGTATGTGGGGCCGTCGGTGTGGGGTTCCGACAGGCCTGTGTCAAGCTCCTCTCTCCAAAAAACACAACATTGGAGTGGGAGAGCTCTAATTTAATTACCACTCTTCATTGGGGAGAGACACATGGAGGGGGGGCTCTGTCCTGAGGGAGTGTTTTTACCAGAGCCATAGAGGAGAATGGAGTTAATGATTGGGAGTGACGGAGCAGAAGAGGAGAAGAAAAAGAGCCAAGGGCAGAAGTGGAGAGCAGCGAAAAGCCAAACAATCCCTGCACTTTGTTTACCGTGATGCAGAGAGACACAGACTTTTTTAGGGTTCAAGGTTCATTATATACTTGCAACAAAAATACATTTCTGCTCATGAACAAGCATCAGGAGCAGAATCAGATTTATCCAACAGTTGCATGACATACGTTTCCATGCTGGGAATAAGTGGATACAGGCATGGAAAAACTGCATGTGGTCTTTCAGATTGAGATTAAAATCAAACTCAGTTTGCTATTAAATTACCAGCCGGGTCCAAATTCCCATCAACTTTGAATTGCGCTAAAAAATATCCCACGCTCGCCTCTTATGACTGCAGACGGCAAATTAGCAGAGATGTAGCAAAACGTGCTAATTTGGCATCTTGACCCAGCATGACCGGCATTTCTGGCTCCGGAGCAGAATCGAGATGTGAAGGAAAACATAATTTACTCCGGACAAAAGGGGGTCCTTTCCTTTAAATTCTGATATTAAAGATCTGGGGAGATGCTGAATGAGCAGAAATGATTGCCTGCTGAGCCCAAAGCCACACTGCATGACTTAAATCTAATATATTGCATGAGATCATGTTTGCACAGGAGACATAATGTACTGCTAACTAAATTACATCAAGTATGAGAATGTGATTAAAATGTTGCAACATGCCGTTATCTCAATCCGTTAATGTTAGACAACCTATCTCTGATGCAGAGAGCTTTTAGCTGAATCAATACATGAATATGAAACTGAATTTGTTCCCTCTCATCATTTCCATGGAAACTCCTGGGAGAATTGCCGTGAACTTTCAGTCACACTTACAGTTTCTTATTTCCCCTTTTTTAGGTCCTCACAACATGGCGTCTTTATTTCCTGGCTCCAAAGACTCCCGCTAAGGTACTTCTTACCCCTCTCTGTCTCCATTCACTGTGCAGTATGAAGCTTTTTCTTTCAAATTGCCAGCTGAGATCTTTAATTTGTCGACTGTATCCGAACAGGTGGAATCCACATTCAACTTCTTGGAGATTCGAGCTTTGAATTCCCACCCTGATCACCAGGTAAAAAATATTCCTGAACTCTGTACGCACTCAGCTCCACTGTCACAGTGTATTGTTTGTGTGAACAATTGTATAATAGAGTGGTTACATCACTTTGGCCTTCAAGAAATGACAAAAGGCATTTAAAGAACTGGTCGAAGTAGTGAGATTCAATGGGCTCCTTTTTACTGTTTTCTCTTCTGTTGTTGATTGTGTCAGCAACAAGACTAACTGCTTAGGGACATATTAGGGAAGAAAACGTTTATATTGTAGCTTTTGTTGTCACAAATGATGGCTTTAGTGTGCACCACAGGTCGTTAAGCTGCACCCAGGGACGGGTGGCGCAGTGGTCTGTGCATCTGATCATCAGATCAAGGGGGGTGCTGGGGAACTCCAGTTCGAAAACCCGCTCCTGCCGCCACTGCGTCAGGCCGTTGTGTCCTTGGGCAAGACACTTCACCCGGATTTGCTCCTGTGGGTATTGTCCACAGTACATGTATGATACTAATGTGTACTTGTAAAAGCGCCTCGATGACTTTGAGGCGTGAAGATGGACGGTGTGGCGCAGTGCGCTGTGCAATGATCATCAGATCAAGGGGTGAAACCCGCCGCTGCTGCGTCTGTAAAGCCGTTGTGTCCTTGGGCAAGACACTTCACCTGAACTTGCTCCTGTGGGTATTGTCCACAGTACATGACCATTGCATGTATGATATGTGTAATGTGTATTTGTAAAGCGCTTTGAGCATCTGGAAAAGCGCTATAATAAATGTAAGGAATTATTATTATTATTATATAGATCAGTATTCAATCTCAATGTTTAGGGCCAGATTTCCCCATCACACTCAACTATCGTATACAGCCGTATACATATCATATTTATATACATATCATACAAATGTAATAGTCTGCATGATCATTTGAAGTTCCCCCTTGAAGCTGAGCTGTTATTTAATATTTTTATTCTAAAACAGAGAGTTGCTTGAATAATCCCAAAATAGCTATTTTATATTCAATTTATAATAAACTCATTATTGGCTATATCAATTAATAAAAATAGGTTTAATTTGTATTAGATTGTATTATTTTGTATTTGTCAAATTCAGTGCTGTACTTTAGGAAGAGAGAGTTTTGTACTTTTCATAAAGTAAGTCAAGGGGAGGATTCAAAATATATAAGTAATGATGGGCGGTGTGTTGCTTTTATAAAGTGAAATATAAGATAAACCCCCTCCTTACCATAATACATCTCATACAGTCCCTTACTCTTCCCTTTTCTGTGCAGGTTATCGTCGACACTGACAAGACCAGCTATTCCCTGAGGTTTGAGTCACGTGACCACCTCAATCATGTGGTCAGCCATATTAATTACGCTCTGTCTCGAATATTCAACAACTCCATTTTTGCGTAAGTATCACAAGAAAAAATATCTGAATAGCAGATCACATGTCAGAGAGTTTGTATCTTTAATTCACCTTTATGAATGAAATAATCTGAAGTAAATGATTCTAAACCTTTTGTTCTTTTATCTTTGAAGCCCTTCCATCTGTCATTCAGACAGTGACCTTTCTGAGGGCAGCAGGAAGTATTCACCCAGCTCAGAGACTTCAGTGGAGACTCAGAGGGCGTGTGGTAAAATACACACTATCATCAAACCTGGGAATTTACACACCTGCAGTCACACACACACACACACACACACACACACACATACCATGTATACATCACTTCAGGGGACATTACATTGATTTACATGCATTTCCTGGAGACTTATCCTAACCTTAACCATAACCAACACATGCCTAACCCTAACCCTTACCCTTACCCTAACCCTTAACCTTACCCTAATCCTAAACCTAACCAAGTCTTCACCCTAAAATTAATAATTCCCCTCATGGGGACCTCCAATTTGTCCCCATAAGGGAGACGAGTCCCCACATGTGACTGTGTAAACAGATTTAGGTCCCCACAAGTATAGTAATGCTAGGCCACACACACACACACACACACACACACACACACACACACACACACACACACACACACACACACACACACACACACACACACACACCGATTAGGGGCAAATGCACAACAATTGGCAGCCTGGAGAGGAAGTTGGCTCACAAATTTCACAAATGGTGTCCCAGATGCTCTTTTTAAAGTGCTATGTCACAGAAATAAAAGATTGATCATTTGGACAAATGTTTCTTTGTGCATTTTCCTGCCTTTTCTCTGTTGTTGTAGTTCAAGGAAGCAGCTGTTCACATCCTCTCAGATTCATATTTCTGCCTCTTGTTTTTCCAATGCCTGCCCCTCTCAGGAGGCTTCTCGGAGACATACGCCGCTCTGTGCGACTATAATGGCATCAGCTGCAAGGAGGAAGTGCAGTGGGTAAGAGCTGTGGGACTGTGCCTGTGTCGCTGTGAGTGCTTTTGAGTGTTACGTACAGCACTGTGCACTAAATGAGGGGGTCATATACTGCAGCAAACAGGCTCATGGGTAATGTTGCTCCTAGGATGTGGACACCATCTATCACTCCCAGGACAGCCGAGAGTTCAACCTGCTGGACTTCAGCCACCTGGAGAGCAGGTGAGGGACGAAGAGCGGTCAGACACTATAAACTGTATAATATGGCGCCTCACTCACTTCAGTTTGGATCTATTTCAGGGATTTGGCGGTTATTGTTGCATCGATGGCATACAACACCTGGTTCACTAAACTGTACTGCAAAGACCTGCGGATAGTAAGTATGAACTGTTGAGTTATTAAAACTACTACTTGTTCTCCCATGCTTTTGCAGACCACAAATAAGACGTATCAGTCTGTGTTTTTTAAATTGGGGTTTTCTATATTGTTGTGTTTTTAAATGTTTTTACATTGTGTATGAGAGTTTTTCAGTCTCTGGCTATAAGTATGGTTTTATTGTCTCGTGCTTTTACATTTGTTTTGTTGTCCTATCGGTTTTGTCTAAATGTATTTATGCTGCTTTTTATATATTTATAGATGTACAGCACTTTGGTCAACTCTGTTGTTTAAATGTGCTCTATAAATAAAGTTGGATTGGATAAAAGTGGCGTAGAGCTGAAACAAGTGCAATGTTTAGTTATAATGTTTACTTTTTCCTTCAGGGGTCAGAGGTCACTGAGCAGGTCTTGCACACGGTCAGCAAATCATCCAGTCTGGAGGAGATCACTCTGGAGAATGCTGGGTTAAAATCGTACGTTTTTTTGTTACCTCTCTTGATTTTTTCAACTCACAGGAGAACTACTCAGTCTGTGAAAACAGTTGTATGAAGTGTCTGGGGCTTTGAACGAAGCTCTCTAAAGTCTGACAAATCTCAGAGGGTTTGAGACTTTCTAGTTTTAACAAAGCCTACTTTAGAAACTTTGGGTTTTGAAAGATGTGAAGATTTACCATTCAGGCGGCTCCAATGAACATCTCTATTAAGCTGCATTATGGGAAGTGTCTGAGGTTTTCAGAACTTGCACTATATCTGCATGCAACATATATCTCTGATGCAAAGATGGGAACTCTTCCTTTTTAAATCTATCCTTTGGAAGTCTATATGAAAGATTAATGCTAAATCTCTACAATGTCACTTTAAATTGTTGTGTGTGTTTACTTTACAGAGACTTCCCACAGAAGATGTCAGCTGCTCTTTCAGAGAACCCTTCCTCTGTCATCCACTCCCTCAACCTGGCCCACAACTCTCTGGATAACCAAGGTGCAAAGACATTCACTTCTCTTTGGTTGTCTAATTAACTCATCAAGTATGGTTGTAATGTCTTCTTTAACTAATTGTTCTTTTGTATGCATGCTGCAGGAGTGTCCAACTTAATTCAGCAGGTGTGTCGCCTCAGCAAGGGTCTTCGTCTCCTCAACCTTTCCAAGACTTCGCTCACCTCCAAAGGTTTGAGCTTGCCTCTCTCCATTTTATTTCTATTAATGGTTCAATAAAGTCAGAACGTGTTGCCAAAATTCAACAACTCACCAAAATCAGGTGGAACATGTGGGATATTAAGCCTGTAACAGACTTTTTGAAGCAGTGGATGACTCAACAGCTCTGGTTAGATATAAATGCAGCAGTATAAACCCCCCAAAGCCCCAGATGATTCTCCCTCCTGTAGAGCTGTGTTTCATGTTTTGGTCCTGTTATGACTCCATATTGACTTTTGATGTCTTGCGCTGCCCCGCAGGCAGCAAGCCTCCTGTTACCGTCTCCTCTTAGCTTGTACCCAGCCGAGAATTTAAATATGACATTGAAGCAGGGAGACACTGCTTCCCATTACAGCCATTGATACCCGCTGCTGTAGATGTGTATGAATTATGTAAAGGAACAAAATGTTTTGAGTGTTTCCCTTCTTTTAATATTGTACTACTTCCTCCCCGTCTCATCCCTCTCTCTTTCTTTTCATCCGTCTCTCAGGAGTAGTGTCTCTCTCTCAGGCTCTGTGCTCCAGCGATGAATACTCTAACTCCCTCCTGCACCTTGACCTGAGCAAGAACCCCGGGGTCCTCTCGGGGGAGGATTCCTCGGTCAGAAAGCACAACCAATGTGGAAATATAAACTATATTTATACACCATTTTTCATGCTTAATATGACTTCCTCTCTTTTCTATTTCCAGAACTTGTATCTATTCTTGTCTCAGCCCAACTGCCTGGTCCATTTGGATCTGTCAGGCACAGATTGCTCTGTGGACTCGGTAAGTATTTAATGTCTGGAAATGATCCAATGTTTATGTGCAACGTATAAAATAAATGCATTTCTCTCTCTGCGCTATGCTCAGCCTTGATTAACCGTTTCCACCCTGTGTCTCATGCAGCTATTTGGGGCTCTTCTGAGGGGGTGTTGCGCTGATCTTTCCTTTCTGAATCTTTCCAAAAATTCCTTCTCCCACAGGTTAGTTAAAGATTACCTAAACAATAAAGGCAGCCGCAAATCCAAATCTGGGAATATATCATCCTTATTTCACAGTAAATGCTCTTATCTTTAATTCTCCTTCAATACCACTTTCTTTTTTCATCTTTATCTTCATCTCTTGCTTAATGGGAATTCAGAAATGAGCTTTGTGGGTACATTGTGCTTCATCTGTTCAACGAACCAGAACTCCTGGCGCTGTCTGCATAGATAAGTTTCATGAATATTTATGCAGAAGCTATCTACCATTTGACCCCACTTGCTCCCCCGCCCTCTTACTCCAAAGCAATAGTCACTCTGATTCCCATTCAGTGTCAGTGCTCTACTCTCAGCTCTGCTCTCGTATTTAACCACCATGTCAACAATGTGACCTAACCTCTTCTGTGTGGCGGCCTCATTCCCTCCTAATCTCCACTGTCTTTTTTTTTATATGCACTAGGAAAGTGAAGGACACGCTGCCGCTGTTAAGTCAGTTCTTCAGCTCGGCCTTCAGCCTCACTTATGTCAGCATGGCCTCTATGAAGCTGCCCCCTGATGTTCTGAGGTACTCGCCATGTCACCTCTCAAACTCCATCCAGATCTGTTTCCTTTTATCTAAACCCTTCTACATTAAAGGACATGAATATCTGCAGTTTCCGCTCCTTATCTGTTCCCCGTCTTTCACTTCTGTCCTTCCTGTCTCCACAGAGCTCTCCTAACAGGGTTAACCTCCAATCCTCATATCAATGACCTTCATCTCGACATCAGTGGCTGTGAGGTAAGAGTTCACCTCTATCTACATGGGGCTCTAAGCTGAAGTTAAAGGGATAGCGCCGTATTTCCTCCTCATCTAACTGCAGTTTAAGCTTGTATAAAGTATTTAAAATCAAGAGTTCATCATGTGGGCTCATACTAGAGTAAATAAGATTGTTACCTTGTGAAAAACATTTCAAAGAATCTGGTATGTCACTCATTGTATCCTGTATAAAGAAATGTACGAGACATTCAGGTTTATGAATGTGATGAAAAGGTTTGTAGCTGTAGAAAAGCATAAAGTCTGAATGAAATTGTGAGGTAAAACAAAGCTCTAAGCTATGTCTGAAACACAAAGTTCCCACACTCTGATTGACACTGAAGTCACACATCGGACGACACATTCAAGTCACATGTACAATGCTTGGCGCTGCTTTCACAGCTGAAGTGAAGGCCACAGATCCTCACAGCTGATACAATTTGTACAATTTATTTCATTCATTATACAGCATTTAAAGTTTTGAATGTAAGCTTTTTTAATATAGGTGAGAAAAGTACAGCTACAATGACTACAGTCACTTGTATTTACTACTTGTAAATGTGTTATTGGGCCTTATTTAATCTCATATTAATTCACCTCACTGGCAAGGGGAAGAGTTTTTATTCAGATTATCCCCCATTGCAAACATTTCTGTAGAACTACTTTATTCAAATAAAAAGACCACAGGAGTAATGTCAGCTGAATTTTCAATTTACCTATGCTGAATGTGTGAGCGACATTTTCATTTTGAATCTGATGTAGGTTGTACTTACTTAGTTTAGTTAGTGAGTTAAGGAGAGCAGCCTGGTTTTACTGCCCCATACTTTTTAATTTGCATATTTTTTAACTTGCCAATTTTACTACTAAGCAGTTCTATTCAATTATTTCCAACATCCTATCACTTCCTGTTAATGCGCACCCAAAGCTTTGATGATTAAAACAGCTCTAGCTTAATAGGATATTTCTATATTTATTTGTTTAAAAAGCGCTGAGTCAACAAAATATGTTTTCCCTACCACTGAGCAGAGCTGCTGCAGATCACAGGCAAGGCAGAGCGTACCGTTCAACAAATCTTCACACTGCTTGCAGTAAGGAGATAGATTTGCATAATATTGCAGACACATAAAAAAGGCATTTGTAAATCTGCCTCAATGTGGAGAAACAGAAGAACTCACCAAAGACTTAAACAATAAAATGGCATATTTGGTTCTCCTTTATCTCTTTCTTTCTCTTCCTACATTGTATTTCTCTCTCTCCAGCTAAGGTCTGCAGGAGCTGCTGTAATCCAGGAGCTCTTCCCCAGGGTCTCCTCTATCGGCACTCTGGATATCTCAGACAACGGTACAGTGGCACGCTTCACTACATCTCTCTGTGACCTTGACTCTTTGTCCTAGGGCAGGCAAGGCTTGAGTGGGATGTTAATGAATCAAGCCATGTTGTGCTCTATATATATGTGTGTGTGTGTATGTGTGATGACAGGTCTCGATGCAGACTTGCTCACAGTACTGCCAGCCCTCTCCAGACACCCCTCCCTCAAACACCTTCACCTGGGCAAGAACTTCAACATCAAAAACAGGTGCTGTCGGTGCTCTGTGTCACACTTTGCTGCAGGTTTATTTTTATTTATTTATTTGTTTATTAAAGTAAAACAAACAAATAATTATACAATACAGCGACAATATAGACAATGACAACACCACAAGTAGTATTTCCGGCCGTCAAGACTAATAGCCACAGAATGCACCATTCCATCACTGGTCATATCTCAGATATATTTTACAAATAAGAAAACAATGGCAACCACAGAGCTTGAAAAATATGTCCACGATTATATTTTTCCAATGTCATTTTCTCCAGCGGTAAAACATGTGTTATCTGATCAATGAAAAGTTTAAATGTTCAAGGACGTTCATTCTTCCAGAATAAAAGTATACATTTCATGGCAAAATATGTTATTGTGATTAGTATTCTGTAATGTTTGGGAATCAGTTTAAAGTTTGGCATGTCATTTAACAGGAAATGCTGCAGGTTTTTGTGTGCACGTGTGTGTCCGTGAACACGAGGCCGCGTGCGATAGATATGCCAGCTTAAATATACGTGCATGTGATTTGACTTCCGTTTTCATAAGAGGCTGCCGCTCCTCGGGAAGACAGCCCGCCGGCAGCAGGAAATGACTCGCGCAAACTCATCCAGTGGTCTCTCTGTTTGTGTGCAGGGTTTTGGATGAAGCCCTGCAGAAGCTGGTGCAACTCATACAGGAGGAGGAATGTGTGAGTGATAACAAAGGAAATCGTGAAAACGTACTGGATGATGCAAATGTACCACTAGTTTTACTTAATAATAAATCATCCGACTGCAAAGACACAGAAAAGATCCATCCATTGTGGAAGGCAAACAATATTAAAGATATAATTGACTTAAGATTTGATTCCTGGACACATCATTTTTCCATTATGTTTCACTGTACTATAGATGTGACACTGTATCATTACTTTGTAATGCTTCTGTAACCCTTGGGGCTATATCACTACACTCATGGTAAATAATTCATACATACATCATGTAAAGTCATGTTAGCGAGCAGTCACATTACAGCGCAGTAAATTCACCACTACACTTTCACCTCACAGCCCCACTTCTCTTTCCACTGTTACATTTGTCTCTACTTTATTTATTCCTACACAACCCCCCCAACATACATACACACACACACTGACCTTTTGTTTCCTCTCCAGGCTCTGCAGTCTCTGTCCCTTATCGACTCGCGCCTGCGCTCTCGGGGGACGGTTCTGGTTAACGCCCTGGGCAGCAACACCTGCCTGAAAAAAGTAGACCTGAGCGGGAACAACATGGATGACATCGGAGCCAAGATGCTGAGCAAAGCCCTGCAGATCAACACCTCGCTCAGGTGAAGGGAAATACATGTAGAGAATGTGTATTGTTTAGAGTCAGAGAGGTCCTGATAATTTATTCCGGTAAATTACTCTGACCTACTAATTGACCTGACCGAAGTTATTGAGTCTATGTAAGTTTGCTGCTTGGCTCAGATCCACCAACGTCAGCAAGATCTCACCTCTTCCTAACCCCCCAAAGAACCAGGTTCAATTAACTGCTGTTTCAATTCAGACAACTCTTTTTTAATCTGTTTAAGGGATCCCGAAGGATTTTGATATCAGTAAATGGAGTGTGCTCCTACCTAAGTGTGTGTGGCAGGGTGCAGTCTTACCTTTTACGCAGGAGAGGAGAGCACAGGTGTCTTTTTAATTATCCCAGTCCAACAGGTGGGATTCAGTTTATTTGAAGAAAAATAGGTCCAAACTAATACAGGGTTTTTACCTTCTCTCTTTACAACATTATAATCATACTAAAAAAATGGTGCTGTGATCATGTTCAAATATGAAACTTTAATTCACAGTCTTACATTTATTACCAAAATGTTTTAATTTCAACTGCCCAATTCAGTTGTGACATTTTAAAATTCTCCCGATAGAATTTAGAGGTATTTCCTCGTAAAAAGACCGGTGACAATAAAAAGCGCATTCAACTTTTCATTCACCAAATCAATTCACATCAGTTTCATACCTTTTTTCCGACACAGACGGCGGGTATAACATTCAAAAACCCATTCCTATCCGCCAATATTTCGGAGGAAGATTTCCTCACAGGTCGCGGGTTATAATATTCATACACTTTTTCCGACACAGACGGCGGGTATAACATTCAAAAACCCATTCCTATCCGCCAATATTTCGGAGGAAGATTTCCTCACAGGTCGCGGGTTATAATATTCACAAACACATCTCTCATCAAATCATTCCACTCAGCCAACAACCAAGAAATTCGAGAGATATTTACCCCGTGTGGGAGGAACTTACCGAGAGCTATTAACCCAGCTCTGAAGCACAAAGCCTACCGGGAGAGAGTCTACCAGGGGTTTCCCCCCCTCTCTCTCGCGCTCTCTCAAAAAACCAGTCTCTTTATGCTCAAAAAACCGGATCGAAACCTCCAAAAAAAAAACTCCTCCTCTACACCCAAATTTGTGAAAAACTGGGCATGGCTTCTACTGTACAGGGCTAAACATGACCCGACATGTTCCATAGCTTTATGGCATAAGACACACCTTCCCATGTTAGTGTAAAAAGGACATGACCCCTTTAGGCCTCTAATGTGTTTCTCCTTAAGCTTGGAGCCCCCCTCCCTGTGAACTGCTGCCAGAGGAGAGGGAGAAAACGGCCTACTCTCTTCAGAGACACCCATAAATCATAGACCTTACACACTCAACCTAAACAAACCACTTTGTTTTGTTTATACTGTAACTATAGAAAAACCTAAAATATGAAGTATTTTTCATTGTGGGTTATACAAAAATATAATTGATTATATTTGATTATAACTAACTTTCGTTTTAAGTATTAAACATACTATGAAAACTCACAACACCCTCTTTTCAAAACGCAAAGTTATCAAATAGCAACAGAAAAAATTGTAAGCATACATACATATTCAAAAACCGTCAAGAAGCATTCTCATTATGGGTTTATACAAGAATATGATTGATCATATATGATTTATAATTAACTTTCGTTTTTAAGTATTCACTTCATACTATGATCTCAACAGTATTTATTTGTTAGATTAACTTTGCATTAATATTTGTATTCATGCAACTCACCACTTTGCCCTGCAGGAGTGTGACATGGGATCGCAACAACACCTCCGCAGCAGGATTTCTAGATGTTGCCAGAGCACTTGAACAGTAAGAGCATTAAAACATCAACATATTTAGAAACAGTGATATATGTTCCTTCTTTTTAAGAGCTTTTGAAACATTGGTGGGTGGATGAATGTTTAAATTTGCATTGTCAACGGAGAAAATTGTTGCTTTCCACTTTGCTATCCTAAATGGTACAGGCTTACCTTTAGGCTAAGGATGATATGGTTGCAAATATGAAAGTATTACTCACTCGTCGCATGGCATAGGAAGGATATTTTAGGATGAGCTCTGTCCATTGGGGATATTAACCTTAACTAACCCTTGAATCTGTAACCTACTTTATTTTTTCTCTGTGGTCATTTACTGTCTCTTTCAATAACTTTACCCTTCATCTGTCCCTTCCTCTTCCTGCTTCCTCTTCAAGTAACTTCATCCTGCAGTACATGCCTCTACCCCTAAGTGACATCAGTCAGGCGTACCGCAGTGCGCCCGAGAGGACAGAGCAGGCACTGACCAAGGTTGGCATTCGGAGACAAGCCACTGTAACAGTTCTTGTCAGAAATGAAACTTAAATGAAACGGAATAAACTAAAACGGGGAGATTTGATTAAGCTTATATACGTTTTTTTAATCATTTGCTTTTGAACCATTCTTTCTTCAATGGCTTTGGACAAGATACCAGTTCTTTCAGACCAAGAAACTGTATCCGAATAAATTCATTTTTTCAAACAACAACATGTAAAATCTGCTGGATATCCCATCTTGAGTAATCCACCTGCTGTCGTAGAAATCAATACACTTCCACATGTAACATTGTAAGTGTCTGAAATGTACAGAGGCCCTGTTTCCCTAAAGCATCTCAGATCATCAGCCTCATGATTTTCAAGATGATTTTTGGGCGTACAGGGTCGTTTAGAGGGTTTTTTCTTTTACAACAACTATCTTAAGTTTTCCCAAAGAAGTTACAATCGTTTATTTTTTAAATAACAATGTATCAAATTACATTGTGTCCCATATTGAATCTCTTTTGGCTCTGTTTTTGGTTGCTATCAACTCCTGTGGGAAATAACTGGCTCTTTAGCTGCTAAAAGCTCTGCTGTTTTATTCAGCACTCTGCTAAATGTGTCTGTCTGCTGTTTGGCGCTGAGGAGGTATTGTAGACTAGGTTTATAGAGGGTTTATTCGTTAAATAGCTGCCTGCTGCGGCTGAAAAACAATACTGAGAGCAGAGAGAGGGAGCCCAAACAGTAAAACTGCAGCGGCACAGCTAAACTATGAGCTGAAACTTTCTGTAAAGTGGAGACAAGCAGCAGAGAGTAAAATGTAAGTCTTGGAAATAATATAATTAAAAAATTGTATAATTACAACAGCTTACTATAAAAAGGAAGCTTGATTGGCAATAATTGGTCAGAGCTTATAGCTGGCTGCACTTAAAGATTCATATTAAAGTACATTTAAGAAAGTTAACTTCGATCAATTCAGTTTTGCTTGGAGGCAGACTGTGCTGGAAAAAGTACACATTTGAACTGAAACCACATTGTTTTTAGAAAAAAATATATGGAAACTGAAACCTCAGGAAAGTAACATTTTTGCTATAGGAGGTTAATAATTCATCTGCAGTTTGTGATTATTTGTAATACTGCCGCAAACGTATACAAAGAGAACAACTCCAGTTTCCTACATCTTTCTCCATGAGTGCTGCAGTAATTTCTGTAGTTGTTAGACTGTAAATGTAATAAGTGTTTCATTATTATATTTTCCTTTTTGCCAGATCCCACTTTGAAATGTGCTCATTTAACCTCAAACGCTACAATAAACAGTACAATAATCAGAATAAAAGTAGATAACCAAAACAAAAGAACAGCAAAGAAACTTGAAGTTTAAAGAATCTGGTGTTAGCTTCAAGTGGGAAGAAGTTGCTTGTAGAACTGTGTTCATTTCTACAAAAAAAGGTTTTAAGAGGGTTCGTAAGATGGATTCTACAAACATCTCAGCCTCGAGAGGTTTTGGGGAAATAGGGCAAAGACATTTGAAAACCAAAATGAGACAGCAGCCTCTTCTCTGCATCCCTTTTCTCTGCTTTATTGCACTTTATTTCCTCAACAATCTGTCTGTTGCATCATCGCCTCGTCTTTACCGTCTGTCCTCTTTAGTGTTTTTGTAGCCAGTTTATTTTCCTCATTTTTCTGCCTCCCAGATCCAGCGCTCTCTGGTGAGGAACAACCAGACTCAGCGCTTCTCTCAGAGGCAGGCGCTGCGGCTGCACCAGGGCCTGGTCACCAGCACTTCCGAACAGGTATCACTCCCTCCTCCTGCCGTATGTTTATGAGTGTTTTATTTATGATTGCGCTCTCAACACTCCCTCGCCTGTCTGTTTCCAAGGTGATGGAGCGCCTCTGCGTGCGTGTCCAGCAGCAGGTGTGTGTGTTACGAGGCGCCGGAGAGATGGAGGAGATTCAAGCTGCTAAACAAGTGTTAAAAGAGGCCAGGAACTCCCGCGCTGTGAGTGATATGAAATGTGTGAGCGTACTATATGCATGACTGTCACACAGACATTGAAATATGTGTTTTCTCTTCTTTAAGCTGTACCCTTCACTGTGTGAGCTGGCTCATGTGCTGTCTGTGGACGGGCCGGTGCGGCAGAAACTGGACTCTCTGGCTGGAGAACTCGCCAAAGCTGCAGACAAAGAGCTGCAGGTAGATCTAACAGCTTCTTTCAACACCATGATCTCTCTCGTTATATGAGTTACTGATCATAATGTCCTGGGACTTTTCACACGGAGAGAAAACATACACATGTTGAGAGGAAACTGCATCTCAAAAAACCACCCAAATTCCAAACTTCATTGCATCACAATAGTATAGCGTAACTATCGACGGTGCAGCCGGCCCAGAGCAGAAACAAATATAAACCAAAACATAAGATAATGCACTACCCAGAGCCGGCCAGGGGCCCATGCAAAAAAACAAAATATATATATATTTATTTTATTATTATTTTTTGAGGCCCCAATGGCATTGACCGGTTCACACAGTCTTCAAAGTAACCAAGCAACCTAAATTAATTTGTAATTTGTCTGTCCAATGACCTTGCTCCCTTTCATGTCATGTGATACCTTGCGTGACGAGTGAACCGTTTAATCAACCTGTACTGTACTGTAGCTAGCAGCAGCAAGTTCGGCAGCATTATAACAAATGTAATAGCTTGCATTTATAATGTACAGCAAACCAAAGCACAAGAGCGGCGCTCAAAAGAGAAAGGACAAGAGAGAGTGTATGTCCGTGCATGTGTGAGCGCATCAGCGTGCACTTATGTTTGGGGGGGGGGGGGGGGGCCAAAACAATATTTGCACCGGGGCCAATCACAACCTTGTTACGCCACTGCATCATCCATCATTCTGTGGAATAACTGTAATGATGAGCTGAAATACTGTGCAACTTTATCTAAACTACAACAATTATTTAGAAACCAAATCCTGAATGGTTCTGAGCAGGACCTGTGAAGTGATGCTTGCTATGTATTGTTGTTGTAAAAGTTATTTGTTTTTGGTTGTTTTGTAAAAATAAATTATCTGTTAAAAACAATGAATCAAATATCACGGATGCTGATGACGATGACCTAAACTTTTATTTTCATGAACAATGTACGCTAGAGGGGGTAGGACCAGAAACGTTTTAAGCTTCTTCTTGCCCCTTTTGAACTTTACGGAAACTATTTGAGAAGAGGTATTTTTTTTTTTTTTTTTTTTGTACCTTGAACGTTCTTTTATTTTGCTTCTCTTCGTTATAATTATTATTATTATTATTATTGTTTGTTTTGTTTCTAACATGTTCAATGAATTGACAACAAAAAAAAATCGCTGGCATCCATTGCAGGTGATCGTGGACTCCATGGTGTCCCTTTGTCGTGAGCTCTGCCCTATATCTTCTTCTGCGGCAGAGAGGCTAAGTCCTCCACTATCATCCGTCTCCGAGCGCGTGTCCATCCCTCGCTCTGCCATCCGGACAGCTCTGATGGAGAGAGCGGCACAGGACATCCACCGAGCCTTAGAGTAAGAGCAAAAATGGAGCGCCGCAATAAAGGTTTGAATTTCATAACTATGTTATTGATTTCTTCTCACTTCTCCAAACCTCTTTCCGTCCATCTCTCTCCCCTAACACAATATTTTGCAGAGAAGTGAAGCTGTCTGTGGTTTCTTATCTTACAAATTCCATCGTTGACCAGATCCTGCAGGAGCTCTACGCCACCCATAAGACCCTGGTAAATAATAACCAAATCTCTGTTTCTGTGATACTTTTCATGCAAAGATGCAGCCCAAAGTGCTCAAGAGTACAAGATTAAATTAAAAATAGACAATAAGTAATAGCAATAGTGAGAGAAAAACAATGGTCTATTTTTGGCAATTTCCAAAGATGAAAAATGATGTTGTTGCAACCTTGACTAATTAAATTATATTCATAGCCTAAAATAGCTCCTACATCTGTGTTTTGATTTGCTTTGACAGGCTAGCAAACACTGACTGCAGTCTTTGTGCTTTTGAACTTACAAAAAGATTTCTTGTTTTCTGCTAATTTCTGTAAAAAATTATGTTTCACTCCAGTTGTTAACATCAATGAGACAAGAGTGAAATACTTATCGCAATATCTTGGATGCATGGAGACTAAGTAGACGACAAAGGGACTGAAGAGTGTTTTCTTTCTCAGAATCGGCAGATGTCTCATTTTAAACGCTGGGACGGGACCTGTGAGGACGGGACTGGCTGGAGGTTCAACAGAAACAGAGACTCTCTGGACATAACAGATGAGGAGTTCAGCACCAGCATAGTGAGAGTCAATATATAAACATATAACCATCTTTTCATTTGTCCTATAGTATCTGTGGTACAGTGGCATTCCAATACTTCACATTATTGAGATTTTAACTCCTCAGACAAATTTTAGTCACATTTTGTATATGTTTTGTATATTGTTACAATCTTAATCAGTTATCTCCTGCTTCAATATCCCATTTCTGTCTGGCATGAACAGTCTAGTTGTTGGTGGAAGTTTTTTTTAAATGATAGTGTTAGGACTTAGAAATGTGTTGTTTTTAGTCCTACAGTATATGCATCAATGAATATGTCGACTAAATAGAATTTAATAGAATATATCTTTATTGTCATCATACAAAGTACAACGACATTTCTTTGACAACTCTCACGGCAGTAAAACATAGACACAAATAAGGTAGTAGTGAGGACAGTGCAACGAGATACAATTCAATGTCAATGTGCATATTTACACTTACAGTTTAAAAACGTTAAATGTACAAAACTGTATAATGTAGTGTATTTCTTTAAACTAGCCACTTTCCTCCGCTTGGTTACCAAAGAAATATAATTGGGCAGCACTTCTAACCAAAAAGCACAGCTTCAGTTATGGATGGCTGTATTGATGGATTTTCCTCTGGGTTCTGGCATTTGAAATATTACACTGACTTTCTTGACAGATGAACCAAAGGTCAACATTTGAAAAGCCCCAACACCTCCACTCGAGACGTTTCAACAATACTTGGATTGATGATGTATTGTCACTTCAATCGTGTTCTGGCCTTTGGAAGTTTAGACAGAAGTGGTTTGATTGAAAGCCTTTTAATCCTTCACAATTACCTTATCTTTATCGTCAAGCAGCTCAATATTCACAAGATGTCAGTAAACTGTTTCTCTGACGATATCTCAACTATCTGCCATAAACCCAAGGCTTTCTTCATAGTAATAGGTTCAGTCATTACCTTCTACTTCTATTCCTTGATGTCTACTCTAAAACCTGCCGGGAATTCCCCTAACTCAAAGTTTAAAATGATTTGTGTCCAATCTCCTCATTTATTATTTGGGAAAGCTCTAGTGTCTCCCACCTGCAGCCTATTATATTAACCTTGGTTTGTTAATAATGTTTTTTAATCAGGGATTCAGGGAGTGGAAGTGCTCTGAATCAGCCTTTTTAGTGGTCTTGAATGACCTTCTCTTAGCCCTGTTGGTGAAAGTGCTATTTTACAATGTTGGCTTGTATCCTCTTATGACTATAACACATATAATGTTTACCAAGTTAACAATACTAGTTCAGCTTGTAGAGTGGAACCAGTTGGAGTTTAAATTCTGAGTTTAAATTCTGACCTGATGATGTTGCTTCATTACATAAGAGGATCACCAAAGGGAGAGTTGTAAGTCCAACAAATGAAATGACAATTGATATTACTATTGTGGAGAAATGTCCATAAAAAGCACAAATGTCAACCGAATTGTGGCGCTACAGGAAAAGTGTGGGGACTATCAAAGTAAATAGGACTCATTCCCTCTGCACCTTGAACATCTGGAAAACAATTCACAGCAATCCATCCAATAGTTGTTGAGATATGGACCAAAGTGGTGGACTAACTGACTCCTTTGCCACTAGCAAAGCTAAACTCAAACAGCTATCTGCCATGGTTTATATTTGCAGATAACCTATTTTTGCAATTTCTCATACTGAGTTAAGCCTTTATAGACAAACATTTATCTTCTTAGATTCAGTTTCCTTCCACTCAAAATATGTTCTGTCCTTGAAACCCCAAGTTATGCAGTTATTTATTCACCAACCTTTATATGTCCCAGTATGTGTTTGTTATTTTATATTGACTGTTTTTACATGTTGAATTTCAGCTCCGCTTGATGCTTTGTTTTTAAAAAATGGACTTGATGTAGCTTAACTTCACTGACAAAAGCACTGATGTCCTGAAGGAGGGCTTGTATTATTTGTGCTACTTGACATGTTTACTCACTTAATGGTTATATGCCTTACCCCTCAGCTTCTCTGTTTCTTTCTTTCGTTTTTTCTATCCCAGGATACAATAGCCATTAAGAAGCGCAGCTCGAGAACAAGACGAATTCGACCTGTCTCCACCAGGCTGAGTGAGTAAATCCTCTTTCCCGTCCAACTCTGACCCCATCCTGTCTCTTTCAGGACTCCATTAGTGTTTTCTCTGTTGACTCTTTTCCTCCTTTCCGGTAACTTGTTCTGAGTAGTCTTTTAATGTCTCTTTTAATCTGGCCCGAGACAAGACTGAGTCAGTAAATCTCAGAGCAGTAGCAGATTGTTTTAAATTGTCTTGAAGCCGAAACAATTCCCACCTCTTGTCTCGTCTGCCTGCTCAGTGTCTTGCCCTCACATCTTCTTTAATGTCTTCACCTGTTATCAGGTCTCTGTGACGACTCCAGCTCCTCTCCACCCCCCTCGGTGCCGTCATACTCCTCCCCGCTATCCCGCTCGGCATCCTGGGAGGGCCTGTCGGAGCTGCCTACACAGGGTCTGCCACTCCACCATGTGACACGGGTTAGGCCGAGGCCTCCGCGGAGGCACAAAGGAGGACACATCCCTGCTGATACTGTAAGGAGGGTTTGATCTCTGCATCTTTTGATATCTAAAGAAATGTGAATTTTGCATTTATGATTCCAGCATACACTACTTAGTCTTAGCTTATCTACACACAAGTAATGTATGCCATCTATCCATCTATCTATCTATCTATCTATTTGTGTATGCATAATTCCGCCCTTTTCTAATGTTCATGCCTGCTGGCAGAGACTCATGTCTTTGTCTGAGGCAATCCATACAAAGTGGATGGCTGCAATTGCATTATGTCATCTCACTGACGCCAGTATAATCCATTTGTTTGATTGCAATTCAGATCATTCACAATGAAGCCCAGTGCAAGTAAATTGACCTCACTAAAAAGAGTTTGTTTTTATGTTTGTGTGTGCACAGCATTCCAGTGAAAATGGAGGAATAAGCCCCCTTGATGACGGGCTCCCAGATTTCTATACCAAAAGAGTTCTCCCTGACAGGTGAGAGTTTATTTGCTATTATCCTTTCCTAAAGACTCTCCCCTGAATGTACATGTGTTTGAGTAACAAAACAAAAAAAGTTTTTCGATTGAGTTCTTACATCATATTTTTTTAATTAATTTACAACATCTTAATACTTTCTTAGGATACTGCAGGGAATCCATCAAAGTGAGAATTTTGTCACATTTAAGTTATCGCTGCGTGGTGATGGTCAGCAATAACTGCTTAACAAATCTTCTGTTATAAGAGAGTTATCTCCTGACACAAATCTATTACAGTAAATACAAGAATAAGAGAATACGACTTTTCTTCTTGGTTTGATGCTCCAGTAATATAGCTTCGGAAGAAATACTACTTTCACAGCGTATTGAATTAAATGGACACCTGTGGTTGAAATCACTGTATCGGTGACAAGAAATTATTATAAATTGTGCTGTGGGAATAGTAAGTAGTGTACCTTAAGTATCTTTACCAAAGATAGTTAACAACAATATTAGACAATAACAGGATTTTTAAACAATCAATATAAAACATTATTTAATAAGAGTGTATCACAAAAAGGAGATAATATGAGCAGAATAAATGACACGATCACAGTTAAAGCTAGTGGCGGTGTAAGGTGTAGCTTCAAAGGAAAGGTAACAATGATATAACCTTGGCTGATGCCTTTAGTGCCGTACCGATCAACATAAACTGGATCTAAATGAATACAAACCATCATATCAGGCTAGATTTAGAATTGAATTAATCACATATTCCTTTAAGTAAAGAGAATTAAACGTGATTAACTCTGCAGTTTCCTTATGAAATCTTAATGCAATGACATTTCAATTAGCATGATGCTTGTAAAAACACCCACAACCAAACAGTTACCGACAGCTTGTTTTCTGAGGCTTTATTTCAATTGGCTTATGGTTAGTTTGTTGTGTCTCATATCTCAGGAAGGTTGTGTTTCTCTGACCTGTGTGTTGTCTGTTTTTGAAGTTCCCCCATCGTGAGGTTCAGCTTCAGTTCAGCACATCTTCAGGGCTGTTCGTACATTCAGAGGCAATTGAATCTGCTGTCCATCGTCTTTGCTTAATCATAACATAAATGTAGTCACTCTTTGATGATTAAAGAAGCTGGAGCTGGCTGTTTGGAGCATTTGGCTAACAAGACATGATTGGTTGTCTTGTGTCTGCATGTTGTTGATCAAAGGGCTCTGAGACTCAGGAAGCAGAGGTGTTTTTTTACCCATCTTTAAAGATGATTTCGGTTGTTTGTCACTGACAGCAAGTCAAGTTGTTAAATGTGTGATCGGCCTGCTTTGTAAATGTACATTTTGTCCTACAGTAATCATGCAAATGAAAGGAAAAATATAAGTGCCAAAACACGCAGAACCAAAGTGTCCCATTAGCGAACGATGGAGCACTTTATTTTGGTGGATAATTGATCAGAATAATATTGTTTCCTTCCTCACTGCAGATCGTCAGGTTAAATCAGTGCTTTTACTGTAATATGATGTCATTTATTATGACATAAAAAAGTGCACTTTAGATGAATCATAAAGACATGTAGCCTAGCAACGCTCAAATTGCAGATGTACCAGAAGAAAAGCAGACGAAGAGCCGGCCAGGATCGTTGTATGACTTCAGTAACATCCTTTCATAGATTACCAGACAGCCTGTTTGACATTGAACCTCTCTCACCTCTTTCAGTCAGCTGTCCTCTCTGCACAAAGCGCACTCGCTGAGGAGGAAGAAGAGGAGAAATATGCTGGCTATCTTCGGTTTTCGCAAGAACCGCAACCAAACTTTGTCCAATCAGGAACCGGAGTCTGAAGCAGAGGTTTATTCAGACGGATGTCACTTTGTGGCCACAGCACCCACAGGGTTCATGTATGCACAAACACAACCCACACACTCTATATATCACTCTATATAATAGATATAACTATATAATATAAATAGGGCCCGGAAACACAATGCCTATTCACTAGATTACAATACATTCACACAATCCTTCCATATTCTACTGCCCAGCTTCACTTGGTCTCTTATCTTTTCTTATTAGAGCAGTCAGCAGCATTTAACTCCATAAATACTCCGGCAAATATCACTCTAAATCTCCCTCAAATCTTTGTTGAGATGGCTGATAGCTGTCAGAGTGCAGGCATGCTGAAACCACCGTGTGAACACAGATTATGACAGCCGGTGGCTCAGATTCATGATCCGACCGTCAGCAAAGTGATTAGAGATGAACACGCTGCATGTCAAATACAGATTAGGATGGCAACATAGCTGGTATCTGCAAGAAAAATGATAATTTACTAATTATTCTGCTCTCACAACTTGTTACATTTGAGTTTGACGTTTTATTTTTTGAATCTGGAAAAAGAAGCAGCAATTTAATTTCAATGCAATTTAATTTCAATGCAATTACATCTTTAATGTCTTTCCAACTTTTAGGACAGCCACAGAGAATGTATACACACTCCTTCAGCCTCCGAGGTCCTCTGCAAGAGCTGGATCTCCTGGTGAAGGGGCTGATGGGAAAACTAATGATCACCAGGGGGAAAATGCTCTAGTTTTAAGTCCGCCACCTGTGCCGGGCATCCCTCACCCGGGCATGGGAGGAAGCAAACACCGCTTCTTTTCTCCCAGAGAGGTACAGAAAGTGTAACCTGCCAAATTAATTTCTCTGTCTTTGTCTCGTATAATATGTTTTCATGCCTCTTCATGTTTTGACAGAAATCTGAAGTGGACGCTGTGTTTGAACATCCGTCAGAGTCAGACAGGTACTGGATGGACAACAAACAAAGGGCAGGAGACACTCTGCACCCAGACAAGCCGTGGATAGAGGCCAGGCAAGGGGACCAACCAGCAGAGAAACACGTAGAAAGACAGCGGTTTGATAGCAGGCCGCAAGACAGAACACCTGGAGAGCCGAGGACAATAGAACGACAACCAGACAGGTACTGGACCGAGAGCAGACACTTGGACAGACAATGGACTGTTGACAGACACACCCAGCGGCAGATTGACAGAAAGATAGAGAGGCAGTGGATGGGCGGCAGACAGATAGACAGATTGTGGTCAGAGAACAGGCCCACAGACTTACAAGTGGACAACCAGGGGACAGAGAGCAGACAAGGAAGCAAAAAGACAGAGCGACAAGTGCAGATGCCTATTTTGGCTCAAAGGCCGCTACCTCCGTACCCGTCGGACAGGACGCCTTCGCCAAAACAGGATAAGGATCCTCTGAAAAGCGCAGAGGCAGCAGCTCCAGACTGGCATCAGCAGGACACGCAGGACATAGACAGGCAAATGTGTCCCGACGCTGGTGGAGGGTTCACAGAGGGATGGAGGAGCAGCGGAGGAGGGGGTCGAGCTGCTTCCTGTTTATCTAAACCCGATCCCCCGCCACAAAGCAGCAAACCTTTATTGTCCAAACTGAGAACCAGACACCGCCTCGAGAGTGCAGACACTCTACCAGGTACGTCACTGTCAGACATGTTTTTGTGCTGAAGGTTAGAAAGGAGGTTTGAGCTTTTTATAAGAGTTTTCAGTTGCATTCGTGGTGTGTAAACATTTCACAGTGTAGATTATAAAGATTTCTTCTTGAATTGTATGTACAGAGGAGGAAGGCGAGGTAGAGGAGCATGGAAAGACGGAAAAGAACGAGAGAGAAAAAAGAAGAGACTCGGAGGGTCACCCTCCTCCGATCCCAGAAAAGGTGTGTAATTTATATCCATGCATGGTTTGATTAGTGTAAAAGAACAAATATGTCCATCAGTAGTTACTGTAAATGTATAGCAAATGTATACAGGGCTTTTTGTCTTAATTCATTTGATTTGTTCATGGTTTGTGTTCTGATCCTGAACAGCCAAAGATGCCCCCATATGTAACATTTCCAAAAGAATCAGCCAATGAGAGGAACCTACCTCCCCCTCCTATCCCACCTCCTACCAACAAGCCTCTGCACGGGTTACCAGACCGAGCTGCAAGTCAAGGTAACGCCACTGAAAATCCATACAATTTTAACAGGTGTAACTAAAAAGTCTAGTTGTGTTGAAATTAGTATGAGGAAATGGCAAGTTGGGCCTTAACAGTGATTGTGCATCGGGTTACTTCTTGGACAGGCACAGTGACTTCTTGGATTCAACAATATATTTGCTCCCAGCCAAGAAATTGTCTGGCTAATAACACACCATAAAAGTAGAAATTCTCTGGTGTCTTCTCATTTGTACGAACGAAATAAAGAAGGTATTACGAGTTTAGAAGTGCTGTTAAGAGGATTTCGATATTTTTTTATTTCATACATGTTGTTCAGGTGAAGAAGGATTAAGACCTCAGGCACCGGTGAAACCACAGAGAAACAGAAAGGCCATGTCTTGTGACGCAGGTACAGTTTGGATTTTCTCAATCACACTTAATACTTTTCTTAGTTATCAAACAGGCTTCTACATATATTTAAGTTGAGAGTTTATGTTTATCTGTGTGTAAAGCGTCTGTATCTAACTGTTCATTTGTGTGTTTTTTTGTCCTCACTGAACTCAGGCACTGACAGGGAAAGCCCTAATAGCGTTGAGAAGCCCCCAAATCGCAAACCCCCTGTGAAAAAACCTAGACTACCCCAAAACAGAAATAAGTCACTGGACATGTCTGGTACACGTCTCTCTGTTTCTATTTGTGTGTGTGTGTGTGTGTGTGTGTGTGTGTGTGTGTGTGTGTGTGTGTGTGTGTGTGTGTGTGTGTGTGTGTGTGTGTGTGTGTGTGTGTGTGTGTGTGTGTGTGTGTGTGTGTGTGTGTGTGTGTGTGTGTGTGTGTGTGTGTGTGTGTGTGTGTGTGTGTGTGTGTGTGTGTGTGTGTGTGTGTGTGTGTGTGTGTGTGTGTGTGTGTGTGTGTGTGTGTGTTGTGTGTGTGTGTGTGTGTGTGTGTGTGTGTGTGTGTGTGTGTGTGTGTGTGTGTGTGTGTGTGTGTGTGTGTGTGTGTGTGTGTGTGTGTGTGTGTGTGTGTGTGTGTGTGTGTGTGTGTGTGTGTGTGTGTCTTCCATGACAAAGAGTGTGATTGTCAAACACCACGGTATGTGTTACTATTGTGGATTATGATTATTAAATGTATTTCAACAGACAAAATTAAATATAAAATATAATAGCATAATCAAAATCAGAAAGCCTTTATTGGTCCCACAGTGGGTAATTTACAACGTCAAAGCAGCAATGTACTGATAAAACAAACAAAAACAAAGATTAGACTTGCATATTATTAAGAATATAAACAGACAAGTACACCACGGTTAAAAAATAAGGTAGCGTTATAAAAAATAAGATTGAAAGAGCCGGTAATGTTAACAAATGTGTTACAATTTATAACAAATCGTCAAAGTTACTGGCTCTTTCGATATATATATAATATACGTGCATAGATCAATTTCAGTGATATTTTTTGATAAGACTCCCTGCCAATGATAATTTTCTTGGTTTGATTTCACAGACGGCTTCGACTCAGCCTCTAGTCACAGCGAGCTCTTGTGATTCCCGGGAAAATTCACCCGCTGTCCGGCCAAAGCGTTGTCATGACAACTATGGAGCATTTAATCCAACGAGGAAACGACACGAAGAGGGGGAGGTTCAGGGAGAAAATGTGTGACAGACATGATAAAGCATCAGCCTCTGTTGAAACACTCGGACTGCGTCTTGGTTTTCCTCTCACATTAAAACTCTTTTTTGTGGCTTCAGTATTTGAACAGTGTTTGCTACTTTAGGATAACCCAAATGATCCTTGTCTTTTGTGTTGGTGGACCGTTGGCCGAGTGTTGGAGCATAGTGGCTTTACCAAACAGAAAATAAAAAAATGTCTTTGTTAGAATCAGATTTCTTAAATCTGCAATGCATTTTTGACTGCTGATACAGTGAATTGCCTTGGTTGACACTTGAAAATGAGTTGCTTCTTATCAGATGAAACTTGATGATTTATATCTAGTTTGGCTTTCAGGAACTGAAAGTTAATATATTTTATAGAGAAAAAAAATATTATGTATGAGCACCCTCACTGTATGAATAAAACATTTACGGAAAAACAAATATCAGTCTTGCTGTAGCAGTTATTGTATCAACCAGGATTAATGTGTTTTTTCATAAAATATTACAATTAGAGGATTCATGAGATCGCTCTCATATTACAGAAAAATAGGAGCTGGAAGCTAATACATAAATACACCTGTCCGAAAGCTATTTCACTATATGAAAAAAGTTATTTTTCTTGGTTAATTTGCCTGAAACTTAAAATCCGCACACATCAGAAGTCACATATTGTTTAATCACATCACTGCCTCAGTAGTGGCAGTACATTAAAGCACCTCATTATTGGAGCAAAGACTGCAAGCTTGTTCAATCATTCAACTCGAGCATCGATAAACATGTGACATGCCATACCCTCTCATACATCCAACCAAACACATTCTCCTATTTCCGGCACGCTATTTAAGCTGCACAGTTTGCCATCTCACCCTCTTCCCTGCTAATACTCCTGCGGCCCAGTTTCTGCAAAGCTGTTGATTGTCTGCCCCACCACCAGCCCAGCATCCACCTGTAAGCTCCAGGGCTAGTTACTTGATCATCACTAATTTTCGATGTATATTTGTGGGGAATGATGAGGCCTAAGCCTTGATGCCAAACTCACACTATATGCAGCTAAACATTTAAAATGGGAGTTGTCTGACTGAACCACATATTGCACAAATAACACAATCAGTGATAAGAACCAGATTCATATTGCATGAGCCCTCATCATATCATCAATCTATTGCAAAATCACTCAGAGCACGGCATGAATATATTGAAACCAATGCTGCTTGAAGCTACATTATTTAAATGTTAGATGAGGTACATTGGATATTCTAAAACGGTGGTTTGCATTGTGGTTCTCTTTATCGTCTGCCAAAGGGTAAAAGCTAAAAGTATATGGGATGGATCGAACAATATTTGACCTGAGAACAGATTGCTGGTATACTAACTGGAGGGACTGGTGTTTCTTCCTTGTACCAGGCTGCAGGCTTAGAATTTAAATTAACCGAGAGCTATATCACATGCTATACCTGACTCCTCTCTCTTATACATTCTGGTAGAGTAAAACCCCTGATCATCTGATTCTACAGAACACCCAGAGTCTGTGAAAAGTATAATATGTATTGTAAGCAAGAGCAAAAACGTTCAACATGCCTTCCAGCTATAAAGGTGTTGTCCATGTGAACACAAAGGTACTTGTATAAGAGAACTTCATTGATTTATTCATCGTGTATAATTTCCAACAATTATGGACCTATGTATTTGTGAAGAGGACACATACAGACATACATACATTCTGTACATACTGTACATACATACATGTACACACTTACACACACAAGAACGCACACACACAGACACACACACACACACACATACGTACACATACATGTAAACATATAAAAATAGCTAAATGAATACTTAGTCTGAATGTAAACTATTTTTTCCCATCCCATAATAATTTTCCCAGCCAAACATGGTGTATATCAGCCGTTCATAAGAAAGCAGTTCCTGTTGTAAAGATGTATTCATTTTTCGACATTGTCAAGAAAATGAATCTAATGCCTTAATGGTAACTGTCAACGAGCCAGTGTCAATGTGTTGACAGTATGTCAAAGCCTTTGTCAGGATATCTTGCGTTTATGTCTTAAATTATTATGAAAACAATTAACAAAGAGAAATGCACCTCTCTGGTTGGCATGGAAACCTCATAGAGTCAGTAGTCAAAGAATGTAAGAAACAGCAGGGGGCGACTGATCCCTACGAATGAGGCAGAGCAACACAGAGAAGTGCGCACACACACACACACACACACACACACACACACACACACACACACACACACACACACACACACACAGAAACACACACGGTTTCAGAAGAGCAGCAGTCTCGCAGGTTGTCATTAGCAACCGTGCCGTGACCTTTTTTCTAAAGACGCTGTAATGAGTCAGATATGAGTTACTGCAAGAGTGAGAAAATCTTTGCAGTTTATGTAAACGATAAAGAGACTGTTTTTGTATCAAGTCATTGTTTTGTTGACGAGCAATCAGCCTCTGTGGAAATGCTTGGCAGATTTTTTTCCAGAAGACTGAGACTAATTGCTGTCTCCATCGAATCTTGCACATTTAGATTTAGCATTTTCTTCCCCTTAGATTTACTTGCTGCTTGGATGAGGAAGCTACTGTATGTGTGACGTTTAATTGAGCTGTTTAACCATTCATCCTCCATGTGCTTGTTAATTAATCCACAATCAATGATTTAATATCTTGTCCCACATCCACTCTTAGCGTACTGTGAGCTGTGAGGAAGTCTCTCCTCAAGCAATTTTAATATCTCAAATTTAGATTTATGATAAGTTAACAAGGTAGTGTTGGCAGTCTGTACAACTTCACAACAGTGCAGTGAAGTATAACCCCAGTGTTGGTTTTAACTTTTACTCCCACTCTGCCTGAAATGTAATCTTGAATTCGCAGGGGTGAGTCTTCTCATATGTGATATATATATATTGATATTCCCCAAAATGAATGTTCCCACTGTTATTGATGAATTGTCAAGAAAGCAGCTGCAGAAACTGGAGCTTTGATATTTTAAGTATTTAGATTTTGTAGTGAGAGTTCAAATGTTTGAACCAAACTATCAACAGAGACAAACATAAAGAAAATATATTTATATTTCAGTTTCTTTCTGTATAGGTTATATTTGATATAGGTTCTTATTTTGCATAATTAAGCTTCACATTATCTTGCAACAGTCGTTGAGGTCAGAGTACCATGTGCTGCTCTGATCTTAAAGATTAGATGCCTTGCTCAATAGCATTCCAACAAATGTTCTTAAAGAGGAAAGAGCATTATTATTTTTAGTAAAAACTGAATTTTCCACTCCTGAACAACACTTATCCAAAAGGAGATGAGATTATAACAGAAATAACTCACAGTAAGTTTCCCTCAGCCAATATTTGGGCCACAATACATCTTATTATTTGCAGCTGATGTGAAGACGCATCACATCACAGAGGAAGCACCCGAACACATCCTACTCTTCTCATCATTCTTCTGCAGTTACCAAGCAACATGATCACATAAAGGCCGAGGGAAGAGAGAACATGTGTGGGTAGAGCAGAAAGATGCGTGACGATGAAAAGATGCAGGCAGTCCGCAGAAATGTGCATGAGTGTGCTCACACAAAACATCCTGAGATCCAAACCCTCTCCTCTTCCTTCCGGCAGGATCCAATGTGTGTCACGATACAAACTGATGAACCCAAATGCACGACCCAGAGACAAAGTCTTGAATGTAACAACATTTATTTTTTATTCTAAAGATCAGGTAATCCCTCTTAACAGAGTAGGTACTGGCATAAACAAAAAGCGCTCACAAGGAGGAAAAAACTAAGCATGACAAAAAAACTTAAGCCTACAAAATTAACAACAAAACACAACCTGACATGAGTGAAAGCGATCCTTTCCGAGCTGAGGCATGGCACGACCATTCGGGGAAACAAACAAGACGAACTGACACAGGACAGGGGAGAGACAGGAGTATTTCAACTTGAGGTGAGTGGGAACAGGTGGAAACAATCAGGGGCAGACGCTGATGATGGCGGGAAAACACACAAGGAGAGGAAGAAACAGGTCCTGAAATGAAAGACAAGAGGTAAGTACAAAATAAAACAGGAAATGGAAAACGAGACATGACCAGATGTGAAAAAACATGAAATGACAGACATAATAGGCCTAGGCCTACATAAACCTAACTAACACATTTGACGAGACACAACACTGTGAGTCATAAGAAAAGGCCTTTAATTACTTGTGAGACCAGGATCAATAACTGTAGGAAAAATAAAAGTGTTACTCCTGGTAAAACTACTAAACGTGTCTGTTAGACACATTTTACCTTGAATAAAGGTATTTAACATCTCCATGCTGTCGGAGCGTGAACCCGCTGTGAAAGTGTGTTTTCGTGTGGATCCTCACAGCAGGCTCTCTGGATGATATTCGTAACAAAGCAGCCTCATGGGTAATGACTCATGAAGACATTATAAGATGCAGTGTAATTTAATGTAATTACAACCATGTCTACAAAAGGTCATGAGCGAGCTGTTCAGCCAGGTCGTCATGGAGACCGTCTCCCTAATGGGTGACAGGGGCCGCTGCTCTGGAGTCACCTTATGGCCCGCAGTCTGTTTGTTGGACGGAAACAGCGTCAGGCAAAGCCACAGGTGTGTGTCCGCTCATCAACATGAGCCCACGACCTGCACAGCGGCTGCCCACAGCTCATCAGGATTATCTCATTATATCATGTAATTACAGTCAGGGGGAAGTGTAGCCCCCCGCATTTTCATAATTGGATATTTGATGATGGATTTTAAGTTGTATGATTATTTCTGTTACTATTCAGATTGGATTTTTTGCTAGAAAACAGTGTTTTATCTCAGGGTTAGGACATAGGTGAAGAGGAAGACCAAATACAGCTTACTATATAACACATTCAGGGATTTTACATGAAGTGTGTATAAAGTATGGATTATGTGAACTGAATGTTAAGGTCAGCTTGCTGAGGCAATTTCGGGTTTGTTTAACATGTGCACTATTTTTTACAATGCTGACATGTAAACTGCACAAAGTTTTTTTCTATAAAAGCGCTATTTAAGTGTCATGTATTATTATTATTATTATTATTGTTGTTCTTTGTTTGTGTCTGCATTCATTCTATGTACCATTGCACCATTATAACATTTGGTTTCAAAGTCAGTCTAGTGTCCGAGGTTTTAAATTAGGAAGAAATAATACAGTAAAGCTGACTTATTCATTGTTATTATTACATGTTAGACGCTTTTATCCAAAGCGACTTTCAATACTGTGGACAATCCCCACAGGAGCAATTTGAGGTGAAGTGTCTTGCCCACAGCCTCCCTCGTATTTTGCAGGTTTACCCATAGGCCCGATGATATTCCATCCAAGATTCTGAGATAATCATTTCAGCAAATATTCACCTCATGGTGGCGTTGGAAGGAAAGTCAGGAGATCACCAAAGTCTGTGCAAATATTGACTGTGTGGGTGAGGATAGGACTGTATTTGAAAAAAGCTTCAGTAAGTATTACCATTATCAATAAGAAAAGTTAAAGCATAATCTCCAAGCAACTACACTTAACTTGATATACCCTTCATTGTGTTTGTAAGAAGAACAACAAACTATAATGTCTTCGAAATAATAATAATAATAAATACAAAATTATACAATATATACATATAATTGAAACACAATGGTAACTTACTTTTTAAAGCGACACTGCATTTGTACTTTAGCTTTATGTTCATTTAAAGCTGTTAGATAACTATAAATACACATAATTGATGGCACATTTAGAACTCGAACACACATTGATGCACTCATGTGTACGTGCATGCATTTACATATAAGCAAGCATGAATAATTTAATCTAAGATGCTGCAGTTGGTCCTCTGTGTGCATAACAATGTTGCAGCTGCACTGAACATAACTGCAGGTGCTCTGCGGAGGAGCCTCGAGTTAACGCCTCCTCTCACTAACTAAAGATCATCATTACTCTAAATGTATGGATATTTGTAACAGTTCCCTGCTTTCTCTGCAGTAGACTTGTTAAAACTTTCCAAGAACGCTCTGTGATTATTCATGTTGGATATGAGGTGTTTGTTACAGTAAAATATATAAAAAATGCAAGAGGATACTAGTGTAGAGACGAATCAGAGAGAGAGGAGGAAGAGGGGAATGAATTAACAGATTTTGTGTCAACTCTCAGTCTGGGAGAGTAGCCAAAATATCGACCACCTTAATCCCTTCATCCCTCTCTTCCTCCTCCTCATCCCCTTTAACCTCTCTGTCTGCTGCCACACTCTTGTTTACCTAATTTTATGTGTTTTTTTTAAAGATTAAAGCCGTCTAATTCTTCATGTTTGGTTGTATGTGTCAGTGTTGATGTGAAGTGAGACAATTAAAACCGCCTGTCTGTATTTACAGCCCTGGAGCAACAACACTATTGTTGTAAATGAATTTTATGAATAAAAATGGTTGCAGTTGATGATGCCCTATGAACAACATTTTGCCCTTTGATGAAGGCAAATACAAAATATTTATTCATTCATGGATCCATGCCAAACATACTGTGAGTGAAATTGTATCAGTGTGATGAAATGTATAACCATGACGACATACAGAGAAGCAGCACGTGCATGAATATAAGAACATTCTTCCTTAATGATATGTATTAATTCACCGAGTGTGTGTATTGATCTGAGGTGGGGATAGACTAGGTAATAGGCTGGAGGTAGTTAGGTAATAGAGGTACTAACATTAGAGATGGTTTATGAAGGTATATGTTCATCTGACACCAGTTTAAGGGGGAGAATCCGCTCTAATCCTATGATTAGCCTGATAAGTCCATCACAATGAAATACCACGTGTTGGCAGAATGGGTAAACACAAACACAAACAACACAGTAACGGGTAGAATTAAAATAAATTATCAATAATCTTGTAGCTACAAAGTCAGAATAAAATGGGCAGTTTAAATCTTAACAGTTGAGATGATGGATTATATGTCTGAGTAATAAAAACAGGAGAAAGGGGAGCAGGGCTGTCAGATGAGCAACAGGGAGCGATGCACCCTGAGGCATTTTACTGCAGAGTCGAAGAGACTGTAACAGTGTTTGATCGTAATTAAAACTTCACAGCGTACTATGTGTATTATTTTTAAATGATATCTAAATTCAAAATCATAGAGCTGTGGGGCATCCAGCTGTTATTACAGAAATGTTTCAAGTCACAGTGGACAGAGATATTAATGTAACACATCAGAAGACCTAATAGTTTGACATTTTGGGTAACGTGGTTGTTCTCTTTTTGCCAAGAGTTCAATGAGAAGATTGAACTCTCAAAGCATCCATTTAACTTGTGTTGCAAAAAGGAATCCCACAAGGCTGAATGTGAATGAGGAAATGTTGTTGTGAGTTTTCATGGAAACATTAGAAACAGAACATTTAGAAAACATTTAAAAGTACAGTATATATACCAACAACAACAATAATTCCATAATTGTTAAAACAATGCATTAAAAAAGGGAGGGACTCTGGTTGGGGTGAGACATGTAAACCTGCTGCTTATCAGAGTTATTTGGGATTAAGACATGTGGGATAAGGCTGAATCTCCACCGCACACCATCTGTCCTCACACTGCAGTCTTGTCCTCAACTCTGTCTTCTCTTTCATTCGCTTTTTCTTTTTGTGTGTCCTTCATAAAAAACGTTCCAATCTTACCTCTGCTTGTGGTTCAGTCTCGTCCTGACTTTCCCTGATTTCATGACCCCATGTTGCCCTAAGAGCTTCTCAGAGGATAAAAACTGGATAAAATGGAATTGTGTTTACAAGGTGAGGGGTTAGCTTTCCATTGAGGGATTTGGGCAATAAGATGCTCGAGTTTGAAGGGTCACTTCACCCAAATCACCCAGCCATATTACCATTAGCAACACGTAGGTTTCTATTTGTTTTGGTTTTGAGATATCTTGTCTTAGATGTTTCTGCTTCCATCCCAATACAACAACATTGAATGTAATCTAGTTCAGTGGTTCTCAACGATTTTGAAGGCCCGATTTTCCAACGCTGTGCATGAAGTAGCCGTTGGACTGGAATTACCAGAGACCATAAACGGTTTTGAAAACTTCTGTCACGTAGTGATCATCTTCTCAATAAAACGTCTTTGCTGATTTTTTCGTGTCTTCTGTCTTCGGTATAAAGAGTAGTTCTACATCAAGATTGTTGCCGGAAGTCCCCACGGAAAATAACTTTGATGTAGAACTAATCTTTATACATCCATGGGTACAACTTCTGATAGAAATGAACACATCATTAAGTATGACCCCCGGTCTATCTACCCTTACCCAAAATGTAAAGTAATTCACATAGACTATCTCCTCTTTGCTCTTTTCTCTGTGAGGAGCAGCAAGCTGTCAGAACAAAGTGAAAAACAAACAATGGCATAACATATTATTAATATGTCGGGTAGTAATAGATTTATTTATTTTCTTCTCAGAGTGTACCAGAATGTGTTTATATGTTAGTATTTCTAAAAAGCTCACTTTAATTAATATTGTATGCTGAAGCGTATAATTACTGCACGATTTTTTGTTGAATAGATTTGAGTGTTTCAAAATGTTGGGTCGCGATCTATTGACTAATGAAAAAGTGGGTCCCGAGGCCTGACCAGTTGAGAACCACTGATCTAGTTGATGGTGCTTGCAGCATATTATTTAAAAATCTTTGATAATTACTGTTTTTCTTTGCCAGGCACAATGCATAATATAACAATTGTAATCCACCACACAGTATAGAAAATAACTATATAAATGCAATCAGTATACAACCTACACATCTACTACTCACTACCTCTCCCCATTAAGATAATCACAGTGTGGGATACTAAAGGGCTGATTACTTAAATACAGGACTGGAAATAAGGCTGCAGAAGAGCAGTGAACATTATCAGGCTGTAAAACCTGATCCCACCTGAATGTGAGGAACACTGAGATGCATGTAAGTGGCTGGGGACCAAAGTGTGTGTGGCTGCAGATGGAGGAGCGCTGGTGGTGTGTTAGGCATGAAGTATGAGGTAAGTTCCTCTGTCTCTCCCTCTCTTTGTCCCTCACCCTCATGGGAGGCCCTGTTGGTTTAGCTGCTAAGCTTTCCCCGGAAACACAAATGATGGACAGATAAAGAGGTTAAAACAGAGAAAGAGGGGAAGAGAAACCGAATAAAGAGAGTAGAACCTATTTTAAGGACTTGTTTTGCTCCAAATACTTATATTTTCCTCATCTCTCAATATTTTCTCTGCTCATCAGATTGTTTTTTGTTTAACGGCAGAGGGAAATAGTCAAATCCTGTTTGTGCATCTTGAGCTGTTTCCATGAGTGTGGTTGCCCTTAAGGTTTTGTTTACACTTCAAATCAGATTTGTAAATGCAATATAAACTCACTGATTCCTTAGAGAGACCAAATAAAGACACAGAGAGTTTGAATGAACACATTTAGCTTTAAGGGAACATTGAGACAAATGTATTGTGCATTTCTCTCTGCTGTGCACAGACAAGTTAATTCACTCATTTTTACTCAAACTGCAAGCGGCAGGGCAGTGTGGAGGCACATGTGGCGCTACTTTGATTTGTAAGAACAGAAATAAACCCCACTGGGGAAATATTGAAATCACAGCAGCAGTAGCAACACTATTTGGTTTACTCATAATGTTGGACATTTCTTTTTACTGATCCATTTGCAGATGTATCTGAGTGGATGATACCAAGACTACATCCCATAAAGATTCAAACAAAAAAGGGGAACCCACAGCAATTATGTGTTTCCATTTTTAGGACATGTTAGTTATTTCTGAAGGTCAGCAGGCCGACAGTCCCCATATGTTGACTGGTTTATTTGATGAAGAGCAATGGTGTCAGGGAGGAATTTGAAATCACTGAAATAATGAAGGTGGTCCTGTATTATTATGAAATTGAAGCCATCAAAGGAGGCGAGTGTCAACAACCAGTTTTGAGATGTCTATAATTTAGTGTATTGTGTTTTGGGTGCATGTTTCTCATACAATGTGTTCTCCATTAAATTAAAATGCACTAAGAAGAAACAAACCCCGGGCCCGGAGTATACAATACTCATTATATAATTTTTTTTAATTTAAGAAATAATAAGATTCACATTTTTATAAATACTCACACATTAGCAATTGGGAGACCATGGTGAGTTAACATGGCGGTCTTGCACTTACAAAAAGCGTTCTCCTAACCACCAAAAAGGCAGTAGAAGAAGTATTACAATCTTTGGTACCACTTTACAATAAGACTTATAAAGGGTTTACAAATAGTTTGTAATTAATGTATTAATTAGGTTGTGAACACTTTATAAATCATTAATAAGCTTTTATAAGACATGAGATAAACAGGGCAACTGTGACCAGTTGCTTGCCAAATAGTGAGCCCACATCTATCTGTACTGCTAAGCCTTATATTGGCTACTTAGCTTACTTCGTCTTCTTCATCAGCCAGCATCCTTGGTATCTGTTGTTCACCGAGTTGATTCTCGCTAAGTAGCCAATATAAGGCTTAGTCATCTTGCCAAATAGTGAGCCTGTGTTGATCTATGTTAGAACTGGTTTATAAATGGTCCTTAATGATTAATAAAGTGTGTACAACCTAATTCATAACCTAATTATAAACCCTTTATGAATCCTTTATAAGGGTAGTCTTAAGTAGAAATCCTGCATTTAAAATATAAATTAAGGAAAAGCACTGAAGTACAATCAGCTAAAATTGTTATATATTTGTATTATTAGAGTGTATCCCTAATGTTGAAGTCTATAAAAACGTAGCCACATTTAGATACTTTACCGACTGGCTTAATAGTAAAGTAATGCATCATATTTGACATGCTTCATGCATCATGTACAGTACAATAAATGTATATGTACATAAAATGAAACTGCCACTGATTAAAAAGTTCACACAGACATGAGATAAAGTTACCAGCTTGAAACCATTTTCAAAACTCAATCAGGTAGTTTCAATAGACTTCTTAAATATGGACATACATTTTTATCCCCGTTACAGCCTGCATTTTTTCATGATGGTGGTTTTATTCTGGTATCCCAGCGCTTATATCTGTGGACATACTGTATCGGCTCAGTTCAGTATTTGTGAGCATCCACTGTGAGGCAGTACAGAGTCTACAGCCCATCTTGTGTCAAGTCTACTTGACACAAGAATAAACTTTCATTTCTGATGAAAAACTGAATCTGAGCTCTCACCTCGATGCATCTTAGTGGAGAAGAGTGTTTAAAGACTGTGTGTGTGTGTGTGTGTGTGTGTGTGTGTGTGTGTGTGTGTGTGTGTGTGTGTGTGTGTGGTGTGTGTGTGTGTGTGGTGTGTGGTTGTGTGTGTGTGTGTGTGTGTGTGTGTGTGTGTGTGTGTGTGTGTGTGTGTGTGTGTGTGTGGTGTGTGTGTGTGTGTGTGTGTGTGTGTGTGTGTGTGTGTGTGTGTGTGTGTGTGTGTGTGTGTGTGACTGCATGTGTGTAAATTCCCAGGTTTGACGATAGTGTGTATTTTACCACACGCCCTCTGAGTCTCCACTGAAGTCTCTGAGCTGGGTGAATACTTCCTGCTGCCCTCAGAAAGGTCACTGTCTGAATGACAGATGGAAGGGCTTCAAAGATAAAAGAACAAAAGGTTTGGAATCATTTACTTCAGATTATTTCATTCATAAAGGTGAATTAAAGATGTAAACTCTCTGACATGTGACGTGTGTGTGTGTGTGTGTGTGTGTGTGTGTGTGTGTGTGTGTGTGTGTGTGTGTGTGTGTGTGTGTGTGTGTGTGTGTGTGTGTGTGTGTGTGTGTGTGTGTGTGTGAAAAGATACAAGTAAACAGGAAGGGACGACATTTAACAATTGTATGATAATGGAAAAACTAAAATAAAGAGCGACAGACAGACACAGCGAGAGATAAATACAAAAAGACAGAAAGAGAGAGAGACATTGTCAGAGAGCTGTGAACATGCCTGTGAACCATGAGAGATGGATGTGGGGATAAAAGAGAGCGAAAGGGAGAGAGAGAGACAGAGAGACAGAGAGAGAGAGAGAGAGAGAGAGAGAGAGAGAGAGAGAGAGAGAGAGAGAGAGAGAGGAGGGGATTGTTGCAAACAGGGATTTGCAGCAGAGGGGAGAGAAAGAAAGGGGGCAGTGGCACTCAGTGACAGAGTGCTATACACACTCACATGCGAACACACACACATACACACTCTCTGTTTCCTCTGTATCTCGTTCCAAACGTGTCAGTCAACCAGTCAGTTGATTATTTGTGTGTGTGTGTGTGTGGTGGGGGGATGTTGAAAAGAGCTCGTAACCATCCTTCATCTCTATGACCGACGGTAAGATCATTTCATTCATTTTCACTCTCATGTCATCCGTCATTCTACTTTGTTGTCTCATGCCTGTGTGTGTGTGTGTGTGTGTTTTGCTCTTTTTGGCTAACTTTTTTACTGTGACTCTGGTCCAGAGCCATGTTGAGGCCTCCCTGGAGCCCTGTCACTGTTTGCTTTCTTTTACAATCCGTTTTGAACCACGGGGGGTCAAACTAATGAGCTGTGCAGTCGAGGCGTTAGTCAAAGGTAGACTTTTAATAAAATGCTCATTTTAATACTAATAACTTTTATATTTGAGGGCCTTTAATCAGGGTTGTTGGAGGAAATACCTTTGCTCCACTACGGCTCTTTGATGTCACCACGGTGTCATACTGATTGATATTCTATACTTGGTCTGTTCACTTTGTTTAACTGTGTATGAAAGGACAAATTGTTATTTTATTCAACAAATTGAAAACAGGGTAACCTATAAGTCATTATATACTGTATTGATTCATGTGTTGTATTCATATAGCTTTGCATGTGAAACAAAGGTTTTTGATTTTAAACCATACTTCCAACTTCCTAAGTTCCAACATTTGAATACAACACACACCATTTTCAGCTTTTTTCTCCCCTCCACTGTATGGAAATGAGTTCCTTACAATATGAAAGAGTCTCAGGCTCTGGATTAAAGTTGATAATAGGATTTGTTTTCGGAGATGTGAATCTTTATGTCAAAAAGCCCTTTGAATACTTGTGCTTCAGTTGGTTATGTGTTCATGGGCAGATCTTTCCAGAAAAAATTACATGTCATATCTATTGTGTGTGATTGCATTAGCGTAATAACTAGGAATCGTTTCTACATAGAAATACCCTTGTGACAAATTGTTTAATAGATTTTTTTATTCACATACAAAATGAGAAATTCTTGCTGGCTAGAGAGAAGCAATGTGGAATTGTTTGTCACCTTCATAAGATGACATTTCACTTTTTGAAAAAGCATGGCATATGTTAAGAAGTACATTTGTAAAGTTTAGGAATCAAAAGAAGTTTACATTTGTCTGCACATGGCACACACTTTGGCATCTGCAAGTACACATGTTTGTGAGTGTGCAGGCATTAGCCCCATATATGTGTGAATAATGTGGTGGGCAGGGGGAATGTAGTGCAGATTACTGCCACATTAACAGGCCCGACACACTGACTCACACTGTCTCACTTCATGTTCGACAAAGTCAGAATTGCCTTCTTGTCAAGGCATTTATAGTACATTAGTAGGCCTACGGTGAATATAGAATAATAACATTTCAATCATGTTGGAAAATGAACTAGCAGGAAACACTACAGACTTAAAAGGTTTTAGTGTAAAGGAAGGTGTTTAATACATACAATGACATGTATTAAGGTTATATAAAAGGGTTTATATAATACAATTAACAGCTTTATTAATGGTTAGACAAATAGTAATGCCTAAATGGCAAGTTAAAAGCCATCACTAAGAACAACTTTTGGGTTGCAAATGTGTATTCTTCCAGCATATCCCCTTCCTTTTACTTGTATTAGAATTGCCTTGTGTTAAAAAGTGCAATACAGTGTAAATGCTTGCTTTGCCTAAATAGATTTTATACGCATTGTAAAATTATGCTGTGGGAAGGTTTTCTATAACCTGGAAAGAAAGTTATTAACTCCTTATGACTGATCTATAAAGCATTAGTGAATGTCACACATGTCACACATCAAAGTCTGTCTACACAGGTTTTGGGGAGTATTACAGCATGGCAACTTGGCAAGCTTTAAAATGGTTTCCTCCCAAAAAGTTGTTTAAATTCAAGCCACTTTCATCAGCATTGTTGGTCACTTAAGACTCTGAAATGTGTGGATTTAGTAAAAAGCGACCTTACCATACCTCCGTAGACCTCTTCTGTGTTCGAAGCAAGCAGCTTCATTAGTAGTTAGCATTACACTCTGCTACCTAACCAAACTGTCTGTGATCAAGTTGCATTGTGGGTAGTGTAGACAGCTGATTTTCCAACAAGTCCTCCAACTCATACGACCAAATAGGTAGATTATTCAAGCCCTTATTACGACCAAATAGGTTGTTTGTTCAAGCGCTTAGTTTTAAAGTTTTCGACCTCTAGTGCTCCCGTTGACTGCAAACGTTACAGAGGGTCGTTTATTCACAAATAACCCCTAAATTGTTGGATAGTTTGGCCATTAAAATGCTTTTTGATTAGATTTCTAACGAGAAGTGTATATTGTACTTTTAGAATCCACGTCCAGTGGATGTGTAGGATCTATAGTTTGATAGATATTACGAAGATGATTTGAGGTTTCGCCAGGAGAACGTGTATATGGGCAGCTTCCATGTAAAGTTAGCGTCAACCCTCACGGGGTGAAAGCTACGGTGGCCCTGAAGTGCAAGACAACACAGCATTTCACAAAACACAACAGCATTTCACAAAACGCTACAGCATTTCAGAAACACTACAGCATTTCAGAAAACACTTCTGGGCCACCGTAGAAAACAGAATTTCTGGTCTCGAAGTTTTCATAATAAAACCAATGATCAAATGATTTAACAGTGATATCTGCAGTACTCATCCACTAAAAAACATCAGTTTATCCTTGTTAATTACACAACATTAATTGGTTTAAATTGTGTACAATGCTTTTGTGCAGGGACGTGCACAGACATTTGGCGGGGCTATTGCTCTAAACTGGAAAAAGGGCCTCCCCCCGAAAAAAAAGACCTTTTCAAAATTGTAACTTGTTTTTAATGTAAAAGAAACCAAACGATTATTACATCAACTGAATTGAACAGTAAATCACATCTTATAACAAAATAAGCTAAGGCGACTACTTGCATTCGGTGACTTGATTTTAAAAATGAAAACCAGGGAAATTTTTTGTTTTGCATATCTCATTCAAATATCTAATGTTAGTAACTATATACAAAATGGGGACAATTCTGTTATAATGTAGTTCGACCAGACCATTGTAACTGCTGTGCTGTCCAGACATACTGATAAAATAGGGCCTCTAACTAATTGCCTTAAATAAACTCACTAATTAATAGGGATGTAACGATATCAAAAACTCACGGTACGATAATATTGCGATAACAAGTCCATGGTACGGTATTTATCGCGAAATGTAATAATAAAGAAAAAAAAGAAAAAAAATGTTTTGAATTTAAAAAAAGGTTACTTGGAAAAATGTTCTTTATTAAATAATAAATCTGATTTGTACAGCATTTTAGTAGGATAGCAGTATTTTAAAGTGTCGAAAACAAAGTGACAGTAAAACTCACAAATACCTCATTCACACCAACGCAACTCCGGTTCAAGCTCCGTGCTAGAGCTTTTCAGGTTCAGAACCGGTTCTTCGGTTTAGCTCCGGCTCTTTTCACACCGCCCAGAGTCCGACTGGTGCTGCGTCATCGTTTGCGTCATGACGTAACCGTTTGCCGCCTGCTTCATAAAACCGCGCGGAAACCCCTCACAGCTCACACCGACAACAACAACAATGGCCGATTGTGCTCCAGCTTCCTCTGTACCTCTTCGGAAGACCAAATTCCCAGTAGGTAGCTGGTCTCTTCAGTGGACCACTGCTGCTTGTTAAGTTTCTCCATCGTTGTGTACAAACTGGATAAAACGCCGGCTTTTTGTTGTTGTTCAGGAGTTGATCCCGCCCCTGCCCCCGCCTCGACGTAAGCGTGACGTATGCGGTGCTTTTGCTCTAGCCGGACAATTTTTTGGTGCTTGAAACGAACCGGATTCCGGAGCTAATACCTCATTCACACGAACGCAACTCCGGTTCAAGCTCCGTGCTAGAGCTTTTCAGATTCAGAACCAGTTCTTCGGTTTAGCTCAGGCTCTTTTCACACCGCCCAGAGTCCGACTGGTAATGCGTCGTTGCGTCATCGTTTGCGTCATGACGTAACCGTTTGCGTGCCTGCTTCATAAAGCCAAACCGCGCGGATGAAATCAGTTGCATTCATTTCTTATGGCTCTATCTGCAGCTTTTCCGGAGTCATTTCTGTGGTTTAGTTATATTCTTATAAAAAAGTGTACTCGTGTCAATAAAGGTTTTTTTAAAACACAACTGCTTCCGAGGTCGGTCTTATTTCTTAAGGTGGACTGAACCATGAGTGTGGAGTAACGTTGTATCTTTCATTTAAATGAACTGTAACCTTCACCCAGGTATGTAACAGCTGTTCTCAAATGAACATGTGAAGTAAAATTTAATATTTATAGTTTTATAGATTTATAATGAGTTATAATGAGAGGTGATCAACGTGAATGCTCAGGTTCCACCTTAACACGCAGACACGTTGCTTCACCATGAGCAGAAACCTTTATATACAGTCTATGGCAGAAACACTGAAACTCTTGTTAAGTTTCTCCATCGTTGTGTACAAACTGGATAAAACGCGGGCTTTTTGTTGTTGTTCAGGAGTTGATCTGTCTCTGCCATGGATGTGTCTCTGCCTCGACGTAAGCGTGACGTATGTGGTGCTTTTTCTCTGGCCGGACAATTTTTTGGTACTTGAAACTAACCGGATTCCGGAGCTAAGAGGCTGCTCCGCTGCAGTGTGAAGAGGAAAACCCGGTGCTTTTCAAGCTCCAGCTCCGAACCGGCCCTGAAACACCGTTGGTGTGAATGAGGTATAAGAGGCTGCTCCGCTGCGGTGTGAACAAGAAAACCCGGTGCTTTTCAAGCTCCAGCTCCGAACCGGCCCTGAAACACCGTTGGTGTGAATGAGGTATTATACCTCATTCAGCATCATCAGACAGGTTTTTAGGAATATGAGAATGTCCACATTTCCAGGTAGAAGCTGGGATGTTTGGGCATTTACAATATCCCCTGCTGTGGAAAAAACTCTCTCGCTTGGTACTGATGTTGCTGGGACAGCAGTGGTCGCGTTAACCGAATATTTTTTTTAACAATGACGGAAAAATCTGAAAGCAGTCTGTCATTTTGACAGATTAGAACAAACTCGGAACAGTGCCAAAGTTTCCCCGCAGCGAGGCTCTGGTGTTATGCCGTGTTATGCATGCCCTTCAAAAGGAAATGATATAGTTTCCAAACCGTACTTTGCCGTACAGATCATTGAAATGTCTGGGAGTTTTTGCTTTACGAGTTTTAGGCTTATTGACAGGGCGAGATAAAAATATACTGTTGGTACTTGTCAATGTCTCTAGGTATGTAAATGTACCTAGGTGTGTCCTGTTGTTTTATGTTCATGTTGTAACCTACTTGCTGCCATGTTGGACAGGTCTTTCTTGGAAAAGAGATCGATGATCTCAATGGGGCCATCTGGTTAAATAAAGGTTTTTTTTTAAAAAAAAGTGTTTTAAAAACAACAATTAAAACATGTTTCTTTTTAAATCGCGGTAGATTTTGTCAGTCTCACGACGGTATTGGGACGTTTATTTATCGCGATACCACGATATTCGGTATATTGTTACATCCCTACTAATTAATGAAACCAGTTCAATACGCATTATTCTTATTCTTATCATTCTTTATGAGTGCAGTAACCGAATGCAATAACGGTAAGGTATCTAATTACTTATCTATTTAGTATTCCACAACTTAATAACAAAGATGGTCAAACTAAAGTGGTAGAGACATGGCAGAAATCCTACAATGAAGCGGGACAGTGAACTGTTCACCCGTGAGAGGGCGATCAAGAAAAGAGAGCGAGCGGCCCCGTTGAGGGAGTTTACAGATTAAAAGACACAGAAAGACAGAAGCACAATAACAAATAGGCTATATTTAGGTCTTTTTTTGTAAATAACCGACGGTATCAAGAGGAAGTAAAGTCCCCTGGTTTGTCCCTTATACCCTAACTGCCATGACACAACTCAAAATCAAGTTTACAAAATCTGAGACAATACAATACTTGTGGGCTTATCATGTTGATTCGGCCACAACAGAAAAAAGAAAAACAAACTATCGCTCTCTCCAGAGCGGCAGGTCCGCCAAAAAGGCCAAACGGGCCGTTGCCCGGGCAACATTAGCCCGTATCTGCACGTCCCTGCTTTTGTGTTTTTCCCATAGGTTTTTCCCTTTAGATTCTGAGAGACACATTTCTTTTTTCAGAGGTTTTGATAAACCATCGAACTACCCATAATCCTTGATGTTTTAGCCGCAATGCACGTCGGGATTTGGTGTTTATGCGATATGAAATCGGAAAACATTTTTAAAAAATCAAATAATACTTTATTCCGAGTGTTCTTGCTTTTTTCTTTGGATGTCATCACATAACGGCATTGTAATACACGGTTCAGCTGCATTAAATATTACATATCTGCCGTAGTTCTTTATTTATAGAGCCTTGATTAGAGGACCTTTGGACAAACTGGAAGAAATGCTGCCGAAACTGAATACGTGACGTGGATCATAAATATATCAGCAATTGCACAACATTTTCGATTTCTTTTCACACAATACGTCTCCTTGCAATATCAGCATTCATTCGGCTGACTTTTATATTTGATCCAATTGGTAGATAGGCTGAATTTACACTATAACGGTGCACAGTTGATAGACAGGGACTTGTAGTTGTTAAAGATATTACTGATTTTCTTTGAATTAAAGAATGTAAATACTGAGTTGAGAGAATAGTCAGGGGTTTTGGGTGATGGGAGACACATCTATGGAATCAGAATTTCAATAGCTGATATTATTATGTTTTATTAACTAGACCAGTGGTTCCTAAACGGTGTGCCGCGGCACACTTGTGTGCCGTGAGGCAAGTCCGGGTGTGCCGTGGGATTTTGTGACAACCATACGTTATTATTGCAATATACAACTACACAAAAATAATAATTTTTTTATTTACTATATCAGTACTTTGTAGGTTTATATGTACGTAATCTGCGCGATTTGCGCGTCCACATCTCCACGTGCAGTGCTGCATAAACATGGCTGAGTCAGCGATAACTTTCGAGGGGTGGAGGTATGCCCATTATTTTGAGTTTGTCCGAAGAATAGACAGGAATGTGACGGTGAGGTGTGTTAGAAATTAAAATCAATGTTGGTATGGCGTAATTTGAATTAAATACACTATTTAATTTAAATCAGTTTTATTCTGAAAAACCGGAAGTTCACTAACTATTAACTTAATACTTTTATTCTGACAATTATTCATTTCCGGTTAGCATTAGCATGTGGCGAAATGCTGCATTTTCAAACCGTGAATCAAAGGTGAAATTACATGTGATGTTGTACACTGAGCACACTGGGTTTAGCAATCATTTATTACCGCTGAATAACGTTTATTAGGGAATGTTTAAATAACCACAGACACCAGAATGATATAATTTAACAACAGAAAAAGGCAGAAATTGCATTGGACCCGCCTCCGACGACGCCGGCCAATAGGAGAAGACCTCCGATGACAACAGAAAGAGCAAGCCAAGGATTGACCTCTTTCTACCTGCTGACCGGGCGGATGAGGAGAGCGCCTCCACTCGCACATTTCATTTTGTACACCACCGCATCTTTTGTGTAATTCAATGCTGTTAACTTTTATAAGCTTCCCTTGACTCTTTTCAGTCTCTCCTGCCTTCGGGGTTCGAGAATACACTAACAGGTGCAAACTGTGTCCAGGCCAGAAGCTGTTATCCACGTCAAACCTCAACACACACCTGCAAAGAACACATGCTTTTTTGTTTATATCACGTAGTCTGTTCTTCTTCTCTGTCTTCCGGTTGTTGCCTGTTTTGAATGACAAATACACACTACCGCCGCCTGCTGGTAAGGAAAGTTATTGCCACTCACGCATGCGCAGTTCGTACGTGCTCGGCGAGTAAAGTAACGAGTTTGTAAGTCGGCAAAATATTTACAATAGCACATGTTTCAATGCTGATTGCTGAAATGTTACATTTATAATTTGTAGTTCAGGACCATGGACAATGCAGCTTCCTTGCATTGACAGTTCTCTGTGCTGAATTTCTGCTGAGTTTCCTTTGCCTCATTTTTTATTTTATGACCTGTCTGGTTTAAATGAGTGTGTTGCTGCTTTGATGAAGCCTAATTTGATAAAGTTTCAAATTAATTTCTGAAATATTTCGTTAATAAATATTTCATGAGTAATATAGTTGTCTTTGTCACATTTTATTTGGCATTAGTAAATAATTATGCACATTTACAGATATTTTACATGATATGAGTGATAACACGTGTTATAAGGGTTATTTTGCACAATAGGTGTGCCTTGAGATTTGTACTTGTCCTTTGGTGTGCCTTGGGCACAAAAAGTTTGGGAACCACTGAACTAGACTACAGGCTTTTTAACCCGCAACCCCTAGTGGTTAAAGCATGTTATTGAATTTTGTTGTTGAATGTTATATTTGATGAAAACATTTAAATATTAAGAGTAGCCTACATACAAAATAGGGGGAAAGCAGAAGGTCAATGATAGAAATATAGAATAGAAAATATCAGGAAAATACTGTAGTGATCTCTACAATACAACAGTTTAGTGCAGGACGCACAGGAGGATGTGCAAAACAGACAAACTAATAAGGCTTTATTTAAACATTAAAGAATACTTTAAGTTAAGGTCTTCTTTTGAATAAGAAAAAAACGTTGGGCGTATCAACAGATGAATATTAAGTCTGACAAAGTACTTAATGTCTAATATATTGCATAGTTTATTTTGGCACTTGACAATCACCTTCCCTGAATTTAACTCAGGTGTAACTAAAGTCTGATTTAAGGGTTGTATATATTTCACATCATTAATCAGAATCTGCAAAGTAACTAAAATAAATGTAGTGGAGTAAAAATACCAGGTTAACCTCTGAATTGTAGTGGAGTAGAACAAAGTAGTATGCTGCTGTAACAAAAACATTTCCCAACTTGGGATCAATAAAGTATATCTTATCTTATCTTATCTTAAGATGATCGATGGCTACTGCCATATTTGCACAATTTGCCTCTGAACCTTGACAAGTGCATGTTTCAGGCTTATCAATTAACAACAGGAGGGGTCATAGACATAAGACCAGCTGTTAAATAAAGCTCTTCTGACCTTAGCTGTCTTGTGGGTATATTAATGCTGCCCATTATGGACACAAGCAATTTTCACCCATTTATTAATTATATGTTTTAAATTTGATAACACCAATGTGTTTCGTATACCCTAAACCTCCAGGGGTATACACAGTTTAATACTGGCAACTTCTAATTGTGGAAAATACGAAAATGTCTTTTAAAACTACAATTCCCAGTAGAGACGTGCCATAGAACATGTTGCGAAACACACAATAGCCAGCATGTGTAGTTCTGGGGGGGGAGGCTGGGCTGGACTCGTACAAGTCCAGTTTTGGATAGTCTGCCATGGTTCCATTCCATTTCAAAGAGCTGTTTGACGCTCGGCGTAACCTTGTCGCACTGCCACTCCAACATCCAATCACAGAGCTTGAGGACTAATCACGGGGTTTGTAAAGCAAGGCGGGTGTTGTAGTCCCAAACGATAGCTCGGGATTGTGGGTAGTGTAGTGTCTTCGGAAATTCTGTAGGGTCTAAACTCCGAAAAAACTATTTGTTTCTCCGAATCGAAGGTTAAAAAACACAAAAGCATTGTACACAATTTAAACCAATCAATATTGTGTAATTAACAAGGATAAACTGATGTTTTTTAGAGGATGAGTAATGCAGATATCACTGTGTAATCATTTGACAGTGAGGGGAATACTTCCGGTTTTATTATGAAAACTTCGAGACCGGAAAAACAGTTTTCACCCCGTGAGGGTTGACGCTAACTTTACATGGAAGCTGCCGCATATACACGTTCTCCTGGCGAGACTTCAAATCATCTTCACACCAATCTGACAACAAAGAACTGACACAGACGGACACTGACTGTCGCGTCGCCTCGCGTCTCTGCGTCTTGGCCATGTGTCGCACTGGAACACACCGCAAAGACTTCAGCCGACGGCCAAGAAGCACGTCCGAACTGCGCATGAGTGAGTGGCAATAACTCTCCTTACCAGCAGGTGGCGGTAGTGTGTATTCATTATTCAAAAGAGGCAACAACCGGAAGACAGACTGCGTGATAACGGAGAGAAGAAGAACAGACTGTGTGATATAAACAAACAACAAATAGCGTGTGCGTTCCATTTTCACTCTACAACGAGAAGCTCATGGGGCTTTCCCGAACCTGTGTCGAGAGCTGGAGTTAAATGAAATCTCAGATTTGCCTTCTTAATAGTTTGTTTGGGTCCCTCACTTCCGTTTCGCTTCTCATGCACTGATTCGCTAAGCTGAACAGCCAATCAGAGTGATTTATTTCGCCGACTGCCTTTGGCCGACTGCGGCCGAAAAGGCGTCGGCCCGGCTGAAAAGACCCGACGGTGCGGGACACACCAATCTGAGTAGGGCGTGTCGACGCTCATCGTCGGCCTAACGCCCACCGACACCGATAATCGGCCTGGTGTGTCTGTGCCTTTATCTATCAAACGATAGATCCTACACATCCATGGACGTAGATTATAAAAGTACAATATACACTTCTCGCTAGAAATCTAATCAAAAAGTATTTTAATGGCCAAACTATTGCACAATTTAGGATTTTCCAGAGAGGGTTATTTGTGAATAAAAGAATCTCCGGAGCGTTTGCAATCAACGGGAGCATGTTGTTTCTTACACGACCACTAAAGGTGCTACACTTTAAAACGTGACTCTGAGTCGTAATAAACTGCTGAACAATCAACCTATAATGGTCATTTTTTTTAGGAGGACAGGCTGAAGTAATAAGAATGCATTTCTGCCACACTGATTTTTTTTAACCGGCCATCGAAACTCAGTCTAAGTTATGCTAAATCGGCATAGTACTCTTTTAATTCAAAGTAATGAAGCCATCAGTTACAGCTTACATCATTAAAAAATGGTGCCAAATTAGAAAGTGGTTCCAAACATTTTACATAAAAATTGTCTTTAGGTAGATTTATACCTAAAAAACGTATACAATGGTTCTTTCTCTTCTCGTCCTTGTATCACAAACCCTTTCTTTGTATTCCATCTTTCCATCAGGACAAGAGAAACAGAGACAAGGACCCGGGGACATACAGTTTCTCACAGAGGAAACTCACCCAGCAGTCTACTTCCTGAAATCACCACTCCTTCTGTCTATGAGCTGCACTGAGGCAGAGGAGTGGACTTCCCAACAATCCTGACACACGGAAAACCCCTGTGAATCCCCCAGAGGCCCCCCGAGCAGCAGCATGTCCTCTCCTCTCCCCATGCCCTCTCTCCCCCCCAGTCCTCTGGCCATGGAGTACCTAAATGACTTTGACCTCCTCAAGTTTGAGGTGAAATCTGACACTCCTCCGCACCCTACTCCATGTGTGTTTCCCAAGTCTGGCCTTCCCCAAGACCCCTCCAGCTCGCCGTACACCAGCAACCCTATGCAGGATTCCAGTTTGAGCTCCAGCCCTTACAACTCGCTGCCACCCTCGCCATCGCTCAGTGACGCCCACCCACCACCTTCGGGCTCTTCCTCCCTCTCATCGTCATCCTCCTCCATCTCCTTCCCCCTCTCCCTCTCTAACAGCTTCACCTCAGGCATCAGCTCCGGCTCTCAGGGGAACGTGGAGGGCAGCCCGTCCCACGGGGGGCCTCAGGGTCCCACATCGGCCTCGCTGGAGGACCTGATCTGGCTGGCAGCGCTGCAGCAACAATTTGGAGGTGATGTGACGGGGCCCTCGAATTTGATGGGGGCCTTGGGGGGAGTGCCAGAGCGGGGGGAGAGAGAGAGGGGGCCGGTCAATGGCTTCCTGGGCTGTGAGGACGCTGTGGAGGCTTTGCTGAACTCAGCTGCTGCAGCTGTCAGCTCGCAGGTAACAATTTATAATTTGTTTATGTTAAATGTTCTCCAATTGATGAAGGAGTTGACTGACATCTTCTTCCATATTGTCCCCCCTCTCTTCAGTTTCCAAGTCTTTCTCAGAGTTCCAGCAGCAACCTGGGGGACTCCAGCAGCGACAGTGGTGCAGACATCTCCTGCCCCAAAGGGACAGACATGTGCCATCGCCCGCTCGTCTTCCTCTCATCAGCCCCTAACTCACTCCCCAACGACGCTCCTAACTCAGCTCCATACCCACAACCCCTCAGCCCCCAGGCCCATCTTCATCACCACCAGCATCACCATCATCAGCACCACTCGCACCACTCCATGCATGGCAGCCATCACCATCATCACCACTCAATGAGTCAGGTACACACGGATCAATCCGCAATAGCTTGATAATGACGATTGTGCTCGACAGAATGATTTCATGGATTAACGAGGGAGATGTTTTGGAGGTGAAAGAATTGAACAGTGACACTTGTGGCATTAGAGGGCTGGGCGGAGGGAGAGGGATCGTTCAGTGAAGGATTAGGATTAGGAAATTAGAACATTGTTATTAGTGTCTATCTTGAGCCTCACTTTGAGGATCACTCTCTGCATGGCAACAATAAGTGAAGCAAGAATTTCGTTTTTGACAGTGCACGGTTTGGATTTACAGTGAAACATACATACACTTACATTTAAACACAATTCTTCAACATTTATAGTATTTGTTAGCAATCATAACTTTTTTCTATAATTACATTTAGTATTGTAATAATTCAATATCTGGTTATACACCAGCTTTTAGCTTTCCAAAGTATGGGTTGTGGTTGTTCACGAATATATTAATAAACACAATATCTGCTTGCAACTAGGTTGTTTTAAGCTATGTATTGCATGTTTCTAGGGGGAGTTCCTCCAAAGCTAATTTAAATAAGTAATCTCTAAAATGAACACTAGCCAGTTGTTAATGAACCTATAAATGAATAATTAACTCTTTAAGGGGCTAAATGTGATTGGAGGACAAATCAATTGCTGCTAGCCTCTTCAATGCTTCAATTACTTGGTAAATCAACTCTGTAATCTGCTTTCCGGTGGATGAAGATGTCTGGGTGTATCTCTATGTGGAGCACGGTGTTAGCTTATGATAATATCTGCTATTATTGCTGTGTGTAATCCTCATAACTGTCAACCACACTTAGTCAGATTAAATGACAGATTATGGACATGTGGTGCTGAAATGTGCCCCCTGACAGACAAACACACACCCAGTATAACACGTCACATGTCCACCAGTCATCTCACAATCAGTTATGGTTAAACTATTCCACACTCATTTAACTCATCAATTATTTTCATAATTTGTCTTGTTTCCAATTAACATCAGAGTACAGCATATTCTGAATGTGTGTTTTCACCATCTGCTCGGCAGTGTGGGGCCAATGATCGCTTCTCTGATGAGCAGCTGGTGAGCCTGTCAGTGCGGGAGCTGAACCGACACCTGCGAGGAGTGAGTAAGGATGAAGTGGTGCGCTTGAAACAGAAACGTCGCACTCTGAAGAACCGGGGCTATGCCCAGTCCTGCCGATACAAGCGCCTACAGCACCGCCACGCTCTGGAGTCGGAGAAACATGTGCTCACACAACAGGTACATGCCTGTTCATGACTGACCAGCTTTATTTTATCCAAGCTATCTGACCACAAACTTAAATCCTAATCTGATCTCATCTTTAATCTGGAAGTTTAGACAATTCTAAATTCCCTTCATGGCTGAACAATAGTGATCGTGGCCCTCTCTGACGCCCCCGACAGTGGCCATCGGACATTTTTTACCCCACTTTTAGCTCCTGAGGGATACGTTCAAAATAGAAAATGTTCTTGTAGTGTTCCAGAAAAACACATTAATTGGGTGACATTGTTATTCCTCTAAAATTGCATTTGGTCCGCCTGGCACCCCAATTTCAAATGTTCTAGAACCGCCACTGCTCCTGACTCTTTCTTGCATTCATTTTAAAGGAACATCTTTGCACTTTGGCTTAGCAACAGCACAAATGCCTTTTTTTTTCTCCTCCTCAGTTGGATCAGCTACAGTGTGAGCTGAATCGAGTGCTGAGGGAGAGAGATGCCTACAAGGCTCGCTACGAGAAGCTCCTCAGCACGAACCACAGCATCGCAGCTGAAGCCCCACCGACCCGCAGCAGCAACCCACCTTCCCCACCCCCTGACTACTTCCTCTGAGCTAAGCCCACAGGGAGAGGAAGGAATAAACAGAGGAATGAGAAACCAGCCAACATGGAGCAATCAATGATGAGTAATCAGACTTGGGGAAGAAAACAAGGATGTGTATGTAAGTGTGTGTGTAAGTGTGTGTTTGTGTGTGAGAGAGAAAGTGAAAGAGAGACACTGGCAGGCAGTTTTGGAGCGATACAACTGTGAAATCCACTATTGAGTGATTAAAGGGGAATAAGACTGCTAACTCATAGTGTTAGACTCAGCTCTAGGCTGCTTCATGGACAACGCTTTTACTTCACTGTGAATGATAGTTGCACAAAAACTGGCTAAGAATACAACAGTGGACAAACACGACTGTGAGAAGTGCATTGAAAAAGCTTTTGTCTTGAATTTAAACGTATCAATAGTCCCTGATACTGCTGAGAATATTATCTATGCAATATTATAGCTGCAATGTACTTTCAAAATGAGTGGTTGTGGTTCAAACTGTAGTTGTGTTTTTTTACAATAAGCTGCTAAAGCTGCAGAGGTCTGAGTAATGCAGTGGTGCTGGATGTGGAGTGGTATGGGCTTGGATAAAGTATCCACGGCATGCAGTTGTGTTTGCCAGCAAATTTTTCACAGTTGCCTACCAAAGTGTATAAGCTCACCAAGACTTGTTTTTATTTTAAAGATGAATAATCATAGATTAAAGAATGTACAAGGATACCTGTCATGGGAATCCTCCACTGATTGTGCTTAATGAATAGTAGGGATATTGCTCTTGTGTTTTAGCAAATAAATCTACTTTTGCTGCTTGGAAATGGCTACATTGAGCCATTAACAGTGACAAGAAAGACTTGCTGTTTGCTCTCAAACATGTGTTTTTACATACAAAGAGCTAGTAGTGTGCTTAACTAAAGCAACTGCATATGATGAAAGCGAGAAAGAAGCCCTCCGCAGCAGGCGAAAAGAGTGTGGCATGATTTGTGTGGCTGTGTCCAGTCCTCCAGACTAGGGAAGTTATTTTCTGAAAAAAATTGCACACCTCTGTAACAGGAACAATCACACAATTACAGCAACATGCGGCACCACAGAGCTGGTCACTGTGGACTCGGGTACTGTGGTTTACAGATGCAAGAGAAAATCAACGGTGCAGGGAAATTAAAAAGAAAATGCAAAAAATGTTTTCATGGAGACACCTTCTTATCTGTCCCATAAAATCCAGGGTTCATGATTTAGAGCTATTTATTTTTGTTTGGGTGTAGAGTAAATAAATTGTTCTTTTTATTTATTCACTTATTTATTCAGTATTTATTGTTTATTTATGTACTGATTCTACTTAATTTACTTTACAGGTTTTATTCAATTAGTGTGTATTTTTACTTTCCCACAGATTACTATTTTACCCAATTGTGATTAGAATTAAGATTACTACAAAAATGATGGCCGTTATCATGGTTTCCTGCTCCTGTTGTAGTGTGGTTTCATATGCATAAGAAATAAACAAAGTACTTTACCATCCCTGTCATACTGTGGCGTGCTTTTGTGCGGCTTCCACACATGTTTTAACCTCATTCCTTTTCTATTCACCTATCTGAGCATCTCCCACTGTCAGTCTTCTGCAGGCCTTTTCTCTCCAGCTCGCCCTGCAGCTCGCCCTGCAGCCCCCATACCCGGCTCCATCCCACTCTTTATCTATCCCTCTATAGTGAGGCAGTGACCCTGGGTGTGCACTGTTTGGGATGACCTCATCTTCAGCTCTACCTCCCTCTCTGTGTCTCTCGCTCTCTCTCTGGCCTGTATAATAGGAGCAGGATTAGGGCTATAATAGCGCCCTGGCTGCTCACTGCCGGAGTCTATTGTGGCTTTGTGTGGGAGGGACGCACCACAGCTCATGGCCACACTCACATTTTGACAGAAAACATGTCAAAATACACTTCTTGGGTCAGGGACTAGAAATTACTTTATTTAGTCAAATGGGAAATTAGCCAGTCTCTGAAAGAAGTCATGTGTCTTTAACAGTAGAGACATGATAGACCAGACATGCCTCTGTTTAACAAAGAAATACCCAAATGAAACATTTACACACACACACACACACACACACACACACACACACACACACACACACACACACACACACACACACACACGTCACACACGCGCCTACCCGCACACACGCACGCACACACACAGAGCCAATTAGTTAGGAGAAGACTTGGGTAATGCTGCCCCCTAGTGGCCATTTTCCTTCATATCGCCTCCTTCTTCAAGAGGTCAATGTGAGATTCGTGACACTGAACATCTCTCCACAGGAGTGCTCCCTTCCTGCCTGCCTTCCTGCAGCACTGCCCCACTTTTACTACTGAGCTGCAGGTACCTGAAGCAAACACTCAGACTCACTCCTCGGGGTTTCATCTCTCCTGTAGATAGGCCTACAATCGAAATCTGGAGGAGCATAAACGTGTCTCAGTGAGTCATAGTCAGTTTTGGAGAGAGCCGTGATGAATGAGGGTTGGTGTTTGCAGAGCTGGACCTGGGCCCTAACCTGAAGAGACAGCAGAGGGAGATAGACAGAGATACAAACTGAAGGAGAGGGAGCGAGAAAGAGATAAGTAGAGCGAGAGCAGTAGGGAAGAAAGAGAAAGAGAGCGTGCTTACTTTGTAGAGAGCCGCGTGACAGGTGAGAGATCATACCGTGCTGCCCGCGCTGGGGTTCATAAAGTGAGAGGGGGCGCGAGGAGTTGGCTGTCCTGCGAGTTTTGGAGTCCTTATTCCCGGTCGCTTGATTTCAGTTTGCAGATGCCGACAGATGTGCCCGAAGACAGGCTCAACCTCGAGGAGACGACGGCCAAGGTAAGGAGATGCCCGGGGCTGCCTACAAACAACACATCCAATATATTCAGTAATCAGCTAATCCGATTGGGTGAAAAGTGTTAGGATGTGATGGAGTCTGATATTCTGATTGTCAATTAATGGAGGGGGTTGATCAGGTGCTAATGAAGTGTGTGTGTGTGTGTGTGTGTGTGTGTGTGTGTGTGTGTGTGTGTGTGTGTGTGTGTGTGTGTGTGTGTGTGTGTGTGTGTGTGTGTGTGTGGCCTAGCATTACTATACTTGTGGGGACCTATATCTGTTTACACAGTCACGTGTGGGGACTCGCCTCCCTTATGGAGACAAATTGGAGGTCCCCATGAGGGGAATCATTAATTTTAGGGTGAGGACTTGGTTAGGTTTAGGATTTGGGTTAGGGTAAGAGTTAGGCATGTGTTGGTTATGGTTAAGGTTAGGATAAGTCTCCAGGAAATGCATGTACGTCAATGTAATGTCCCATGAAGTGAAGTGAAGTGATGTGTGTGTGTGTGTGTGTGTGTGTGTGTGTGTGTGTGTGTGTGTGTGTGTGTGGTCTAGCATTACTATACTTGTGGGGACCTAAATCTGTTTACATAGTCACACGTGGGGACTGGCTTCCCTTATGGGGACAAATTGGAGGTCCCCATGAGGGGAATCATTAATTTTAGGGTGAAGACTTGGTTAGGTTTATGATTAGGGTTAGGGTAAGGGTAAGGGTTAGGGTTGGGCATGTGTTGGTTATGGTTAATGTTAGAATAAGTCTCCAGGAAATGCATGTAAGTCAATATAATGTCCCCTGAAGTGATGTATACATGGTATGTGTGTGTGTGTGTGTGTGTGTGTGTGTAGTGTGTGTGTGTGTGTGTGTGTGTGTGTGTGTGTGTGTGTGTGTGTGTGTGTGTGTGTGTGTGTGTGTGTGTGTGTGTGTGTGTGTGTGTGTGTGTGTGTGTGTGTGTGTGTGTGTGTGTGCAGGTTATCAGGTCAAACTGCTTTCTGTGCTGAATGTTTTTATATCACACGGCTGAGCAGTAGGTCTTCTTATGCCTACAGTATAGTGTGTGTGTGTGTGTGTGTGTGTGTGTGTTGTGTGTGTGTGTGTGTGTGTGGTGTGTGTGTGTGGTGTGTGTGTGTGTGTGTGTGTGTGTGTGTGTGTGTGTGTGTGTGTGTGTGTGTGTGTGTGTGTGTGTGTGTGTGTGTGTGTGTTTGTGTGTGTTGTGTGTGTGTGTGCATCAGCATGGCAACCAAAGAACTACAAAGATACACAGAAAGTATGTCAAACTATGCAAATAGACACTTCTGTGATGGATGTTAGCTTTAAGTCATCATTTTGGGGACAAATGTATGAAAGATGTTACATCATTAAAGAAAGCAGTGTTACATTTTCTCATAAAAAGGAAAGTAAAGCAGGCAAATCTGACATGAGAAAGGTGGTGTCCTGCATTGAATTCAGTTTCTCGATGTAGGGACTTGGCTGATTGGAGAAACAAAGGCTTGAGTGATTTTTCTTTTTTAATACAATGGATTTTAAGATTTTGTGTTATATGAAAGATGTTGTTCTTAGTTTTAACCCTCACAGAAATAGGCCTATCACCTGACTGTAGTTTCCATCAGCTGTATGCAGCTTTAGAGAGGAAGAAATCATATCATTGTTTTACTAATTATTGGGGTTTTGCTTTTTGACCCAACAGCAGAGTGGAGATAGAATACATTATATTTGGTGGACGATAACATGACTCCAAAATGCAACTGTCGCTCTGTGTAAATAGACATATAATAAAATAATAATATATTAACTTTTCAAAGCAGGCATCTATTAGTTGCCAAAGCAGTGGAACACAGGTGAATATTAATGATGGCTGCATTCAATTTAGGTGAGCAGTTCCAGGGCTCTATGATAGTACACGCTCTCTCGCTGACATGGCTCAAGTACTGTGTAGGTTGAAAGGGACATATTAGACCACGGTCAGTTTACTCGTCAAGATAAATACTATTCAGCCTGTAGAACAAGTTGTAATATGTCTTCAGTGTCTGTGCAGGAGCGTTGTCATTAAACCCTGATGATGTCATCAGAGTTATTTTGGTTTAGGCACAGGAAGCTGTTTTATAGGCTCCACCAGGGATCTGGAGTTTGACAGATGAAGGCGTTTAAAAGGCAGGGAAAGTCTTTTGGAAAATACTATTGAGATTTACCCATACAAGCGCCTCTGCTGCAAGTCCCCTGACTTTATAGAGTTGCTGAATACTAAATAGATGGAGTATCACATCATCATGCAAACTGGTGCTTTGGGAGCTGGCTGTCTCTTATACAAGAAACATATCTGAATACATACTAGCTATAAATGTTATGCGATATAAAGAGTGCCCCTTCATGTTCCTTTCTCCTCCAGTGTGACAGTATGACTCTGTCCAGCGCCCCGAATGTTCGCAGAGGCAGCACTCCTCTGCCTATAAAGCATCAGCTGAGAAGAGAAGAAGCCGTACACGATGACGCCGATTGGACATCAGGTGCAGCTGGACCGTCTGCTTCACCAATCAGCTTCAGCCTAGCCTTGGAGGACACTCCGACTGTATCTGTGGAGGGCAGACCTGATGGGCCTTTAAGGATCGCCCTGCTGGGGCAGAACGGCGTGGGGAAGTCCTCCCTGTCCGTGGCCCTCTCTGGAGACATGGACAGGACTGCGTCTGTGGACTGTGAAGGTGTGTGCTGTGTGTTTGACTAATGCAGGGCAGTATAATGCAGTGGGGGCTTGAGGGCTTTCACAGTAAGCAAATAAATCACTGCACCCATCTCCCATGTGAAAGCTAACTGCCTCTGTCCCTGTCCCTAGGGGAGGGTTACGTACGCACAGTCACTGTGGATGACGAGGAGAGCACCATTATTATCTATGACAACTGGAGACAGGTGAGGCAAACAACACTCCCTGCAATCCCTGCTCCCTCATTAGGACACTGAGATGTATCTGTATACAATGTGCTTGCTGCTTTTTGACATTTCACTGTGGTATATATGTCAGTGTTTGTATATATACACACACTGAACATCCGTTCTTGTAGAAGGGTAGAAGAACCAAATCCTTGGACAGTTTTAAGGAGCTTAAAATGAATCTTATTGATTTGTTTTCTTAACTCTATTTTCCTCCAGTCTAATCACATTTTCTTTATTGAAAGCCATCTCTGTATTATCAGGAGATAAGATAGGAAAATAGAACCAGGATTGCAAACCAAATAAGAAAACTGACAGCATCCATGACTCTAGAGATGCAACCACAAGTCGACTAACAAATAGAATACAACCCCTTTGATTTGGAGAAACTATGAGGGACATTCGGCATTATATATGACATTTTATAGACAAAGATTATTATCAATACATCTTGAAAGTAATCAGCATATTAATCAATAATAAAAACGGATCATTAGTTAAAGCCCTACATGCAAACATCGTGAAAATACGAAATGGTACTGCACATGAACAGATTTCTGTGTCTGCTGTATATTTCAGATGTTTTCACACTCTATATCTGGAGCATGTTGCATTGTTTATTGTACTTGACGTCACTATAACAGCAATTGATGCCAAGCTCAGAGAAACGCTGTGGCAAAAATAGGACAATAAATCTGCTGCATCTGCTTGACAGAGGAAAACTCATTATCAGGTATATTTGCACTTTTTCCTCTTTTCCATCGAGCGCAGTTCCCAGGCATCTGGGTGTGGATTTAAGAGAGAGAGGGTGAGAGTGTGAGCTGCCCACAGAGCAGATGTGCTAAATTACTGCATTCATGTTATGATTTAGGTTGATGTGTGATACAAACTGATTGCTTACTCATGACACAATCTGTCTTTTTAATGTGGGGATTTCTATGTGTTACTCTCTGTATAATGAGCTATACTCCATGTGTTGTGGGAGACACTGTAACGGGTGCCTTATAAAGAGACTTCTTAGATAATTGTCATAATAAGTCTGTGTCCTTTCATTAGTGCCAAAGGGGCTTTTGGTCTGTGCTCAATTCTGGACTTAATCAAAAAATAAATGGAAAGTCAATGGACCATGGCAGTTCCAACAAAAGTCAAGCTGAGGTCCAATCATGTGTCTACAGAATGAAGGATTCCCGCATGGATTTTTATTTTTAGGGATTTGACTCTCTCTCTTGTTTGGAGAGGATGACTGTGTGTGTCAGTAAGAATTTGAGTTGTTCTGCAGTTGCTGCTGCCTGAAGTAATTTCTCCCTAAACCACAAGGGATTTTAGATAGAGCACTCAGCGGTCGGCAGCACTACCACTGTAATTCTGCAAACAGTTTTTACAATAATACAATTCGTGTAATACAAGAGTGTTTTACTATTTGAAAAAAAACATGATTCCTGCTGGCAGTCGTGTGAGATCATATTTGACTGCTTTACAATGTGTTTCAGTAATTGCTCACTCAATTTGAGTGGTTTTCTCAAGTACAATGATCAATTATTGAGATACACTGAATAGCGACTACAGTATTGTGAGTTAATGTGTCTGCCTCTGTCCCTCAGGACCTGTCGGCTCTGCAGTGTGAGGTGTGTGTCCTGGTGTTTTCAGTGACTGACAGGCGTAGTTTCCACCGCACTGCTCAACTCCGACTTCTCCTGAGAGAGACTCAGCCCCAAACTCCCATCATCCTCGTGGGTAATAAAAGTGACCTCGTTCGCACACGTGAGGTCCCCTCTCAAGGTATGTGGAACCATTCATATTTTCTTATTAAACGTATTGCCCTTTTCCTCACCTGCATCGTGGTTTTTCTTCTGTAGTGGCTTTCATTCTCACAGTTGGTGTTGACATTTTCAGCTCTTTATATTTATCTGTAAACACTAGGGTGGAATATGTGAGAATGTAAATGTCAGCGTATCAGCTTTATCACAGTGTGGGAGTGTAGAGAGGGTTGCAATTTCAGTTCAAGCTGGAGAGCATTCACTGTGAGTGCACTGCATCTTCACATTCATGCTGTTTTACAGTGGACTGCTGTGCAGCTATAAATTACCTCCCAAATTAAAGCCCCTGAAAACTTGGCTTCAACCCTTCAGTATTTACCTTCATTATTGAAAATGACTTACTAATTAAGCAACAATCAAAGTTAAACATCCGTTGCTGTTCTGGAAGCAGCTTTATCAGGCACCCATAGTACCCACCTCAAAGGTAAAAGCCTTGGCACCTAAACGTTTTTAAAGAGATTCCCGAGGTCCATTTCAGCCACTATCATCCGATCACAGAGTTAATATTCTGTTTGTGTGCCACCGACAGCAGGCTGAAACTAAAGATGATTATCCTATCATTTAGGAGAGTCACACATTTCTATATTGAGTAAGGTTCAGGATGTTGTCGAAGAAAGATTTTAGTGATGGAGAAAACATCTCGGAACAGGCGGCAACTACAACTGTCCTGCCATTCTGATTCAAATGTTTAAATTCATATTCATATCACATTTTCCCAACTGAGCCCCCTGTCCACATTAAGTGAGGATCTAAGTGGACAGGGCGAAGATTTCAGAACAGAATTACAGAAATCTCATGTTAACGATGCTGATGTTTTGCAATTTAGGCAGATAATAGTGTGTTTTTTTGTGGGGACAAACTATTGCAAAAAGTTGATTAAGAACATATATTTTCATGGCCTTTAACACTGTTTACAGTAAACTGTCTTCCCCCTTGTTTGCTGTCAAAGTCTCCGCTTTCAACAAGTCTATAAAAGATGTAGCAACATTTTAAATTATGTATAAGGCACTATATGTTTATAGGCTATGTTTTGTTTTTTTCAAATGACATTTTGTTTGTTATGACTACAGAGCGCTATTAAATAATTTAGGTGAAAAACATCTACTAGTTTAGTAGTAAATATACTAGATGTTTTTTTACCCCTTGTTGGCTTGTTTATTAAATTCGCTGTATGTTTAAATTGTTTTAGTGTTGGAGTTTGTTTTATGGTGGTGAAGAAGAGGTATCATTTTGTGTTTTGGTATAAATCACGCTAACAAAATATATTACATTACATTACATTACATTGCATTTAGCTGACGCTTTTATCCAAAGCGACTTACAATAAGTGCGTTCGACCAACAAAATACAAACTTGAAGAAAACAGAATCATATAAGTACATCAGGCTTCATAGAGCAAAAACATTTCAAGTGCTACTCAACTGGCTTTAGAAAAGCCAGCCCTTTATTAGTATATAAGTGCTTTGTTAATAGTTCTATCGATCGAAGTGGAGTCGAAAGAGATGAGTTTTCAGTCTGCGCCGGAAGGTGTGTACATTGAGTGAACATTGTTAGCTGTCACCTTAAATATACACCTTAGGTTTGTGAAAGCTTCATCCTCTTCTCCCGTCTCCTTCCCTTCTCTTACCTCAGAGGCCATGTCCAGCGCCGCCCTCTTCAACTGTCTGTATCTGGAGATCTCTGCCTCTCTGGACCACCGTACCCCGGAGCTCCTGGAGTGTGCGGTGAGGCTCGCCAGGGGCCAGTCCCCGTGGCCCCCCGGGACCACTGCGGAGGACATGATCGGCGAAGGCCAGCGTGAGAGCATAACCTCCCGTGCCAAACGTTTCCTGTCCAGCCTGGTGCCCCGGTACCCGCGAGACAGAGACGTGGGAAAGTTCCTGAGACAGAAGTCCCGCTCGTGCCACGACCTGGGAGCGCTGTGATTGGGCGCCGCATGTAGCCAAATTGTTAGAGTAGTTACAGAGGTAGCTGAAAGTGTTAAGTAAAACAGAGGATGTGTGAAAGTGCCCGAGGGATGGCAGGACAATGTTATGAGTGAAGATCATGTACATCCAGAGGAACAGAGGGAGAAAATAATAATGTTAGTGATGATGTTTAGCCATAGAAAGATAAACACATTTTGTACTCAAGACTAAGCAGCAGCAGCATACAGAAGAAGATAACATACTGTGGTAGAACACATGTAAATAAACTATAGTAGTGATACTTACTGTAATACCACCCTGATAGCTTTGAGAGCTAAATAAATTGATTTTTTGAGTCTTGAGAAAGTCGCTGCATGGGTTCCGTTATTACAAAGTTCACATTATTATTATGACAATGAAGCATTAATCTAATTTAACAACCGCTTAAACCCAGGTTAGAATCATGACCACACACATTCAGAACTCATTAGTGGGTGAGACTTTTCTGATGAGTCATGTTGTGTTCCTTGACACCGAGCTATTGTAGTCTCCATGGGGATGGTAAGCAGTAAAATAATCAAATGCCAGCGAGGAGAGAGAAAGGGAATTAAAGAGATTTAATGCAGACTTACAGAGCTCAGTGTGGCAATAAGAGAAGCAGCAAAGGAGAGAAAACAGATTATTGTATAGTGATTGTTGCCATGTTACGGTTGTCAAGGAGACATTGAATCACTGAGACATACATATTATGTCCATTTCAGTTATTTTTCCATACCTCTAATCCTTGTGCTGCATATAGATTTACGGATAGGAAGGCTGATTCCCATGCAGTACAATTTTATTTGTAAGCACAAAATTCAACTCCAAATTAAAATGCAGAGGATTTTTGTCAGATATCAGCTTGACTACACTCATCTGTATCTCACTCTACCCTCAGCACTTCCATCCTCCCACTTACACCCACATGTGAACAAAGACTTAGCACACCATAGGTCGTTAGACCCATCATTTGTTATCAAAAGGGAGAGCTGTGCTATAATAGAAGTACAAAATAAAATGGTGGCATGATATTCTGACTCATTCCCTTGGCTGCAAACTGCTGGAACAGATTGAAAGGTTAAGATTTGGCATCGTCCACATGGGACACAGGCTCCCTCTTGTGGCCAAGTTGAAGTCCCACAACTGAGCAGATGACAGATACATGGATGTGGTTGAAATGAGAATTATAAAGGGGGAAATGTATAAACTGGAGTTGCAGCTCTCTATTCTAGTTTATACGACATTAGCAGAGCCACTCATACATAGGTTATGCACCTGTGTTACGGCCTGACAAGTTAAGTGTAACAAAAATCATATTTATTTACTATAACCGAGATCATAGGTCTTCAAGAAACCTAAACGTGGAAGTCAGTTATCAGTAATGATTGCATGTATGGGTATGCAAAAAAATTGCATGTATGGGTATGAAAATGTGCAGAAACAAAGACACGGCCGTGTCCAACAGAAGAGTGAGAGGGCAGTATGGTTTGGTGTTGGCCTTTTATGTAGATGTGTGGCTCATCAGGTTGATCACCTGAAACACAAACAAGAGCCAGCCAGCAGAACACAAAGACGGAGACCTCTAGTGGAGTGGAGGGGGTCGTAACAACCTGTCTTGCAAGGTATCAATATGACTAACCATATTTTCAGATTAGATTGTATATGTGGGTGTTGTCAGGGCTTTGACATAATTTAAAGGAGATCTGGTTGTCATCTGCATTTCTAAAACAATGCTGTTGATAGTAGAGCATGCAACAAAACTATGCATGTCAAACATGCAGATGAAATAAGACCATATGAATGACATTTAAGCTATAAAAATGGGTGCATCAACCCATATGCAGTGCTTATGATATACACCTGCACCGCTTTTAGAGGTATAATTTCAAACCTTTAACAAATATTTGCTGATTTTGAACTTGATCCCGGCATCTCATGACAGCCAAAAAAAACTCAAACTTCAAGTTACCATGCCGTCAACTTAACATCTTATTCAAAAAGATGAAATCATAATTTGACAACTGGCAAGACAAGCATACTTTGGCACAAATCACAATCAGGGTCAAAGCCAAGATTTTTATAAATACTGAAGTCCAAACTCCTCCACTCTGATCCACCCCCACAGGAATATGATTCCTGTGGAGGAATACTAAAAACATAAATGTTTGCCAAAAACACTTCAAGTGAATATTGAAAAATGTTTAACTATTGTTTTTTCCAAATAATTTTCAAAAGTTACTGTGGACATATTTAGCTTTTTCTTGGCAGATTTGCGAGGGTCTGAACAGGATAAAATAACAACACAAGCTTTTAATTAAGAAGCTTTCTTTAATGGAATGATTTATGCGTTTGAGAAATCATAGGGAGACTTCATCTACTGTAAGTGGCTTCTCATGGTAAACAAAGACACATCAGTGACAGAACGTGGAGCCTAAGAAGACAACACAAGGGTGAAAGGAGCCTTTCAGAGGCTGCAGGCCTGTAACTTCTTGTCAGCCAGCTTGAGAGACACCCAGGTGTTGAGCATGGAGGCCCTCAGCTTGCACCACACCAGATGATCGGTCAACCCGAAAATCTGCGCGGCAAACTGAGCAGCGGCCTCAGGGGAGAGGATGGTCGAGCAGCCGAGACCTGAAGGAGGAGGGGCCTGGTTATTATAATGAAAAAACTAACATGTGGACAAACAATTCAAGACGGGAAGTGCCATACTCACCACTTGGCATACGCAGGGATGACCAGACATCTTGTGCACCCCAGTCTGGAGTGAGAGGAGGGCAGTTGATGACTGGGTACGCAGTGTTTCCAGACATCACCGGGCCGAGGCCATTACTCCTGCCGGCCACGGCCACAAACACCGTGGGTACGCCATCACCTGAGGACAAGCATACAGATATTATGACATGACAGGCAACTAAATACCTACTTTTTTTAAAGATACATAAAATAATACACACCTTCATATTCAGCTTTGATGCGGAGTGTCTCATCCGGACCTTTGTGTGCCGAGGTGACTCTCAGGATGCAGGGGATCCCGAAGGAGCTACAGGCCTTCTTGATTTTTTCACAGTGAGCCAGGTCGGAGGTGGAGCCCATCAGAACCACCACCCTGCCTCTGGCGAGGGGCTCCAGCAGCAGCTAGAGACACAGCACAGCAACCATTAGCTCCATGCAAGGCCATGTAAGATTTATACTGCACTATGGGCAGCAAATGTAAATATTGACGGTTCAACCAGCAAAAGGCCAAACAAAACTGGTATTGGCCAGGCTGGCTGTATAATCCCTGGCCAGACTTATTGTTCCAGTCCAGCCCTGAATATAATCAACTTTGTTTAGATATGTTATACTAAGTTGATTAAAAGTAAACAAATAGACTGTCATGATATCTCCGTAGATTGGATGTTAAGTGTACCTTGACCCTTTCGGAGACCCACTCAAAGTTTCTCTTCACCATCTGCATCGCCTCAGGGGTAACTTCTTTCAGGTCTCGGTACACCTAGTAATATGGGAAACTTTTAGCCTTTATATAAAGTCATAAAGGTGTCGAAATTAAATAGATATACCAAAGAGAAGGCCTGACCTGCTTATCCTTCTGCTGGCTCCGATCTCCAGCCAGCCACAGCCTCCATGAATCATTGTCGATCACATCAGCGAGGACAATCTCCTGAGTCTTCACATTCACGCCAAACTCGATCTATAAACAAAAATGATAAACCCTGATTGTGAAGCAGTTAAAAAGAGCTCAGTAGTCGGAGTTCACAACAGGAAATCTGAATAACCAGCAGAGGGCAGCGCTGCACTGCATACCTTCATATCCACCAGCGTGCAGTTCTGAGTGGCCCAGGACCTCTCCAGAATCTCAAAGATGGCCACAGTGCTGCGATTCATGATGTCCACCTCGCACTGACCGATAGTGAGCCCAGCCAGAGAGAATTTTGACTCCAGCAGCTGCTCCTCTGACCACTGAGGGTCATTGGCGGCATCATCCTGTGGCAGAGAGCAACATATTAAAATGGATGAGTTTTGACATGTGAAAACAATTAGTCAAGCCACAGCACATAAGGAGCACATTGAAGGCAGACTCACTTTGAAGAACATCTCCATCTTCAGGGGGGAGAAGCGGTAGCCTTCCTTTACTCCTGGGTTTCTCTTGAGGAAGGATCCAGTTGCCACTCTGCGACATACCCACTCAATAGGAATCATCTCACAGTGGGTGGCAATGAACGCCGTGTCTGAGTGCTTCCTTACAAAGGCAGTTTTAATGCCTGGAAGAAAGAGTAGATATTAAAATCAGCTACATACATTTACACAGCCAGACCTCCAGTGTCAAGAGCTGTGAAGAAAGCCAAGTCAAAATGTTACCATTTAGGGTTGATTTATAAAAGACAAAGATGAAACGCCTGTACCTTAAAGAGTTTGAGTTTGTGTGATGTCGCTAATTAAATATTAAATGTGGTTGGTCACGTTCTGGTGAATTATCCGAGTCACAAGACAACCTTTACCACACTCACGAGTGGCATGTCGGGAACACTTACCAAATTAGTGCTAAATTAAAGCAAAGTTGTGGGTCATTTTGGAGATCTGGGTTTCTTTTTTTTGTTGTTGACCAAATGTCAAACAAGCCCCACACACATCAAAGTTGTTAGTTGTGACCATAGGTTGTGAGGTTGTGACACGAGATCAGTGTTTGTTGTTAGGGGGAGGGGATCATTTTCATTTCAGAAAACTCAAAACATTTGAATTTGATAAGGAAATATGTGAGGGAGAACTAACAAAAGAGAATATATTAATGAATCATAAAGCAAGTATGCACTCATACTCACAAATCTAAAGAATATTTCTCAACGTGGGAAAATGGCCTCAGGCTGAATAATGTTATGACACTTATAACTGCTGCAATCTTCACCTGGCAGCAGCAGAGTACTTTTGGAATGGATCTGTCCAGAGCCCTAGGGCTCTGGATCTGTCAAATTCAATAAACGTGTCCTCACCAGAATCGTGCAGCAGCTTGAACACGGAGCTCGTTGTTTTGTTGGCGATGGCAGCCTTTCCCTCCATCTGGTCTTTCCTCACGGCATTCCCCGCTGTGATCTGGTCTTTGGACTGAACCAGAACCACTCCGGACTCACCCTCAAGTTCAAAAATCTGCTTCGTCTTTCCCTCATGTAGCTTTTTACCGATCTTCAACTCTGTAAAACACACACACAAAAGAAAAAAAATTCCCAAATTAGATCACTGCGCATTTTAACACAATCTCCTAAATATCCATTTTAATGTAGCAGTGTACCTGATGCGGAGGCCATGGTGGTGTTCTTCAACAACCGACAGTCCTGAAAACACAAAATGAAAACTGACACTACACTTGTAAAAGTTTCAAGATGAAGAGGCAACAAGAGGAGTGCGGGCAGAAGAAGAAGGGAAGTACGTAATCTGATAACCAATCACATCCCTTTGCTTATCAAGACAACCAATCACAGCAGCGCGATGCTCAACACGTGGGGGGAAATGCTAAAACCCCAAATACTTGCAAGTAGAAGTTTTTTGGAGTTTATCCACTAAACTGCCCCCATTTTCTCTTTGACAAGCAGATTGATTTTTATCAGAGAACGTTATCAAGAGAGAACAACCCACCGCTCGACAGAATCGATAATTTAGATGAGTTTGTGGCACTCAATGTAAACACCACGTGTTTCCGCGTGTGTTTGATAGATCGCGTGATCGATTTATCTTATATCAGCTACTGTTGCATGTTTCTGCTAAAACTGCACTAAGTGATTTACTTGTCACAAAGTTTGTATTCACAACTCGTGATTCCGCTTCAACAATGTCAGCTGAGTTCATGTGGCTTTAACAAACAACGGTACACGTGTTCGTTCAATGCTATCAGAACTGGTGTAGGAAAACGCAAGAGACTTGTTAACCACCCGGTTACCGGAGGACCGAGACTCACGAAGGCCTGATGGAGTTTGAGGATAACGGTATCGGGGAGGAGTGCGGGGTGTTCGGCTGTGTGGCGGCCGGAGAGTGGCCCACACAGCTGGAGGTGGCTCAGGTCCTAACTCTGGGACTGGTGGCGCTACAGCACAGGTAAGCTACAGAAAGGTGTGTGTGTGTAATGTGAAAATAATGCAAAACCACTCCGTATAAAGTTACGTTAAAAAACAAAATAAGAAGCTTATAAGCTACAGCAAACTAAATAAACAACTTAAAGGTCCCATGTCATGGCCATTTCTACTGATCATAATTCCATTGTTGAGGTATACTAGAATATATTTACATTGTTCAATGTTCCAAAATCACATTGGTTTCTCAAACAGAATCTCTGTATAGTATGTGTATTCACATACTATGTATATCTATCTATCTATCTATCGATCTATCGAAGTTAAAGTAGGCTTTGTTCAATACCACACTGAAAAGTCAACATTTCTTCAGTAAACTTAGCCAAAGTGATCAGTAATATATCTACTATAAGTAGCTACATAAAGTTAATCACAAACTAAATATTTGGTAACAGAATCACTAAAATACTATCGGATGTGGAGATGTGCAAATAACCTATTAAGTGATCTGCTGTTGAATGTATTGTCTATACAAATTCCAGAGTAAGAAAAACAAGCCCATACAGATATCTTCAAAGTGTTTTTTAAATTCCACAAAAAAAAGTCCGAAACAGTTATGTAGACTCAAATTGCAGAAGAGCAACACATTATCAAATGTGATATGTTTGGTTTGGCATCATTTCTTGAAAAATTACTAGTGCAATTAGTTCTTAATATAATTTCCTGTCGTTAAACTAATTGACAAGAGGTTGCAGCTTTTATAAGATGACATACAATCTCTCTTATAAAACAGAAATAAACTGTATAATCTGATTTTCTCACAGCTCAGCAGCATCGTGTCTTTAAACTCCTACAGTCTGTTAAAGAATAATGTCTTTAGTTTACCTTGGTTGCAACATGTTTTTTGTACTGTAACACATGTGTGAGTAGGTGTTACCTCTCTCTGTGGGGATGGATTAGGTGAGGCTATTGAACAGACTGAATTGATCTTCATTATCGGGATGTGATCCTGCTCTTCTTTACATCCAGCCTCCATGTTATCACAGCCAGTGACCTGTTTTTTGACTGGTGTCTGGAGTGTGAAGTCTGAAAAAGAAACAAATACAATCAGATTGTTATCCTTGAATTATATGGATGCTGTTATTTGTTTTTTTTAAAGTGTTGCTTATACAATATTTAACATTCTCATGGACGAGCAATGTTTCTGTTTCTTTTGGTCTGACAGCCATCATGAGTTGTGCGTCCTGTCAGTAGTTACAAAACAAGTACCCTTATCTAAAATGTAATTACGTGGCTCCACGGCAAATCATGTTACCCAATCAGAAATACAAAGATTTCTGTCAATTGTGGACATCATGCGACATACAAAGTGACTTAAAGAGGGAGGCACATTTCAAACCTTGATCCACAGCTTTCCTCTTCATCCTTCTGTTTGCTGAATAGATAACTTCTGTCTTTACACGCGTTTCACAAGAGCCTGCAAACAAAATACATTCTCAGTTACCATACATTATTTACTAGCAAAACAAACTCTTTTTTGTTGTCTATTTTCAATGTATTTTAAAAGATAAATAGCCATGCAGACAGTTGTGTTGGTTAGGCATTGCGAAGATTTATTTTCCTCATCTTGTACATGCAATATAAACGATTGCCAAGGCTGTGCCCGTAGGGGAAAATAAATCTAGTTAACACTTGGTCTGAGCAGAAATGTTTATCAGAAATTCGAGTAATCCAACCCTTTTAAAAATGCCACTTATTGGTTGAAGATTGGGAGATCATACATAAGATATGTTGAATCAAAACAAAGCTTAAATGTTTTTGGCTGCTATCTCTGCTTCTGTAGGTTTAATGATGTGTCCGTGGTAATTGATAGCAGACAGCTATATGTGAAATGTTTACATCAAACATCTGGACACTAAACGTGAATAATTAATGATATTGGGCTCACTCATTAATCTGTGCTGTTGATCAAAGCGTAGCTCCTGGAGTGCATGCAGCCTCAGTTCTTCGTGGTTCGGTGTCACATCGAAGCACATAGATGAGACCGTATCAGAACCACATGCTCGGTCCTCAGTTCCTCCTGCCATTGTGGTCACTGCGTTCATCTTTCTCAAATACACATCTACATGATTGTTCTCCTCACGGACTCCCAACATCGTGAGTCTGTCTGATTCTGCCTGGTGGTCCGCAGTTCCTGTGTTCTCCTGTGGTGAGCCATCACTTGTGCGATTCATAATGGCATCCACCTCATCGTAGAACCTCATAAGGCGCCTAGGGTCAGCTTCTTCACCCTTCCCTCTCTGAAGGGAGCGGTAAAGGTACTTGAGGTTTTTGTACTTGGTGTGGCACTGCTTCCAGTCCCGCTCAATGCCTTGCTGCATTAACCTGTTGGAGATCTGGACAAAGATGTCTCTCTTTCTAGTCGAGCTCTCCAGCTGTTTGCACACTCGCTCATCGGACCAGACTTGAATGAGCGCTCGCACCTCCTGGTCACTCCAGTTTCGGCCCGTGTCTGACACCGTGACCACGTGGAACTGCTCAGAGCTGGACGGATCCGTGAGTGCAAGATGGGCATCTGGGGGGAATAGATAACGATTAAAGAAAGAAAAGATTACATATATACTTTCACTGCTCTTGTTATTCACGTGGCGTACTGTACCTGTTCCTCTCCATCTTGCTTCCATGTCTCCATCAATATCATAATCATCACTGTTTTCATCTGAAAATAAGATCATTTGAGAAATTGAGCTTTAATTACAATACGACCAATTACACTTAGGGCTGCTCAATTAAACGTATTTTAATCGCAATTCCGATTTTGGCTTGCAACGATTATGAAAACAACATAATCTAAATAAAACTATTTTCTTTTATTAATTTGTATTGGTTTTTCAGTTGAATCATACTTAAAGTTCAGGGTAATCAACTGTTAAAAACATACTGTTCACGTATTTTTTTTTCAATAAATGGATGTTTTCAAAGTAAATGGATAATCGTTTTTAATAATCGTGATATCAATTATTGACCAAAATAATCGAGATTATGATTCTTGCCATAATCGAGCAGCCCTAATTACACTGCAGACTGAATACACACCATCGTCAATTTCAATCACAACTTCACTTTCTGAGGCCGATGTCTGTTGCCTCTCTGCTCCAATTTCTCCCTCATACAACCTCTTCTGCATCTCCATGGTCCCGTTTTCCAGCCCCCGGTCCAGTAGAATTCCCTCCACCTCATCAAAGAACTTCATGTATTTCCCCGGGCCTCCTGCGCCGCTGCCTCGAACAGCGTGAGCGCTTTTGGCAGTCTTGTAATCATATTTCAAGTTCTTGTATTTAGTTCGACATTGTTTCCAGTTGCGTACCACCCCAAAGTTTCTCTGCATCTGACGAGCCATCTCCTGGAAGATGGATTTGTTGCGTAGCGTGCACTTCAAGCGCTCCCGAATGTGCCGGTCAGCCCAGACGCACAGCAGCGCTCGCACCTCATCGTCCGTCCAGTGGCGCCCGCTCTCTTCAGCCACACTCGCAGTGTAAGGAGTCTGATGGATTAGACTCTTGATACCTGTACACAAATCCACAAACGGTTATCTTTTTTTTAATTAAAAACAAATTCATCACAATTATTTTTTTACTTTTAATCTAACTTTAGATTGTGTTTCAAATGTTTAGAGCAGGCAACAGTTTGACTGACATGCTTGTTTTATCGATCAGTTGATTAAAATACTAAAATGTTGAGGTCATGATCATCTGCGCTTCAGTTGGGGTTGATCCTACATTTACCTTCCTGTATTGGGATAGTGACTGAGGGATGGTAGATTCCTCTTTGATTACCCACATCTTCCTCCTCTTCCTCCCAGCTGTCCTCTGGCCTTGCATCCACTCCTGGGTTGTAGTTTGCTGAGGTGCCTGCTGCTGCGTCTGGCTTCCTGCTCTGGAGTCCCAGGCTCCTGCACTTGGCCTGACACTCCCACCAACTGCGCACAACACTGAGCCTCCTCAGACGCTCTGAAATCAGCTCAAATGTGGCTCTGCTCTCTGCTACGTGCTGAGCTCCCACCTCGTCCCACACTGTCATGAGAGCCAGCACCTCAGCCTCCCCCCACTGCCTCTCCACCGAGCCTTTTTCCTCTGCCACCTCCCTATCACCTCCTCTTTGTCTCTCTGCTCCTCTCTCCATGTTTGAGCTGACCTGGAAACGCTTTCTTTTCCCCAATCCGTCTGTCTCTGCTGCCCGGTTCCCCAGGCAACCAGGCGGTTAAGCCTGAAAGCAACGCCTCCATGCTGAAAAGCTGCATCACCACTGGCTTAAGCTGTGTGCCGAGGGGGCGGGACCAACTGTAATCCGAGAAGCAGCTTGGTATACAGGCTGAATCTGCAGCAAGGCGGCTCTCCGTATATGGCATCTCCACAGTGGAGAAGCAGACGTTTCTGTTTTTGTCGGTTACTCACTCCTGCTTTATTTTGCTTATAAAAACCAGTTTGGTTTGCCTCAAGGCTCATATTTAGGTTGATAATTGAGCATGTTTTGACTTGCAAAAATACACTGAGGGATCATTCATTGTAAAACTGACTTTCTACTGATATATTTACACTGTTTTAAATTGTACATGTGATTGTTTGTGTCTACTCAGGGGTCAGGAAAGTGCCGGGTTTGTCGTGAGTAATGGAGCCAGTCCGCCTACATACACGACCCACAAGGTAACATTGGTTATGATCAGAAGCTTATGAACAAACCAGCACAGTGTGAGTTCAACTCGCATTGTTAAAAAAGCAGGAAACATTTAATCTACTTTTCATTAAAGTTGCTATGTAAATAAAAATGGTCACAAACATATACACAAAATGACAATGATTTATCTTATTATACAATTTATCTTGCTGTGTTTTATGTAAGCACCAAAGCCTATTTCTTGTTTGTGTTAACCTACTTGGCAATAAAACCAGATTTTGACCTTCTTGGTTGATTATGGTTGTGCTGGTTTGTCCATCAGATTGTGACCTGGCTTTCCACTCTACAAGATTATGGCTGCACAACACTATTAACCTTTATTGTTAGTTGTGTCACTGAAAACATCTCACCTATTCCTCGTGTCTTTCTTTTTCTAGGGAATGGGATTAGTGAGCACTGCTTGCCCTTCAGAGGCTCTTCTGAAACTGCGCTCTGGTAACCTGGGTATTTGTCACACTCGCTATTCAACTACTGGGTTCTCAGAGCTGCAGAACTGCCAGCCCTTTGTGGTGGATACACTGCACGGCAAGATCGCAGTAGCACACAATGGAGAGCTGGTTAATGCTCTTGCCCTGCGGAGAAAGGTGAGGATGGCCCCTTAACTCACTTAAACTGTTATTTATCAATGGCCCTTCCTAGGTCACCGAAATAAAATCTTTGTTGAAGGAAAAAACAAGGCCTTTATATACAATGTTTCTTAAAACTATTTAATCCATCAGTGTTATTGTGTGTCATAACTTTATTTAAAACATGAACAAATACATGTGCGTGAAATAACACTTGTTTAACAGTATTGTCTGAATCTCTATCCATATATTTTCTCTGAATCGATCATTGTGAATTTGCTGTGTAGGTCATGCGTCACGGAGTGGGCCTCTCCACCAGCTCAGACAGTGAGCTCATCACCCAGCTGCTGGCACTGACTCCACCTATGGAGGAGCGGGACGCACCAAACTGGGTCGCCAGGTCAGTGTTTGGACTCCATGCTGGATAAATGCAACAAAAGCAAATATCCTATTCGATTTTACTTTTGTTTTTGTTCTAGAATTAAAAATCTGATGAGTGAGACCCCTACATCGTACTCACTGCTGGTGATGTTCAAAGATGTTATCTATGCGGTGCGTGACCCTTACGGAAATCGCCCCCTCTGCATTGGACGGATTGTTCCCGTCTCTAAGCTGCACTCAGGTATTCAGATTCTGTGACCGTCACAACAGAGACACTGCATGTTTGTCCTAAAAAATACCCTAACTACTACTACTGATAAACACAGGACATCAAAGGAGCTTATCAGTGCTCAGAGCATTATTTCGTCAGAGGTCAGAAGTGTAAAGTTGTGGATGATTAACGTCATTCTTTTTTTCTGGTCCGGTGCAGGAGAGGAGGACACCGAGGGCTGGGTCGTGTCATCAGAGTCCTGCAGCTTCCAGTCCATCGGAGCCAAGTCAGTTCTTGCCTCACATGTCATATCTTCTGCATTATAATAGAAGTGTTGTGGGTTTTGACCATTTCTATTTAATTTCTGGTTCTCAGGTATTACAGAGAGGTCTTACCAGGAGAGATAGTGCAGATATCCAAACACGGAGTCAAGTCTCTGAGTGTCGTCCCGCGCCCTGAGGGAGACCCCCCCGCCTTCTGCATATTTGAATATGTTTACTTTGCCAGACCGGACTCTATTTTTGAAGGTTTGAATATTTATAGCTCAATTTCTCTTTTGTTTTTTATTCTTAAAATATAGAGAATATGCTAACTTCCTTATGTAGGCCTATGCCCTTTGAAAAAGATTGACATATATTGAAAACATTGATATTGTTAGTTATGTGAAAGAACAACACAAGAGAAGAACATATATAAGACATGTATTAGAAATATCTGCGCCATCTCAAAACAGATTACCCATAAAACAATACAACTGATTCAATTACTGTAAGTATCATGTAGATCAAATAAAGTGTAAAGGATTTAACTTGTGGGGTATACATAGGCTAAATAAAACACAGATTCTAAATATGGTATGTTAAATAAAATACAATTTGTTAAGTTTTTGGAATTAAAATGTATGTTGAACAATGAGGCCTTTGTAAAAAGTTATATATATATATAATCTTTTGAATAATTGAATCACAGACCATGAATAACTGCTTCAGACCTCTCTGGTCTGAACTATTTAACTTTCGTGTCAATTATTGGAATACTTTGTGTGTATTAAGTGTTGCATAGTGAGTATTTCCTACCTCTTTGCTGCAGGGCAGATGGTGTACACTGTCAGACAGCGCTGTGGTCGTCAGTTGGCTATCGAGGCTCCAACCGACGCAGACGTGGTCAGCACTGTGCCAGAGTCTGCAACTCCTGCAGCCCTGGGCTACGCTCAGCAGGTCTGTGTACAAGCTGTCTGCTCAAACTGTGTAAAGAAATGCTGTACTACACCCACCCCCTGATTTACATCTGTCCTTACAACACTTTGTATCTCTTCTTTCCCCCCTCTCACAGTCTGGGCTGCCATACGTAGAGGTTCTGTGTAAGAACCGCTACGTCGGGAGAACGTTTATTCAACCGAATACCCGCTTAAGGCAGCTAGGAGTTGCCAAGAAGTTTGGGGCTTTGACCGACAATTTTGCTGGGAAGCGGGTGGTGCTCATTGACGACTCCATCGTGAGAGGCAACACCATCTCCCCCATTATAAAACTGCTGAAGGAGGCCGGTGCGACGGAGGTGAGTTGACTTGAGATGTCACACACACTCCTGTCTATATGCTGATATGACACACTCAATGTTTTAATGGGGGTTGATCTGTGGGCAGGACAATGATCAAAAGCAAAAACTTAAAAACACAAGAAATGCACATGCCGCTTAACACTTTAGGTGAAGTTAAGAGGGTCTTCCAACTAACTCACCCGGACCAAAGTCTGACCTTTCATTGTGTCATTGACAGGTTCACATAAGGGTTGCCTCTCCACCGATCAGATACCCCTGCTACATGGGCATCAATATTCCCACCAAGGAGGAGCTCATCGCTAACAAGCCCGAGTTTCAGGACATTGCCGGATACATTGGTAAGAACTAATATAACACATACATCTGTCTGGCAAAGTTGTACAATTTATTAAAAAAAAAAAGGTTTTTGACAAAGTTTTTATATCAGGGCCAAATTATTCTAGTTGTAAAAGTACTGTACTTAAGTACAGATCCATGGTACTTGAGTATTTCCATTTTCGGCAACTTAATACTTCCACACACAGTTCTTTACATTTCAGAAGGAAATATTAGATACAAGTTTTCCTTCTACTCATAGTTGAAGTGTTCTGTGTTGAAAAACTATCCTACATAAGCTAAAAAAAAACTAAAGGAGCATGCTGCAGAAATGCTATTCCAAAAGCATCATGTATAATATTCAAGCACTGACAGGGAACATACAAGTTCATTTTGCTGATAAAGGTGGGGTATGTAATTTATTTCAGAAACACTTTTTGTTATATTCCATGGAATGCTCTTAACATCCCAATAGCAATGAATATGAAATGCTTTGACAATGCATAGATACAAAAAATGTAATCTGTGGAAGCCGTAGTACTGTAAAAAGCACGACCAATCATTTTAGTCGGCCCGGCTAAAGTAACTGGCTGGCCTACCTGCCTGTCAACCTTCCATCGGTGCACAAACTTATCTCGTGCCCTCATTGGTCATGTGCGCGTTCCTGTGTGTTGGAGGAGGGGCTCTGTAAGGAAGTGGCAGATTTTTTCCGTTTGTGTATTTTCAAATTCTAGCGCACTCGAGCTGGTTTCTCCAAAATGACCTACCCCACCTTTAAGTGATGTTTTGAATGCAGGACATCACATTTTTAAGTTTTTGTGCCATCTTCCCACTTGATCTTTACTGCCTCATTGTGTCTTTAGTTCATCTCATAAATACTTGAACTGTTTGTGTAGGTGCTGCCAGTGTTAAGTATCTCACTGTGGAGGGCCTGGTGTCCGCCGTTCAGGAGGGAATCGCCTCCCTGAAGGAGAAGGACGAGATGATCAGCACCAGCAACACGTCCGGCAAGAGAGTGGGCCACTGCACCGCCTGTCTGACCGGGAAGTACCCGGTGGAGCTGGAGTGGTAACGCCATGACGACGAGCGACTGCAGCAGCTCTGTGGCTGTACTGCGGGCTCCTAGTACTGCTGATGCATGTAAATGAAATCTCTGTGGACTGGAAAAGTGTTCAAGGATTTCAATACCGCTATCTGGGACACTAAAAGATGTATTATAGACAAAACAGCGTATTCTTTCTCTACAGTGTCATTGTCCTGCTCAGATGCCGTCATCTAACCTTATAATTTGGATGTTTTGAGGTGAGATTGTATGAGTTACTTAAACAGGATAGGTGCATTTCCTGATTGCATCCAGCATGCCCCAAAATTGGACAAGCAATTACATGTTCTGCTCAGCAGCCAAAATGCATTTCAGCCACCTAAAACCTGTGGCATACACATGACTACATATAACAGCTGCAGTTCCCCCTCAGAAAAGGCTGTCTTACTGCAAGGTAATATGTTGAAAATATTGTCAATAATGTGGCTAAAGTATACTTTTGTCCCCAGCAGTACAATGCTTTGCCTTTTCTGCAAACTGAGGACATGCAGACAGTTATATTCTGTATACACCGGCTGAAGTAGCTCATACAACCTTCACATCTAAACTTTTCTTTATGTTGAAAATGTTACTTTGGATAACCTCCACTACTGAGTCTCTCTTTGCTGCAGTTTAGTCTGTTTACTTCCCTCATGTCATGCCTTTATTTGTTTTTGAAAGTTACCATGTAAATGAATTTTTCGTAAAAGTCTTTATACTAGTTTTCACATTCCATGTCAAAAAAGTGCACAAGGCTCATGACCAAAAGAGAGAACTCTTTATTTGATCACGTTTATGACTTTCTCCTTTTGCCTGAAATGAACCATGCTTTTCTTTTTCGGTCTGACTGTTCGATATTTTTTTGTCTAAACTTTAAAACTTGCATGAATATAATGTAAAGTTTAATAAACACAATAACTGCAAATCAAAGAATCTTATGGTTTTGTTCAAAATCAGCATTTTGAGACTGACCATTTTATTTGAATGAATAGATAAAAAACAGAAATGTTATTAACTCGGGTATAGATGTATCATGCACAACAATGAAAAGGTTTAGAGCACTAAGAGTAACAATCATAATAAAATAGATAGCTTTGACTAAAATCTCCAAGACATCCAGACACCAACTTGGATGAGAAATGAATGAACGTGTGACAGACGCTTAGAAATATAAAATTCAACGGATGCATTTACTGATCCAAGATCCTTGGCTCGCTGAGAGAAAAATGCTTTAAGCTTTAGTGATCATTTGTTTCCTTTTCACCAATATTTCATAAGCAACTTTCCTCAAAATGGTTTTCCTTCTTTTTTTTGGCAGGCCGCAGTAATCCTTTTTCAACACCATTTTCTGAAAAAATAGAGGGTAATGAGAACAAATCAATACTCGGAAGCACAAAAACAAACTTGGTAATCCCATCTTTGCCAGTAAAAGAAACAAGTTTGAAACTAAGCCTTGTGATGAAATGAAAACAAATTAAGTAATGACTTACGGCCCGTCTACACTACAGGCATCGAAAAATGCTTTCAACGCTTCGCCCATTCACTTGAATGGGGTGACGTAGAAGATTTTGAATCTTCGCCGAACTGCATTGTGGGGAGCGGAGCATGGCTTTGCAAGCATCGTGAGCATCAAAAGTTGAGCAATGTTCAACTTTTGATGCTCCCGATGCTGGCATCAGCCAATCAAATCCCGTTTATGCAAATCCCGCCAGTACAAGCGCTAGCCAATCAAACCGCGTGCAAGCTGGGAGAGCCAGACCGCAGTTCATTTCCTCATATTCCAAACGAGAAATTACGGTAGCAAATCACCCGGTTCTTTACGACCAGAACTATTTACCGGGATACAAACCGGAGGAACCAGGCATGGAGGGAGGTGGCAGAGACAGTGGGTGAAACTGGTAGGTTTTCGCCTGTTTGGGGAGTTTATATCCAGTTTACTTCGTTTTAACATTGCTATTGCTTTGTATGTCGGGGGCGGGAGATTCATGTGATTGGTTGTTGGTCGCAAAAAATCGCCAAGCTTCAGACACGCCCAGCTTCAAGAATTTTTGATGCCTGTAGTGTAGACGGGCCGTTAGTATCTCAAAATCCAGTTTTTCATGTCTAATGTATACATACGTGTCCCCTCTGTGTTAAGAGATTCTCTCACCTGATCCATTAATATAAAAACATGTCTGAAATGAGCTGATCAGATTTTGGCCTTTTTGTGATGTCACAATGTTTTTTTGGGTTGTGTAACCGTTAGCCAATAACCAACCAACGTAACACCCGCCCACCTTATCACCTGAATCTCCTCCCAGATCATTGAGTTTTTCTAGACCAAACACTTCTCAGAGGGGCGTGGCCACTTGCAGCTCATTAGCCTTTAAATCTTCAGATACAGAATCAGCACTTTTGGAACAGGGCTGAATAGGAGGGGTTTATGGGATGCTACAATGCACGATCTGTTTGGTATTTCGAGCCAAACACTTCAGAGACATGTTTTGTATATATCTAAGATCTATAATATATTGTTGAAAAAGAGTATAATAGGGGACCTTTAAGTGTCTTTAAATCATGAGACTTGTTCCTGAACTCCATTATATAGTATTTATCTCAAAGAATGGCAAGCTGTCTCAAAATAATTCAATTTTTTTAAGCTAAAACAGAGTCATTATTCCAGGAAAGTTTCTTGTATGACCTACTTGAACTTTTTTCTTTCGTCACATTGGCAGCAATGGTCTTGCATAGAAAAAAACAACACTGTACAGAGTTCATTACAATCACCTGGGAGAGCAGCCATTGTTTCTTCTATGAACTCCTGTAGAAAAAAAGCATAATAATGGGTCAAATTAATACAATGGCTCAATTTAAACATCAGACAGGACATAAATAAAGTATCCTGCAGTATAATGTGTTTTACAAAGCAGGCTTACCCATGTCATACAAATCAGCTGCAGACACATGGCGGTGCTGACTCATCCAGGTCTCCTGATGTGCTTCTGCTGAGCGCTGCTGGGTGTTGAATCTTTGAAACATGTTGGGTTTCGCGGCGCTATCGGAGACGCCATCATGGGACTGCTCATATTCATACGGAGCGAGACGGCGCCTCAGAAGCTCTTTCCCGTGCCGTGCGGACCCGGGAGAGGACGGGCAGAACTCGTCCCTGTAGCGTTTCGACTGGGGCTGGCTGTCCCAGTTTAACTCCCTGTGGCGTTTCCTCAGGACCGAGCGGTGCGGCGACAGGGCGAGAGCTGCAAGAGCCGAGGAAGAGGAGCTTTTGCTGGCCTCAGAGCTTCTCACACAGAGGCGGCAGGAAATCCCATTAAAGATAGAGGACTTGTTCTGGCAGACAAACTTGTGGTAGAGCTTTAGAAAGTCCTCGTCGAGCTTCTTTGGGGAGTAAGGGACCTGCAATAATGGCAGGGAGGAGTCGTAGGAAAGGTTCCTCCGGAGCCTGTGGCGACTCTCTCCTGCTGAGGCTGACTGAGGGGAACGCAGCTGTTGGTGGGGGGAAAGATGGGAGTCTTGAGGGTGGAGCATCCTCAATAGCACAGTTGGCTTTTGTGGCGGGGTGGACAGTAATCTGGGCCTGGTAGGCTCTCTGGAAAAGCTTTCCACAGCATGTGCTCTGGGGCTTTTGGAAAAGGCCTGAGGTGATCTGAGGTCGGTCACCATCCTGGCCTCTAAGGAACTCTTCCTGACAGGAGAGCCGTAGATGTCCAGTCTCTCTTTAACAGAGGGGGGGTCCGAAGCATTCACAGAGCAGCCATCAGTCTGCAGTGGGTGTGCAGAAAGAGAATACCTTCCAGACCTGAGAGACGCGTCCAAAGATGCTCTTGCAGCAGGATAGCAAGGTCGTGAAGGACTGACTGTGTGAATGGAGGGCTGTTCTTCCAGCTGGGATGCTTCAGAGACAGCGAAGGTCTCGTTCAGACAACTCTCTGTTTGCATTAAAGTCTCATAAGGACCAAAGTCCATCGTGACCATGGGATGCTCTCTTCTCTCCCTCCTAGGAGACTGCTGCTGGACTTCCAAATACTGAATTTTGTTAACTATCTTCAAGGGAGACCGATGGGTAGGTTCAGCGACCATGAACTGCCTTTTCACAGGGCTGTTGGTGTTCTCCTCCAGCAGCATCTGGTCGGTCATGTTTTTAGGTTTTCTGTTGGTGTATATCAGCGGGACATTGAAGGTGTTGTTCAGATTGCTTCTGTTTGACTGCTTTCGCCATCTGCAGTACCTCCTCAGCACAGAGTCAGCGGCATCAGAGACCTGCTGCCGACGGCAGGCCTGCCCTAATCGGCTGATCATGCTGGGGTACAGCTCCACTAGAGAACTGCCAAGATTCCTCAGGGTCATGTCCAGCTCTTCATCTTGGTCCTCAGGCTGGAAGTCTGTAAAATAAATGTTTCTCTGACTCTCATCCAATGAGACCGTCGACAGCTGAGTCGTTTCATTGCTAGCCACCCCTTAAGGAGAAGGGAACAAAAAACAATACCAGCAATTATATACTTTTTTTTTTTTAATTGCAGGGTTTCTACAACCTTTAAAAGTAAAAGTCAAGGTTTCCACAATCTCTATCTGCCATGGTTTGTTTAAAAAAAATGCCCATTGCTTTCTTGCTCTTACCATCATCTTCCACCGACATGTGTATAACGGAACAGGAGGCAGCAGCCCTGCCATCTTGATACGTGAAGTCTAACTGTTGAAAATAAAATAAACAAAACATTAAAAGATACTAATATAGTCAAGACTTAACTGTTACAATAAACACAGAGGTCTATTTACCTGAGAGGTTCCTGTGATGTACTGGGCTGTGTGGGAAGTAATATGAAAGTAATCAAATGAAAAAATATACAGTTTACAAAAATCTCTAAATAGCTATTCACGTTTTAGTTATGGATACTTACAGCTTATTGACTCCTCTCTCAACTCTTCTATGCTCTGAGGAGAAGATACGTTTTCCATTATAAAAGCTGTACATATATAATTAATATCTGAATACAGTGGATAAACTGCCACCTAAATCAGATGATTGCATTTTGTGTCATGTGTGCAGAGTATGCTCAAAGCGACCCAAACCTTTGAATCCAGCTTGTTGAGCTTTATCTTTGACAGCTTCATGTAGCATTCAAGGGCTTCATCATGCAAGGAGTCAAGACAAAACAGATTCACAATGAGACCAGGCCACATGGCAATTCATTATAAATCCCTGACTTTTCACTATTTATTCATCTGTCAAATGTCTTGATTGATAATTTAGTCAAAAAACATTGACAAGTGGTAACAATTATCAGAGCTTAAGGTTACATACAACCAAAATCACATACCAAGTCTACAACAGAAAGACCTTTTTTTTTAGGGTCATTGCAGAAAACTGTACATTTTGATATATGATTTTTACAATTACCCTGTTCAATCATTCATCATTAACGGAGGTGGGAGAAGTACTCAAATCCTGTACTTAAGTAAAAGTACTAGAGTGTAGGAAAGTAAAAGTAGAAAAGTTTTAGTATCAACATATACTTAAAGTACCAAAAGTAAAAGTACTCATTATGCAAATTGTCCCATTACAAAATAATATATATATTCTATGTTTTGATTATACTTATTGTTGCATTAAAGTGTTTATCAGAGCTGTTAAAAGTGCAGCTAATCCCTTTGTATACTGGAGGGTAGCTTGTAATTCTACTCCAGGTGTAACTAAAGTCTTATATTTAAGTTTTGTTTATATCTCACATCATTAATCCAAATATTCAAAGTGACTAAAGGTGTTAAATAATTGTAGTGGAGTAAAAGTACAAAGTAGCAACACATTGAAAAACTCAAGTAAAGTACACATATCTCACAATTCTACTTATGTACAGTACTTGAGTACATTTACAGCACTGATTATTAAATGTGTTTGTGGTAAATATGATCAGTAATATGTAGCTCAACACCTTTTGGCGTAACAAAAGTCATCAATGCTGTACTATAATGGTTTCTGTTAAACTCGTTAGTATGAAAACGCTGGGAGAACCAATGGTATAACTTAATAAATGTGTAGTCAACTTACTATGGGCTTTGGTGTTGTAGAGGTCCACCTCTTGCACCGCTTCGAGGTATTGAAGCTTCGAATACTGTTAAAAGCAATTGCAGAGGTAACGTTAAGTAAACTCTTAGTATTTTCATAAGTTAGTATTAGTATTAGTTAAAATTAGTTCAAGCTAACGTCAGCTTTGCTACTTCATGCTAACAGTAACGTAGCCACCGCTATCCCGATAGCAAGCCTCATCAACACACCTTTTCTATGATTCGTTCCAGAGACGTTTTGTAGTTAACTGTATTAGCAGATAGTCTTTTATCAAAAAAATCGTCCATGTTGTTTTAAAATCCCGTTTTCTTGATAATGATGGGTAGTGAAAGCAGCAAGGTAAGGTAGCTGATGAAAAAAGCTCTCAAAATGAATCAAGATTCAAAATGATTTCTCCACGAAATAGAGGCCAATGATTGGACAGAGTGGCCTTCACTGTTGCTAGGAAAAATTGCGTTCCAGAAAAGCGTTGTTGAATACTATAATTAAACGTTATGTAGAAACGTTGTATTTATATTGTTTTACAATGTATGTATGTATAAATTATGTGTTGGAGGGGATGTGTGTATGTGTCAACATAGTGATATACGCAACAACATTTAGTGCGCATCATTTATTTGTAGGGCAAAATGATTGCCCGTCTAGCGCCCTAACTGTTGTTTCTCATTTTTGAAAAACATCAAACAATTAAAAAGTACGATTGAAATGTTGTTGTTAAAAGAAATCGTTATACGTGAAAATATCTTAATGCTGTGATGAACGACAACAACAAAAGCATTTGAAATAGCCCTTAACATGACGTCATCTTCACGCGACAAACAATAACACGTTCCCAACGCCTCTTCATTCAAAAACAAAACCTCATTCGCTAAAACTGAACAATTTATGAATTACAATATAGGTTTCAGATATTGTTCTTGTCGGGATCGGCCCTAACAGAACATGGTATTATATTTATTGAGGGTCTTTTCAGGATGGCTGCCCGGACGCTGCAAGAGCTGGTCTCTATCGCCGCCTCTCTGCACCCAGACCGGCCAGCTGTGAAGTATGACAGCGGCTCCGTGTCGGTGCTGCTGTACAGAGACCTGCTGGATCTCTCCTGTGAACTGTCTCATGTTCTACAAAAGAACTGCTCTCCCAATACCGGAGTGATTGGGCTGTATTGTTGTGATGATTTGTTTATTCCTGTCTGGATTCTGGGGTGAGTTCATTGATTAAGTGTACTAGTCTCCTTCAAAACACAGTAGAATGAGTTTGTAGCATAACCAGTTTATGAATCTCTGTGCTATGTCATATGTTTAATGTACGGAATATGATAAGGGCCAGTGGGCCACATGAGAACATTATTTTGGGATGACCAAAAGGAAAATATATGTTTATGTTCTGACCTTAAACTCAGTAAGTCAGAATACTGGGAATAAAATCAGAATTCTGAGATGAATGTCAGAACTAGACTCAATTTTGTTTGACTTTTTGTCACATCCCAATGTTTCTCATGTGGCCATAATCCTCTTCCGTAGTAATGACTTCGGTGAGCAGCAGTTACATATGCAAATGATAATTGTTTTGTGTTGTTTGCCAGGATCCTGCAGACTCCTGCTGCCTATGTCCCGCTGGACCCGGAGGCTCCAGGGTTTCTTTCTGCCAGAGTCATGACCCAGTGTGGCCTCAAGTACTGTGCTGTGAAGACAGACATGCTGCAGGTTACTTAATATTTAATTAATATGAACACAAATACAACAATAGTGATAATGACTTGTTGTGCAAACACTTGATAATGATCTATATACATCAGCAATATTGTTCCTCTAAAGATCAGGGTAGGCAGACCAAACAACTTTATTCCAGGGACCCAGAAGCTAACAATGATACATCTTCATATTTAGGGCACAATTTAAACTTAAAAAATTAACCTCTTTAAAGTGGATTTTGACACAATACGAAAGGGCCAAGAAATACGTTTTAATCCAGCCCCCCCCTAGCTGTTATTTTTCTTTACTGGTGTAGTTTAAATACATATCAAAACAAAATGATATGCAAAGAACGTGGGGGGTATTGGACAAAACTCTTGAAGCCTAAGTGCAATACCATTTCTGAGTTTGTTTCAATAAAGTGCAAATGGTATCTTAAAGCCTAAACATTGCCTTTTTTAATGTTTCATGTAAATCCCTTTCTTGACATACACACTTTAGTTGTCTCTATTATATATTAACATTTAAATTCACGATCTGTTGAAGAGTAATCAATCTATTTTGTTCCTCCTCCTGTAAAGCAATTCCAGGCCGCTCTCGCCAAACACATATCTGTGGAGGTGTGTGCGGAGTTGCAAAAGTTCAAACTAACCCTGACACAAATCAAGCTGCTTCCCGTCGCTGAGCACCACCCGGGACCAAAACACACCGGAGCTCAGACAGCGGACGGGCCTGATCTCTGTGCTGCTCCAGCTGCAGGGTTAAAGGAGGCTGCCCACCGAGACCTGGCGTATGTCCTACACACATCTGGAACAACTGGCCTGCCGAAGATTGTGAGGGTGCCACACAAGTGTATAATCCCTAATATACTGCATCTGAAGTGAGTATTTCTCTCTTTATTGATCCATTAAGTATTGTTCTGTAGATCCATATTAAAAGTTGCTCTCTTGGCTCAGATCTTTGTTCCAGATGAGTGCAGATGATGTGGTTCTCCTCGCCTCGCCTCTAACCTTTGACCCCTCTGTGGTGGATATTTTCCTAGCCTTATCCTCCGGGGCTCAGCTCCTCATTATCCCGTCTGTGATTAAGAAAATGCAGAGTCGACTTGCTCGGCTGCTGTTCAAGGATCACAAGACGACTGTCCTTCAGGCAAGTGTGAAGAAACTGCTCTTTGCTTTGATTACTTTCTGGCCTCTATAATGTATTTTTGTTTCTGCAGGTCACACCAACGCTGCTCGGCCGCTTTGGGCACCATGTCCTCAAACATGAAGTCTTCTCATCCGGTTCCTCTCTGCGGGTGTTAGCTCTGGGTGGAGAGGCCTGCCCCTCTCCTGCTCTGCTGAGGAACTGGAGACACAAGGACAACAAAACACACATCTACAATATCTACGGCATTACAGAGGTGTCCTGCTGGGCCAGCTGTTACAAAATACCAGAGTCTCTACTGCAGTCTGGCAACCCGTGAGTGTGCTCTGATTAAAAGTATTTATTTAATCTATATGTAGTCATTTTATTTAACATTACATGCCTTTCAGCGTGCTGCCATTTGTGCCTCTTGGGACTCCTCTGATGGACACAGTGTTGGAAGTAAGAGACGAACATGGCCGCATTGTTACCGAGGGTGAAGGACAGGTGTTCATAGGTATAAAATATCTCATTGACAAATCTTATGAATCTTATTCCTCTGAATACAATTAAACACATCTCCTTATGATCCCTGCTGCAGGTGGAGAGGACAGGGTGTGTCTCCTTGACGATGAGCAGACAGTTGTTTCCGGGACGATGAGAGCCACAGGAGACTGGGTGAATGTTGAGGACACACAGCTGTACTACCTGGGACGCAAAGACAGGATGATTAAACGCCACGGCAAGCGGGTGAACTTGGACAGCTTGCAACAAGTAAGAGGTGTTTTATGTATATATTGTATCGTCCAAATAAACAAATTAATTCATGTTTAATAAATAAACTTGCCTTAGTGTCATAATAGTTCTCAAAGTTTTAAGTTGATGTAGAAAATCCACCATTGGGCAACATCAAAATACTCATATCAAAGGCAAATCCTAAGAAAATAAGAAATTATAAAGGTTGTCAATCCCTCACTCATAAAGTATTTGCATTATATTTTATAGCAGATGTGTTTTTTATGTTGAAGAATCCTGGAAAGGGTTATTTTTCTTCAAGTACATGAACAAACCCAACGTCTTCTCAAACCTATGGCAACTTTTTAAATTCAACTATTTTATTTTTATAGAAAAAAAGTTGATTTAAAGCTCCCATGTCATGGCCATTTCTACTGATCATAATTCCATTGTTGAGGTCTACTAAAATAGATTTATATTGTACAATTTTCCAAACTCACATTGGTTTCTCATACAACATCTCTGTATAGTATGTGTATTCACTCTCTGTCCTTAACGGCTTGTTGGAGCTCCTGCCCCCCCCCCCTCCCTGTGAGCCCAGTGGCCATCTGCGAGACAGCGAGACACAGCGAAACCCAGCCTGAACACACACCCGCAGCCTGGCTGTGAGTTTGTGTGTGTGCTCACACGCAGACTCACAGCCTCGCCGCGTCCCGCCGTCTCAGGCGGAGAAAACTGCGGAGCTGCAGCTGAGAAAAGATTGTGTGTGTGTGTGCGTGTGAGGAAGTCCGCGGATTGGTCCATTTGGATCAATCCACGGACTTAACGTAACGGCTCCGCGGACGTTACGTCACTATACCCAAATACGTCACTGTGCCCAGGAAGAAAAAGATAAATCTCCAACAAGGCGTTCTGGGGCAGCATAGACAGGTCTTTTCTGTGTTAGAGTTTTACTCGCTACAGGGTGTACTTTGAAAGTTTGTGACTCTGCAGACCGTTTACATGCAGAAAAAGCTACATGGGTAATAACCAGAAAAGCATGACATGGGACCTTTAAACACTGTTAAACACTGGATAAAAAATGTGTTATGGTTTGAATTAAGGGGGTGTGATCTGACTGTAAACAGAGCACGTTTTATAATGGTTCAGGAGAAGAACTGGCGAGGAATTCATGTTTTTCCTGTGCTTCTCCAGCTCATATTGGGTCTGCCTCAGGTGGAGGCCTGCGCTGTGGCTCTGTTTGAAGCCACCCGACTGCTCGCCTTTGTCGTGCCATCCACATCTGGAGACCAGAAAGAAGCTTCTCCGCTCACATCTGCACAGAAGCATCCAGAACAAACACCCTCTGCCTCTGCCGAGCTTCAGGAACACACCCCCTCTGCTGTGAGTCACCACCAGGGGGAGACAGGCGGTGCAGATGAAGATCTTCGCAGACTGATCCTGAACCAGCTGTCTCTGCTGCTGCCCTCTCACAGCGTCCCCGACATGCTGGTGCAGGTGCCGGCCCTGTGCCTGACCCCTCATGGTGAGCATTGAAGTAACAGTTACATAGAGGAGGACCATGATGACCATCACTGATTAAGTTATCCTTCTGTTTGGTTTATCACAGGAAAAGTGGACATGGAGGCCCTTGTGAAAATATACCAAAGACAGAGACGGTGTTTACAGTCTTCACGGGGAGATGTCACCAAACTCAGGCAAAGCTTGCAGTCCTTGTGGCAGGTATGAGCTGTTTTTCAATACTTTGCCAACATAACTCCAATTGAACCCTTGTTTTTTCTTTTTTTCATTTTGACCACATTAATGCACATAACATACATTTTGGTTATGGTGTGTGTAATTCTCATTTAGAGGTTCAACCTAAGCCTCAACCTTAAATATTTGTATTATACCACATGTTATCACAATGCCATTACAACATACAATTACAAATTCTATTATACTAGGCTTTCAATATATTGTCTTGGCTTCAAATGTTTACTGTTTTCATCCAGATTCAGCCATTATCTCCTGTTAACCCTTTTAGAAAAAACATGCAGTTTTCCTGGTTTCAACAAGGGTTATTGCTGCTTTATTATCATTTTATTTTAAAAGAAACAACAGTAATGTAAACACAGTGGTATTAAAGTTCTAACGTTCTGAAAAGGAATTAGTAGTTTTTATCTCTACCAAAGTTGGTTAAAATATGTAACTCTGTCAACGTGGAAAATAATATAAACATATCGTTCATGCTAGGTTTTTGAGTCATAAATGGTTGTCCTCTAATGACATATGAGCAGCTTTTTAAAGAGGATGCAAAAGTCTGATATACCACAGATTGCTTTTTGTATGTGTAAACTCAACTACCTATCAACAGGAAACTCTAGGTCTTCCTGAAGAACCGACTATCGACGAGAAATCGAACTTCCTGTTGAGTGGAGGAGATTCTCTGAAGGCGCTGCACCTCTGTGAAGACATCCTCACTGCTTTCAGAGTGACCTCACCGGAGCTTTTGCAGGTGATTCTTGACGGGACATTCTCTGACGTACTGCGCCATGTTGAGAGGATAACACTGCTGCCGCCACTTGAGGAGAGCCAGTCACCGACATCTGAGGCCAAGAAACGACGTACTGAAGCCCCCTCTATGGTGGAAGCAAAGAGAGAGCGCACAGAGTCTACAGCAGCAGAGCGACCGCAGGGGGGGACATGGGCTTTTAAAGTTATACGACGAGCAGGAGAGGTTATAGAAATCAGAAAACCAGTAGCAATTAAAAACGTCCAGACTGAAGCACTTGGAGAAAAGGATTTGAGTGATAGAGGAAGCGAGGATTTTCTGAGCCTCAGTCTGAGCTGGTCCTCAGACACAGGCAGATGTGTGGACGCCTCCCCGGTGCTTCTAGTACAACAGAAAACAGATTCAGGATCAGAGGAGGTTAAAACAACAGTGTTCATCGGCTCCCACTCGCACAGGATCCAGGCTTTAGACCTGACCACCGGGAGCCTCCTGTGGGAGCGGGTCCTCGGGGACAGAATCGAAGCCTCAGCTGCTGTGTCTCACTGCGGGAGCCTCGTGGTGATAGGTCGGTACCAGCTCTCAGAATATTGTGTAAATCTGTTTAATTTAGAATTCTTTAATGTTTTTTCATGGACTTTCCCAGGTTGCTACGATGGCTTTGTGTATTTCCTGTGCACTGCATCTGGACAGACACGGTGGATGTTTAAGACTGGAGACGCTGTGAAGAGCTGTCCTGCTGTGGACCCCCTCACAGGGCTGGTGATCGTGGGCTCACATGATGGCCACGTCTACGCCCTGGACCCAAAGGTTGGAAGCTTTAAATGTTTTGTGGCATGTGTCTTGTTTCATGTTCTTTCATGTTGGGGAAATGGTTTTAAAGCTGATAAAAACACAGAAAGGATCAACTGTTTTGTTTTCATTGTTAGTTTAAAACTCTCTGGGAATAACTAAGAAGTAAAAGTATGTATTTGTAATTGTATTGAAGATAAATTAAGTTCAATTCATGTTATCTTTTAGGTTCAGCAGTGTGTTTGGAGGCGTCACTGTAGGGGAGGGGCTGTGTTTTCATCCCCCTGCCTCCACTCGTCACTCAGACAGCTGTATGTGGCTTCACTGGGAGGTCATCTCCTCTGTCTTGACCCTGTGAGTAAGATAATAACAAACTTCAGGAAACTGTTTTGTCATTTTGTTAGGTGAAGGACATTTTGACGCATTTAGTTTTTGCTGTTCCAGGACAGTGGAGAGGTCCTGTGGTCGTACTGTAGAGACATCCCTTTCTTCTCATCACCAAACGCCTCGTCTGGTCACGTGCTGATCGGCTCCGTGGATGGAAACATCTGCTGCGTCAGCAACACAGGGACTCTGGTGAGGAAACTAACACTTATTTCCCCCGATTTATACACTACCAGTGACCAGGGGTGTGGTCAGGACTGAGATCCTGAAGGGATAGTTAGATTTTTGTTTAATGGGCTTTTCATCATTGACCCATAGTCAGTGCATAACGTACACTAGATGGTGGTCTGCATGCTGAAAGTAAAACAATGTAATGTAGAAAATCAAATTAACCTGCTTAAATAAATGCCCACCTTAAAAACATTTATATTAGTTTAATTGAACAATATATTTAAAATGTTCAAATCCACCAGCCTATTTGACAAAAAACTTAATTGTACAACTTGTTTGTCCTGCAAATTTAAATGTTATTTTTCAATGCAATCTGATGGCTTTTAAGAGAGCATAGATAATGGGTTTAGTTCCCCAAGGTAAAGCGGTACAAATATTTATAGTGTTCACTTAAATTAATAGTGATTTTATTTTTTTACTGAAATTGTTAATTTGATAAAAAGGCAGGGCTATCAAACCACCATCTAATGGAAGTCCAACCCAAAAAATCTTTACTATCCATTTTAAGGATTGCAATTATTAACAAGTTATTTAACAATGTGTGTTTCTCTGCAGGTTTGGCAGTTTCTAACAAAAGGACCCATCTTCTCTTCTCCGTGCGTTACACCGGACCATCAGAGGGTTCTGTGTGGATCACATGACGGTTGCCTCTACTGCCTGAACGCCGCAGACGGCTCTTTGATTTGGACTTTCCAGACCACAGGGAAGGTGTACTCCAGTCCGTGTGTGTTCGATGGCTCTGTGGGGGGCCGCAGGGGGATTCTGGTGGCTCTGGCCTCCACAGACGGCACAGTGTGGATCCTGGATGGAGAAGACGGAGGAAAGCTGGCCTCGTTCACTCTTCCCGGGGAGCTGTTTTCATCCCCGGTGCTGCATGAACACTCCCTCGTAGTCGGGTGCCGCAATGACTATGTGTACTGTTTAAAACTGACTGTCAAAGAAGACACAGATTCATTTCTGCACACTTTTTTATAATAAACACTGATGATTTTCTATATCTGTGTCAGAGTGGGTGCTTTGGGAAATCAACCTTAATTAAAGTCCAGGGAAATAATGAGTTTTTCAGTTCAGACATCAGTATTTAATTTACATTATTCATAACATTTTGTGTTTCTTTAGGAATGTCATCATGAATATCTCTAAGTGGGAAAAAAAGTGCAAATAATACCAAACATTTTTCTCGTTACATTTAACACTGCGTACACTACACTATTGTGCACGACCACGACCGTTAGAAACAAAATGATAAAGTGACTCTTTCTGACCGAAGCTCTGGAGACGCCTTTGACTTCCGTACAGTTCATACTTACATACATACAGATCATTTAGTGAGTGGCAGGAAATGAGAAAGCTGGAGGATTCTTTTTTTTTCATAGGAGGAAATGCTTACAATATCGCGTAAGATCATATCACATTTACGAGGAAGTGATGGCGTAAGCCTACAAACACTAGTGTGTTGCGGGAGGACAGCTACAATAATTGTATGTTACAGCAAGCAGGTGTTGTGTCTGTTTTCATTAGCAAAGCAAAATAAATCCAAACCACATCATCACACAGCTGTGGGGAGGATCATGTGCAGTTCACTGTAAATGCCCAGTAACACTTTTGGTCTTCAGTGCTGTGTTTAGGTGCACCCACCGTGTGATAATGACAGATGTAAGGTTACTTTATAATGGCAAAATTGTACAATAGCCTCTTTGACAGCTATCACAGTCATCACGGACACAGTGAGAATTGTTATGCTAAGGTTTCCAGTATGAGTAGAAAAAGAGAGAAAGAAAGGCTTCTTTTGTACATGACCAACAAGGCTCAGAGAGAAGATGCAGTATCGTTTCAACATAGATAAATCCGCTGCTTCACATAAATAATACCAACAACTGTAACACTTCCATCAGACGTCAAAAAGCAGATCCAACAGTGTCGTGTCGTTTTATTGTTACTGGTAGCCCTTAAAAAACTAATCAGACAGTTACCCTCTGTTGATTAAACACTGTCATATGTCAGAGCTTCACCTCTCCACTAAAGAAGTGTTTACCTTTTCACGTGTGAGCAAATTATTTATTTACAACCATTGTGACACAGTTGGCTACAAAATAAAAAAACTAAATTGGGGTTGGCTATTGCGATGGCCAGCCATGATTTGATTGGCTCCTGCCCCCCGGACTGCGACATATTTAGTGTTTGTATACAGAATCTGCATGCGCGCAACAATTGTTTACATATATCTGTGCGATTGTATTGAAGTATTTAAATGTGAAGCGCACTTTAACATGATAATAGTACCAGCCAGTGTGTGTGGGGTTACGAGGTGATGGAGGGCTTTACTTGTTTCACAGTCAGGAGGGTTTTCATGGGGGGGGGGTCAGGTGATGGTGACACTTCAGGTTCTTTAGAGTCCGGGGCAGTGTGCAGTCTTTGTGCAGGCCAGAGTCCAGTGGGAAGTTATTTTATGATCTGAGGACAGTCGCTCCAGGCTTTGGCCTTCCTCTTGGCCAGGGCCAGCCAGGCCGGCTCCGTGGAGACCTGTGGAGAGTCACTGGAGGGGAAGCGCTTTGACACCTCCTTGACAGCAGGGGGCGACGGTGTAGAGTCTGCAATCTCAACTGGGACAACAAAATCAAGGACAGTAGTTACACATCTTTTTGTTATACCATACCACAAAGCCGTTCCAATGCTTTTATCAAAGAAGTTAAAGCTCCCATTTCTAGAATAGATTTATATTGTGCAATCTTCCAAACTCACATTGGTTTCTCATACAGCATCTCTGTATAGTATGTGTATTCACTCTCTGTCCTAAACGGCTTGTTGGAGCTCCTACCCCCCCCTCCCCCTCCCAGCCCGAGCACACACACACACCTGTCTCAAAAGCTGAGAAATCGGCAGAGCTGCAGCTGAGAAAAGATTGAGTGTGTGTGTGTGTGTGAACCAATCCGCGGACTTAACGTAACGGCTCCGCGGACGTAATGTTACGTCACTATACCCAAATACGTCACTATACCCATGAATGGAAAAATAGAAAATGGAAAAATAGAAAATGGAAAAAGAGAAATCTCCAACGAGGCGTTCAGGGGCAGCATAGACAGGTATTTTCTTAGAGTTGTACTCGCTACAGGGTGTACTTTGAGGGTTTGTGACTCTGCAGACCGTTTACATGCAGAAAAAGCCACATAACACACAAGGGGACGGGTAATAACCAGAAAAGCATGACATCCATCCATCCATCCTTTAAATGAAACTGAATTAGCTGCAGGTGTTATCTGCATTATCATAAGTGCCTCGATGATCTTTTCCATATACCGTAGGCCTATTTAGTCTTTAAAACATCAGAAACCTTTAAAAAACAAAGTGCTCTTCAGAATTGACTAAATTCTTACTTGGACAAGCCAACCGTCAAGCCACAAAATATTCACTTTACTATCATGTGAAAGTTAAAAAGTTACCATTTAACAATTAGTGATTTCTTAATTCTTGTCGATCTACAAAATGGACTAATTGCTGCAGCTCTATCCTTGTGTGATATACTATTTTTTAATCAATACATTGTTGAAATATATAAGAGTTTCAACATGGAGAAATATTGATTTATGGTTGAAGCTGACATGTTATCCAATATGGATTAATCTGAATATTTTTAGGATAATTTTTTCATATAGGAATATATAAAATGTTACCCAAATACATTTAGAAAATTCACTGAAATAATCATATCTGCAGTATGTATCTTCTATCCTTAGACGTGCAGGTCTTACCTGTGACAGAGCTGGGTAAGGTGTTGGCTTTCTTCAGGTGTTCTCGCCTCTCAAAGCGTCCCAGCAGGCTGTCCGGTCTCTTGGGCTTCTCTGGGGTCTGAGGTTTAGAGGACGGACTGGTGCTGCCGCTTCCTCTGCTCTCTGTGGGGCTCACCAGCGTAACCTGCAGAAGAGATGGGTGATCATATGAGCAGACGGATATTGAAAGACTATTTGAATGTCAGAAAGAATACAAAGTGTGTAAAGAGTTAGCCAGGGGCACATACACTGTCTCTGCCCTGTTTCTCAGACAGTTTGGCCTCTCTGTGGCTGCGGCGGTCGTCTCTGTTCTGCTGCTGGTCTCTGAAGCCCTTCTGCTTCTGCAGAGCCAGTGTGATCCACAGGGGCCCCTCCTTCTCCTGGACCTTCGAACTGTCCAGTGAGTGCCTGCTCTGTAAGGATGGTTTTTCTGCAGCAAGACAAAGGAAGATAGATACATTACTGAGGCAAAACATAATTTGATCAGAGCCAAGGTTCTCAAATATTAAATATTGTTAACCAGTTGAGCCCCGAGCCTGTTTTTCAGGCCTCCCAGAACAATGACACTCCCAGAACAATTGCCTATCTTCACTTCTAAAAGGGGTACATTAATAATATGTTTTCTCAAAGCAATGATAAACCTGTGAGTTGGATGTAGAAGAGTCAGAATCAATATAGAATTGTTTTATTTTAAAGTAAATTTAGATTGAACATAATAATAAAATGTAAATTATAGTGTCCGTCCAAAAAACTACATTACTTATAGTGAAAACCCTTGAATGATGGGATAGTAGACTAAAAGCTTTAGGAATCCAAACTATAACATATAATAAGTACCCTGTATCAAGATTGATGCCAAACAAGAGACATTTTATCTTTTTAGAGAGGTTTAGCAAACAAAAAACGCTTCTGGGGTCATTTGGGTGCATTTTCCATATTTCTGGCCCCCCTCGGTCGATTTTGATGATTGACACCTCTTTTTAACCGTTAGAGCCAATGGAATCGAGGGGAAGTTCCTCAAATCCATCTAAACATTACCCATTGGTGAATAGAGTGATGTGTAGCCAGAATGCCCAAAACCGGAAGCTGTCATACACTCTGGTAGCTATCATAGCAGCTATATATGAAAACTCCGTTATTGACATAAATATGAAGATGGATTATCAGTAATAATTTTAGACACATTGGATTAACCTTCAGCAGCGTTTTTATAATTGGAATGCCATTGAACACAACTTGTGATAAGAAACAGCAAAAGTTAAGACATTTCTCCCGTGTTTGCTCCGTAAAGCTACGTTGTGTGATGTCTGTGTTTGCTTCGCGTTAGCATTTTTTTGCTCAGGGCTAATTCAGAGCCTTTGTTATTACCCTTGTGTTTCGTTTAGCTAAACATTGTCAATATTGTCTGATAGCTGAGTTTCTTCCCGTTAAGTGGGTATGACACATTCATAGTTTGTTCAATGTTAATATTGATTAAAAGTAATCGCAGAGCTTCAGTCGGCAGACTACAAAACAACTAATAAAGCTAGAAATCTAGGATGGACTCAGACCTGAATTTTAACAGCCACATTACAACAGTTATTAAGTCTGCTTACTATCACCTGCAGAACATATCTAGGATTAAAAAACTAATGTCACAGCAGGATTTAGAAAAGCTTGTCCATGCGTTTATCTTCAGTAGACTCGACTACTGCAATAGTGTATTCACAGGGCTGACAAAAACATCTATCAGAAAGCTGCAGCTGATTCAGAACGCTGCTGCTCGAGTCCTCAGTAACATTAAAAGAGTGGATCACATCAGTCCGGTTCTGAAATCTTTACACTGGCTTCCAGTCGGCCCAATAACTGATTTTAAAGTACTATTGCTAGTTTTTAAAGCACTAAATGGTTTAGGACCAAAGTATATTGTTGAACACCTACATAATTACGAGCCATCAAGGTGTCTCAGGTCTTCTGGGACGGGTCTGCTATCGGTTCAGAGAGTAACAAAACATGGAGAGGCAGCATTTAGCTATTATGCCCCGACTATCTGGAACAAACTACCCAAATCATGCACGTCCGCAGAAACGCTTACTATTTTCAAATCGAGACTAAAAACATATCTCTTTGCCGCTGCTTTTAATTGAGCTGCTCACATTCGCACTACAGTATGCCTTTTAAACATGTATACCTGTGGTGTTTATTTTTATTATTTTATTATCTTTGCTTTGTAATGCCTGTTGTAAAATGCCATTACATAATGTGTTTTTACTGTATTTATTCCTAAAAAGTCTTTTAATTTGTTTTGTAAAGCACTTTGAATTGTCGCGTACAGAAAAGTGCTATATAAATAAACTTGCCTTGCCTAAGAAGCCCTCATACGCTGTTTCTTGCAAGATGTTGCGTTTTGCCCCCGGTACCGGGGGCATGGGGCTTAACTGGTTTAAGGTATCTACATATTTCTGTAAAGCGACTTTGAGCACCTGTAAAAGCGCTTACAAAATAAATCTATTATTATTGTTATTATATTTACTGTAAGGACATTACAGTAGAATCGAGCATCTAATATAGAGCTGCAACGATTAGTCGATCTTCAGAAACTGATGAATCATAAAGTACATTTTCAGGCTAAAATGGCAGAACAAATGGCCAAAACATTGATTTATTTAGCATTATCAAATTGCTTTTCAAAATATGGATTTTTTTATGGCATATAAAACTTAATATCTCTTGATTTTGGAATGAAAAAACAAGACATTTAAAGACACTACGTTGGACTTTGACAAACTAGGACGAATATTTTGGGCTATTTCCCGATATTTTTATGACCAGACGATGAATAAAGAAACAAACGACTATTATTATCGATAATAAAATACTTGCTATTTGTTTTACTTGCACACATTGTCATTAGACATTTTCTTGTCTATCTTTTGTCAAGAAATATATATGCATATAACCATGATAGCAAACTAGCCTCAAACCTTTTCTGTCATTCCCCACTTTGAACAGGTGGGCCTTTTCAAGCCCCACCTGTTCCTCATCGCTCCAATAAAATGGTAGGCCAAGCTTAAAATTGTCAAATGTATCGTTCTATAACAGGGATCTCCAACCTTTTTTAGGATGAGAGCTACTTTCAAAAAATAAAACAAGTCGTGAGCTACTTTTACTCCTCTTTTTTTTGCAGTGTATATATTTAGCACATTTTAACATTGTTATATGCTTACCTTTAACCTTTGTGTGCTGTTTGGGTCTGTGGGACCCGTTTTCAGGGTTTACTGAAAGAAAATGTATTCAATTTAATTATTTTAACCTGCTTTATTTGGGGGGGTGGACCTCACATCCTCTAGGGGGGTCCGGGGGCATGCTGAAGTTAAATGCATCAATCTGGTGCACTTTGAGCACAAAATGAATGTATGGATACAGCTCTCAACACTCCGATGAAAGGGAGCTGTATACTTTTCAATAATCCAAACATCTTTACAATATGATCACAACCAATAACAAATAATTTAAAGTTGTTTATTCTTATCTTGTGTTAGTTAGCATTCTTTCTTTTTATTTATGCATATTTTACTAATCACTCTCCTTTTAAACTGTTTTTTATTTATTTTTTACTGTCCTACACATTGGAATGATTTCTTACTTTATTTTTTACAACTATATTAAATAGATAAAGGTGTGCTCTCTCTAGCTCTATCACTCTCTCTCTGTGTCTCGTTCGCTCACAGAGGCTGTGTGCTCCTCCGTGGCGATGACGGCTTGCGTTAAAAAATAATAATAAACATAGGCCTATTTGTAAAGTGGGGGGACACAAACGGGATTTCGAAAAGTGTCACGGTTAAACTCCTTATGAAGTGGTGAGGTGCCGCTCCACATTGCTTTTCTTCCCGACTGCAACGCTGTGTGTGTGTGTGTGTGTGTGTGTGTGTGTGTGTGTGTGTGTGTGTGTGTGTGTGTGTGTGTGTGTGTGTGTGTGTGTGTGTGTGTGTGTGTGTGTGTGTGTGTGTGTGTGTGTGTGAGAGAGAGAGAGAGCGCTTCACATGTGTGTATGAGAGATTTTTACATATGTCTGTTATCGGCCCCGATAACCGGCCAAGCCGATTATCGGGGCCGATATTCCGCATTTGACCGATTATCGGTATCGGCCTTTTTTTTATCAAATTTAAAACTTTGGCTCTGATGCGGCCGTTTCTCTGGCTGCAGTCACCACTCTGTGTACACGAGCAATGTCCCGCCCACAGCGCTATCTGATAGGCTATTACTGAAGATTTTCCGGGCGGGAGCCAGCCAGAGAGGCGGGACCTTCTCAGATTACAGGCAGGTGCGAAAGAACGCCGACACAGACTGAAGCAAGCAGCAGCGCTGAGCGGCAGAGCCATACATGTGTTAAACCGAAGTTCAATAAACATCCCTATCCCCTATGCTGAAGTTGCAAAAACACCACGATCTTATGATCCAATTCTATCAGTTTCCCAGTTACACAGGGACGCGGGAAGTCAGTCAGAGTTGGGGGTGCGTGCAGCGTCTCGCAGCGGAGTAACTGGTGCGGAGGGGAGGGGCTGCGAGTGGAGCCTCGCTATTTTTCAGGTTGATATGTGAAGCTCATTAGCTAGCCAACATGTATCTAGCAAATGTTTAGCAAAATATTAGAAGTGAGGCTCCTAGACTAACGTTAGGTCTACTGTAATAGCCTCACTTTTAATAGTTTGCAAAACATTAGCTAGCACTAGTGTTTTGCAGTTGCTAGCAGCTTATTGGGATTTTATGCTAGATAGACAGATATAATAAATTAAGCATTATTGTTAGTTAAGCATGTCAGCCTGCAGCCCCACTTCTTGTCTCTCTCTCTAACTCATTGCAGATGGCTGCACTAAAGAAAAGGGCACAGAGAGGAAACCAGTTGTAAGATGTTTAAAAGTTAATTAAACATAATATATGCTTAAATGCATTTCAAAGAAGTTGTGTTGAGTTGTGTTGGAGTTTGTGTTATTCTACATTTTGACACCAAGATTTTCTGATTTTACTGCAAATGTATATCGGTTCCAAATATCGGTTATCGCTCTCCTTGATTACTAATAATCGGTATCGGCCTTGAAAAAGCCATATCGGTCGATCCCTAATGTCTGTAAATGATTTTGGTTTCAGTTGTGTGTGAGCAGGCTCGGATTGGCCATCGGGAGATTCGTGACTTTTCCCGGTGGCCGCTGCCGTTAGTGGGCTGCTGCCTTCGGTGGGCCGCTGGCTCTGGCATAGGTGGGCCGTGGACTTTCACAGCACCTGGTACCGCATCCACCGCCGCAGTGAAAGTCCACCGCCATTGCGAGTCTCCGGCTGTAACATTCCACTACCGCCCATGAGGAACAGGTTCGATTCCGGCCTGAGGTCCAAAAAATGTATTTAAAAAAAAAAAAAAAGGCCTAATAATAATAATCTCTCGTTCATCGCGTCCCACCTATCACATCTCTGCGGCCCCACACTTTGAGAAACACTGCTTTAAGCCATGCAGAGACGCTAAATAAAAAACCAAGGACTCCAGATTAGAACTATAGTGCTATATCTAAGTAGCGCTGACCTTTCTTGATGAGCTCTGCCTTCCTGTCTGTCTTCTCTCTCCAGGGGATGTTGATTGAGGGGAAGAAGGATCTCTTCTCCTTCGGCTCCTCCTCCTCTCGGACCTGGCTCTGGCTGCTGCGGTGAAGCTGAGCCACCGCTGAATGTTCCTCACTCCTGAGGGTCTGCTCCTGGCTGGACGATTCTGCGGCCCCTGTCCTCTGAATCACAGCGTCAACAACATGGACCTCCTTAGGCAGCGGCGACGGGGGAGGGGTGGGGACGGCTCCACTTGGTTTGGGTGACGTGGTTGGTCTTCTGTAGATGGGTGGCTTGGAAAGCACTTTCTCACCTTCGCTGTGTGTGCTGGAGCTGGAAGACTTTCCAGGTTTCGCCCGAGGCACAGCGGGGGAGGAAGATGCGTGTAAGTACTTGCTCGCCGCGCCTTCTTTCTGCGGAGATGATGGGCTAATGGATTTGTCAGAAAAGACAGAGGAGGTATCAGAGTCTGTCTCCATGGGGGTGAGCGGGGAGGGGACGCCGTCAAAGCTATCCCCAGCACTGTAGCGCTTCTTCCTTTTCTCAGCAGACTGTTCGCTGTGAAAGCGGAGGGAGAAGTTGGTCCTCCTCAGCTTTATGCCGAATGGCGAAGGATTGTCGTCGCCTTCCTGGCCTCCCTCCTCTCCCTCCTCTCCACTTTCAGACGCCCCCGTCTCACTTCGACCCCTGCTCTTTAACTCTGCCGCCTCAGGTTTACCTCCAGGGCTAGGAACCAGGAAAGAGGGGAGGTCTTTGGCAAACATACACTCCTCTGACCCTCTTTCTACGATTCGGACGGTTTTACTCGTCCTGTTCTGAGGTTTGCTGCTTGGGGCCGGGGAGGCTGCGATGGGGCTTTCAGGCGAAGAACCCTCCTCTCCTGCTTCCTTTTCCTCGGCACCAAACACCTCAGAGTTCCTGTTGGAATCTCCAAACTTCTTCTTCGCAGGAGTGATGGAGAACTTGGCGCTGGCGGACATGGTCTTCCTGAGGTTGGTGTGGGAGAACGCAGGCGTGTCTTCGCTGCCGGGCTGAGGCTGGTTCTTGCTCTGTTCTTGCTGTTCGTCGTATTTCCCCTCCTCCACCCCCTTGAATATCTTTGATCTGATGCTCGCCCATTCTGCCAGGACAGACTGGTCTGTAGAGAGTGAGGACTCGTTGAGGGACTTGGTTTTGCCAGACTTGCGGTCCGGCGAGGTCTTGCTCTTGGTCGGTGGTGTTCCCTGGGCCTTCCTATCCTCTCCCAAACCCAGCAGAGACTTGCAGGCGCTGTCTTTGATCTGGTCCATATTGACGGCCGTCCCACAGAGCTGGGCGCCCGTCACCAGGATGGCGGTGTGGGGGACGAATGGAGACGTTGGCAGGTTGGGGGACTCTGGTCCTTCAGAGGAGGACGCGCTCTCTCTTCGCTCGGCTGCAGCAGCGCTCTGGTAGCTGGACGTCGGCGTTACAGGCGTCAGGTTGACCTTCTGGAACAAAATCTGTTTATCTCCAGAGGAAACTTTGAAAGAGAAAGGCCTCTGTCTCTCCTCCATCTCCCTCCAGCGCACCTCCTCAGCCTTCCTCTGCTCCTCCTCCTCCTTCCTCATCCTCTCCGTTTCCAACCTTTTATTTTCTTCAATCTCCTGCAACCTCAGCTTCTTTGCTTCCTCCTTTTTCTTCCTCTGCTCTTCCTCCTCTCTTAGCTTCCTCTTCTTCTCAGCCTCGAGCTCCTGCTGCCTCCTCGCTTCTTCCTCTTCCTCTTTCCTCCTCTGCTCCTCCATTCGTCTCCTCTCCTCCTCCCGCACCCTCCTTTCCTCCTCCTCCCTTCGCATCCGCTCTTCCTCCTCTCGTCGCCTCTTTTCATCTTCCTCTCTAATTATTCTCTCCTCTTCAATCCTCCTCCTCTCCGTCTCTTCTCTAAGCTTTCTCTCTTTCTCCTCGTGCTGTTTACGACACCTCTCCTCCTCTAGTTGACGCAGCCTCAGCTCCTCTGCTGCTCTCTTCCTCCTCTCCTCCTCCTCCTGTCTGAGTCTCTGCTCCTCCAGGTCCCTCCTCCTCCTCGTCTCCTGTCTCTCCTCCTCATGTAGTCTCTGTTTCTTGAAGCTTCCTAGGGACTCAACAGATGCTCTGCGTTGGGCGTCTGTGGAGAAACCTGCTGCTTCGAAGTCCTCTTGCAACACACCAGGAATATCAACTTCCTGGAGGTCCTGGGAATGTGGAAAAAAGCATTAGCTCCTATTTTGTTAATCCCAAAAAAGGGTATGAAATGTCAGAGAATAAACCCAAAACATGCTTATCTGAGACGACTCGTGGGTAGACTCACCTGTGTAAGCCGTCTGTGTTTGCGGGAAATCCTCTGGTTTTTGGGTTTGACTGACAGCTTATGCCTGGCAGCGGTGTTGTCCAGGCGAGGAACAGACTGTGGAACAGAGTCCAGATTGATGGACTCGATGGTACCAGTGGGCGGAAGAACTCGTTTGGACCTGGTTGACTTCACTGGGGTGCTGTGAGGTCCGGCTTGATGAGCCCCCTGGACCTGCTTTTGTCACAAAAACACATTTTATTAAAAACTCAAATGCATTAAATCTTTGTGCAAATACCTTAAAAGAGTACTCCGCCGATAATGCATTGCACTCATAATATTAAACAGTCAGACTTGGACTGCAAAACAAAGGATCAATTTAGATTCAATACATTTGAAGATCATTAAAGGTGGGGTAGGTAATTTTGGAGAAACCAGCTCGAGTGCGCTAGAATTTGAAAATACACAACCGGAAAAAATCTGCCACTTCCTTACAGAGCCCCTCCTCCAACACACACGAACGCGCACATGACCAATGACGGCACGATATAAATGTGTGCACAGATGGAAGGCTGACAGGCAGGCAGTGTTGCCAACTTGGCGATTTTCTCGTTACATTTGGCGGCTTTCCAAACCCTCCGGCTACTTATTTGTGTCAAAAGCGACTAACGACTAATCTAACGATTTATAATGGTGTTATTAGGGACTTTTCTGGTGTTTGGAGACTCACGTATTGTTCTGCAGTTAACGAGCCGCGGGACCCGACCTTCAAGGACCTTGAAGGGTTGGGAACGTTTTTTGTACTGAGCATGGTAGAGGTACCATGCTCTCTCCTACAGCCGCCATTACATGATATGCAAATTAGGCGATGGCGTCATTTAGCGACTTCTGGCGACTTTCCGGACAGCCAATAGCTACTTTCCTTACTATGGAGTTGGCAACACTGCAGGCAGGTAGGCCATCCGGTTACTTTAGCCGGGCCGGCTCAGATGGTTGGTCGTGCTTTTTGCAGTACTACGGCTTACATTTTGTATGGATTTTTTGTCAAAGCACTTCAGATATTCATTGCTATCGGGATGTTAAGAGCATTCCATGGAACATAACAAAAAGTGTATCTCGAGCCGGTTTCTCAAACTTACCTACCCCACCTTTAATTTTTGTAATTATTGTCTTCTTTTTCCTCATCAACACATTGTGCACATATTACCCAAAAAGCAACTGTGACCAATGATATGTAAAGATTTGCGTGTATTATGCTAGCGGCTAACGTAGCCTAAAGCAAATAAGGGTCTGGCTAGGTGGGGAAGTACTCGAGGAATACCAAGTTCAAAATGGTACATTTGCAAGAAGAAACTCATAAATTCTCTGAAGTCACAAATGAAAGAAAGGATCAACCTCTTCACACTACAGATGCTGTGTGTTTGTATGCACTGGATGGCCTTACCAAATTGTACTTTGCAACTGGATTAGCAATAAGGAAGTACTCATGTTTTTATTTCATTAATTCCTTTAACCGCAGAAAATATGAAAGGCTTTTCCCTGAATGTTATCTCCCTCCCCGCAGCTTCTTTTTTTATCTACAATACGCCATCAAATAAATGACAACAGTTAATAACACCTAATTTAGCACAGCTCCCCCTGCAGCCACAAAAGGTTGTATACAACTTTACCCACACATGCAGTAGTACTCCACGTGACCTGTGACTGTGGTGTATTAAATCTATGGAGCTCCTTTCAAAACTGAACCAAATCGTCATCAGAATGCATAAGTTAATAAGTTATTACCTTTGGCTCTGTGATTGCTGGCTCGGCTTCTACCTGGGCCAGAACCTTCAGAGGACTCCGAGGGACCTCTTCCTCATCCGAACTTCCCTCATCTCCCTCGCTTTTCCTTAAAGAAGGAGGTCTCTGGCCAAACTTTATACCTTGTGCTATCTGCTTCTGTTTGACCAACAGAAAAAGTAAACATGTTATGGTTGTAGACTGAAAAATAACTCTTCAGCAATTGAGTGCACACCGCCACAAGGCCCACCTGCAGATTCCTGACTTTATCCGAGACGTTTTCCTGGGACATGCTGTGATCTAGAGCGGCCTCGGCCGCCGGCTCCTCTGGAATAAAGATGCTGTCGTGTGAGAGGGCTCGTGATCCGATGGGATTCAAATCCCTGTGGAAGAATAAGAATGTCTTCAGGGTGTCATTACTGCCAACAACTTGCAGAATGGGTTTATAACACTTTCCCTTTACTGGAAGTGAAAGAAAATGATATGATGTAACTTCCTGTGTGGGCTCTAATAAAACCTGTGATTGCAGTTTTTATGAGCAATAGCACAATGGCAAAAGGACAAGCTTTGTTTCGTTATGTATCACATAAGAATAGAATCACAAAATGAAACTTCATCTCTGTAGTTACCTCAGATTTTGACTGGACTCCTCATCGTCAGATACAACTCCATTGCGCACTTCCCCGGTAGAAAAACTGGCCTTTAGCTCTGCTCCATCAAAGCCCCCTTTGGCCTCCCTCTTCTTCTTTCTCCCGAATAGTCGTTTGAAGGGCTGGAATTTGCCCTGTCGTCTTCTCTCTGCGGGTAAAAGAGAATAGATGACAACCACGGCTACATGCAATCAGATCATCAATCTTTATATCCTCAGATAAGGAGCAGGCCGGTGCCTATGGGCGTGTTTTTGTATGCGTGTGTGTGGATAATGAAATGCAATTGATTTTATTTGAAGAAAATAAATCAAAATAGCAGATGGAATGAGAAGAAAACCTTGGCTCGTACTTACTAGTGTTCAAACAGAAGTGGGAAAGATAAACAACACGCAGAAAAAGGGAGCACCCACACAGCAGTATAGCAGCTTGAGAGAAATAGGGAACAAATCCCTGATTCACTGACTGAAAACAGCCAAATCCATGATTGGTCCTGAGAGAAAGGAAAGCAGTGAAAACCCGACATCCAAGCTGTCTGCATGGCCCCAAGGAGTTGACGTTAAATGTGTGGCTGATTATCAGACTTTAACTGCATCGCCTCAATAGATAACGCCTCTCCAAGAGATACAAGTGTATTATCTAATGCAAAACTAATGGGTGTTAACCCCCATTATAACTTAATGACACATGTCACTGCTAATCGCTCCGGTGCAATGTGCTAGCAAAAAAAAACCTTGTCCTGACCTATGCAATAAAGCAAAGCAGCCGGCAATAAAGTCCTGTAAGTGCTGGTTGATGAGGAAATCGTGAAAGTAATGAAACTTTTGGACTTTTGAATGATATTTCTATATCCTCATCCTCTTCCAAGTGAGAAAGTTGTAAACTCTTACACATAAGCTAAACTTTCCCTTGCTTGAAGGGAAAACATTGCTCTAATCACTCCATGGGATTCCAAAGAAGAGATTTGTTGACATGATGTCATTCGAAAAAATGTAAACAGATATCTTCTGGTTAAATTAAATATAATAAAGGGTGTTTGTGTGTCTTTGTAAGTCTCTGTGTGTTTTGTTTTTGTCTCCGTGTACTCATGGAGGTCCCTTGCATGAACTAAGAGGGTGAGGTTACAGAGCTACTCTACACCACTGTGCAGACAGGCGTTCTCAGGCCTCTGTGGGTATCCCTTTCAGAGCTATAAGTAGCAACTGGTGTGGGATTTCACTTTGCATGCTGCTCACTGTACCAGAGGCATCATGGGAAATGATACAGTAAACTAATTTCCCCATGTACAGTCTCAACTCTTTATATTTTTGCGTGGGAGAGTTTTAAGTGCTTGGTATGTATTTGTGTACTGACAAACATAGGACTTTAAGGACAGAGTGGGAAGTGTTTGTTCGGATTATTTTGTTGTACGCCTTTATGAAAAGCAGTTCAATTAAAAATAACAGTTTTTGTCTTCTAGGAGTGTCACTCAAATAATCAATAGAAATGACATTACATGTTACTTGTTAGACGCTTTTATCCAAAGCGATTTACATACTCAATACTGCGGACAATCACCACAGGAGCAATTTGGGGTGAAGTGTCTTGCCCATGGGACACAACGACATGCTGACTGCAGTGGGGTCTGAACCTGTGACCCCCTGATCCGAACACCTACATAGAACCCACTGCGCCACACGCCACCAGAAATCAATTGTCTACCAGATATTCAATTATTTTACACAAAAACCCTGTATCTGTATAAAAGGCAACATTTCAGACTGGGACAAATACAGTTGTGACAGATGTCTAAACTCATTTTGCAGCCACAGTCATATGTTTGGAGAAGAGTCTCTTACTACTTCATAAATATGAATATATGTTTGTTGTTCAATCATACATCCAATGTGTAAACAATTTGTGGTTCTACTGGGGCGTTATGTGCTGCTCCCAACACAGGAATAGTCCAGCATCTAAACCCAGTAAAACTATAACGTATTGTTTTTACAGTTGTTTTGTAAAGATTAGAGGCTTGGTGTTCACTTTTAGAGATGCTGGTAGATTTAGCCATTTTTGGACAAAGCAATGGTATATGTTTTACTGTTTCGAGTCTAAGCCAACAGGCTGCTAATGGTGGCTGCATAATGGTCTTAATTCACTCATCTAACTCTGGACAAAAATACACATTAAGGTTTACTAAGGTCTCCTTCAATGTATATTTGTAGACATAAGGAATTTGGAAGTCAACAATTGATTTCATTACCAATTGATTCTTCTTTTGATTCATCAATAAGTCGTTTGTCTAAAACAATGACATGACATTTTGGGAAATCCTGCAGTTCAGTTTTTGTATCACTCAGCAATCAATCAGTTCTGAGATATATTACAGCGTGATGACGAGGAGACCTCACTGTTTTAATATTTTCCTTGTTTTCTCTCTTATGTTTTTGTCCCTTTTTGATTTTAATTTTCACCATGGGTAAATCATATTTAGGACCTTGATGTTTACATCAGATTGAAGATCTAATAAAGGTGGGTTAGCTTTAAATTGGTTTCCTTAGCTTTATGTCTAAAGAAGGACTTGAAATTAATCAGAAATCTTTGGCAAATTTCTCATGAATTTATATTTTTGTAGAAATATTTTCCTTTTTTTTCCCAAATCGGGAGTCTTTGCAGTTTTGAGAATATGTGAGGGGATATTCTGATGTGACCCAGATGGTCTGCTTCCCTGCAGAATGCTCTTCCAGCATCAGTGCCCGTCCAGTGTTTCTACTCTGATCCCAAGCCCATAATGCACTGCCGTGGGCATGCTCACACACTCATGCGTGAAACGAGAAAGGACAATTTTTTTCTGCCGCGTAGACAACTCAGCAGCAGCAGCACTCTACAGAGCAGCACCCAACCAACTGAGGTTAACTCTGACTTCCTGTGTGCTTGCGATGCAGTGCGTTTTGACCCAGGTCCTCAGGAGAATATTTAACATCTGGCAACTTAAAGTGGAAAGAAACATGTTTTGTTTTTTTAAATGCACACGATGCAACAGCACAATGTTCTGATATTAATGCAAGCAGGTCTAACATTTTTGGAAATGCCCTTTTCTGGCTTTCTAGTTACATGAGAAGATAAATAACGCTTTAATATCTGTCAGTTCAATATAGAAAACAACGGCCAGCAGCCTGTTAGCATAAAAACAAGCATCATAACACTCACTAAATGTAAGTGACATAACATCTTTGTGTGTTTTTTCTTCTTTTTGCACAGACATCACCTAAAAAGAAGTATAGGTAAAGGAGATCAAAGAAGTCGTCAAGTGGACACAGCACACCACTCGCATGTAAAGGCTGAATCAAACCCATCACCACACCATGCAGATCTTAAAGAGACAATGGAACACATTGAACAGACAGTGACAGAGGTCATTTAATCCTCATGATGTGATCACTGAATCCACTTTGACACACTGTCTCTTTAAGATGTCGCTGAAAATAACTAATTTTTTCCTGTTTACCTGGGCCTTTCGATTCGGTTACCTCTAAAAGCATCTCGTGCTTAGTTTCCGTGGCGTCCGTTGCCATGGTCACAGCACACCTTGGCTGTGGTGAGAGAAGAAGGAGGTGAGCATGTGGATGATGTTATTGTCTGTACTGCAGGAGAGTTCAAGTGTGAGCGGAAAATTGAGCAGAGCCATATGAGAGATCAGGAAAGTGACCCTGAATGTTTACATTGTGAGGGGGGGTCGCTGCAGTTGGACTTTGTTGTTTTTATTTGCTCTCCATTCCCTCTTAGCATCATTCAAGCACATGCGGGGTGGATAATTTGTTTAGCATATATACCACTAAATAAAGCCTCTGCTGTTTTAAAAGCAACATAAGCCCCCTGAAGCCACTCTGTTGTGGCTAGTTGATGCAGAATTAGTCAACTCCACATATAAGATAATACAGCTCCAGAAAGTTCCGTAATTACCAATAAAAGAAGAAACTAATAGCACCGGCGTTGAACATGTTCCAATGATAAGAGATCCGCGGAAGGAATAACCACACAAACCAGCTCTTATTTACACTGAACAAAAATATAAACGCAACACTTTTGTTTTTGCTCCCATTTTTCATGAGATTAACTCAAAGATCTAAAAAAAAAATGTATACACAAAATAACCATTTCTCTCAAATATTGTTCACAAATCTGAAAAAATCTGTGATAGTGAGCACTTCTCCTTTGCCGAGATAATCCATCCCACCTCACAGGTGTGGCATATCAAGATGCTGATTAGACAGCATGATTATTGCACAGGTGTGCCTTAGGCTGGCCACAATAAAAGGCCACTCTGAAACGTGCAGTTTTGCTTTATTGGGGGGGTCCGAAAACCAGTCAGTATCTGGTGTGAGGGGTAGGGTTAGGGTTAGGGTTAGGGTAATGTTGTGAATCGAGTGGCTCATAGTGGTGGTGGGGTTATGGTATGGGCAGGCGTATGTTATGGACGACGAACACAGGCCACTCGATTCACAACATTACCCTAACCCTAACCCTACCCCTCACACCAGATACTGACTGGTTTTCGGACCCCCCCAATAAAACAAAACTGCACGTTTCAGAGTGGCCTTTTATTGTGGCCAGCCTAAGGCACACCTGTGCAATAATCATGCTGTCTAATCAGCATCTTGATATGCCACACCTGTGAGGTGGGATGGATTATCTCGGCAAAGGAGAAGTGCTCACTATCACAGCTTTTTTCAGATTTGTGAACAATATTTGAGAGAAATGGTTATTTTGTGTATATAGAAAATGTTTTAGATCTTTGAGTTCATCTCATGAAAAAAGGGAGCAAAAACAAAAGTGTTGCGTTCAGGGTACTTTTTGTGGACTGCCACCAACCAGCACAGACTGCCTCCTCACACACTTGTCTGCAGCATGTTGGCCGAGCCAGAGGTTTTCTGATGTGCAGCAGGAAATGTGTGTGAAACCACAAGGCCGGCAGCGTTAGAATCAAAAGAGAGCGTGAGACAGTACTGAGAGAGACAGAGAGAGGCCGGCTGTCTCCAGTTGGATCAGCATGCCGTGGGCTTCCTTCCTCACGGGGACAGAGCCGGACAGACTCTCTCAGAAATGTCTCGACCCAATAAAGGCTCTTTGTCCTGCCAGCGTAGAACAAGGAGCGAACAAGCATGTTTGGTAGTCGGGCGTTGGAACACAGACAGTATTTGATTGTGTCTGCTGGTGTAAAGAGAGATATTGTGAAATCTTGTTTTGTTTATTTACTGGAATTGGCTGCAATTCCTGATGTTGAGCAAGTGTGATAAGAAGTCAGTGTGTGCCTTGTTATTTTGTGTACTGGAGTGTGTTTGCAGTCTGTTTGCTGCAGCGGACCGACTTGAGGGTCAGCTAGAGATGGGATGAGAAAAGCACGAAGAGCAGCCATGTGCTCTACAGAAGCAGAGAGAGATGCCTTTGACAAGGATACAGCTGCATCAGAGTATGGCGGCGGCATAACACGATGCTGCGCTCTGTAAACGACCCAACAGCTCAACATCATTTGGATGGTGACACATCTCTGCACCAGACAACTACAACGTCCAAAGGCATGGCTTCTTAGTGTTGTAGCGGTTAAGTGCCATAACCTCACAGCACAAGTAGCTTGCTGACAAAGCAGACGGACGGACTTGGCGGAGCCGTGTTTTACCTATTTCAGCTGCACAGCTCGAGACGGCTGCACACCACTGCAGTAAAACCTTAGGGAACATCGATCTGTTCTTTTGCACAAAGCTTGTTTTACCCAGAAGAGCCTTGATGCTGCCTCCGCTGTTGCTTTGGGAGAAAACGGTGAAATAAATACAGAACAGAGACAGTTTGGGTTTGTTAGATCTGTCAGTTGCACTCACGACGGGAAACATTAGCATGGCATGAGGGGGTGACGTGGGGAGGGGTTAGATGAGGAAGCACTTAAAATGTTCTATCAGAAATCTATACTGCACTATTGCGTCACTCTTTTAGGGTCTAGACTCTAGTCTCATCAACATCAACTCTTTGTCCCAATCTCCACCTTTCTCTGAAGTTTGAGCAGCCTCCCACCAAATCCTCCTCTCTACAAACACACTGAAATAGTTCACTTGGCGTACACATGAATGTGTTTCTGCTGGTGTTTCAACTGCAGCTGCACTGAGCAGCACAAAGAACAACGGAGGAGTTTCCAAGTAAACCAAGTGTTGGAGCACGCCATGCAAAAGGGTTGGGCATTTACACATGTGGAAAATTAATATCATGTGTGTGTGGTGATTAATCATAATCTCAGCCAGTCACTACTGCTGACAGTACTGACAGTAAAGCAAGTCAGGACATGCTGGTAGTTGCCACAGGAGCCTGTTTAAGGATCAGGAGAGTTCTTATTTCTGAAAACATATCTTATTTGAACAAAACTAAATCCAGATAGATTGGAAAGAAGGCCTTGATTCCACCAGCTGCTGCTGCCACTTCTAAGTTAGGATTTTTTTTAATCATAAAAATAGCATCCTCTGGACACAGTCCAAAGCATCCACGGAATGTCTATCTCCAGGGAATATTTAAAATGCCTAAATAAAAAACAATTCAAACAGAGAAATATGTCCTCGGCTGAACTGTGATAATGCTACACAGCTCTGCAGTTAAATGATTTTAATGTATTAATGATGAAACATGAAATACTGTATACACATTGCATTTCATTCAATTTTCTTTTGACATTTTAATTGAAATGTTCCACATACCTGCTACATGTGAAACCAAAAATAACATATAAAAGCAGTCTGTCGGCGTGTGGTGTTGAACTCTAAAAGTCATCCATGTTATCATTGTTTATCACAGACTGCTCTACTGGCATTCTTGCTAGCATTTACTTTCTGTTGTGTTTTTTTAACTATTATATAATTGTTGCACATTTCCGTTATGATTTTGCACGTGCCGTTGGAATCTCCAAATGATCAACTGGGTGATATTGAGATGACAACAAACTCGGTCTGTATCTATTTTAATCACATCAGAGGCCTATTTTAATACCAAAATACCGACATATTGTATAACTCAAATCCCTTCACCTTTGCGTGATTCAGATTGTAAAGGGAACAAAGATAGTAAACACATAAGCAAAGCGCCAACAGCTAATGTTCATGCATGGCTGAAAACAAAGCCCCATGTGTGTCAGTGAACACGTTCAGCTCAGCATGTCGGACCCAGCTTCAGTTAGAGCTGAGGAAAAGAGTATTACCAAGATGAGAGCTGTCAGCATGTTTCATCAGAACCGCCTGTCGGATGGTCAAGTGGCTGCAGAACCGACTTAAAATAATGGGGCTATGCTCGACCTTTTTTGTTACTTTCAGAAGCTGACATTCACCAATATTGACCAGCTATTTGGAAGACAGAAAGTACGCAGGGTTTCTCTCTCATGCTTTCTCTTTTTCTTTCTTAACACAACTTTCCATGTGAACAATTCAATGCAAAGCTATGAATGTGTTCTAGGTGGGGAGGTCTGAACAAGTATGTATACCCCAACAACTTTGCATATCGCATTGACAAAATAAAATGTGGACCCGCTGATTGTTCTACAGAGAAAGTCAGGGCATCACCAACGTCAGTAGGATGCATCTTCCAGAAAACATGAACTATTGCATGGTAATCCATCCTCTAGTTGTTGACATTTTTCAGTCTGCACCAAAGCAGTAGACCACTTGACTAACAAACATTGCCAATCCTTAAGCCATCCCACCAAATGTGGGTTACAACCTGTTAATAGATACTAAACAACCAGCAGTACTAGCTTTGAGTGCAATACAGGACTGCAAACGACCCAGTCCAACAGTGCGGCAATACACACTACCTCCTTAAATTATATAACGTTTTATTTTTGTTCAAACGTTTTGCTGTGAGGTGTTCTTGGCACTTGTCCACAATGTGGAGAAACAATGGATTTCAGAGTGACACGCACCATGTATCACATGACCATGGTTATATTTTCCACATTAGCCAATTGTTAAGAGACAATACTCAAGCGTGCAAACAAACAGGAACGGCTGTCGTCTCATACCTGAGCATCTCTAACACTGTAGCTTATACATTTTTGGTTGATGTCAACTATGAATATCACAAGTGCAGATATATATTTACACTTCACTGAATCACACAGTACGACATGAGCTGCCTATAAGGGTTATGCACACAGTCAAAAATACACAAAGAATCAATGGCAGCTATATTTAAAGTCAACCTACATCAGAGAGCTTTACCTAACATTTTTTGTAACTTTCTGTATAAGAGTGCTTTCTTACCGTTATGCAGGCGCTCTGTGTGCGAGGGTATCTATGAGTCGTTCCACCTGCCTGCTGTCACTGTGGATCTAGGGCATTACCTGGAGTCAGGTGTCAGATGCAGTGAAGGCAAAGTTGTGTGTGTGAGCAAGTGTGTGTGTGTGTGTGTGTGTGTGTGTGTGTGTGTGTGTGTGTGTGTGTGTGTGTGTGTGTGTGTGTGTGTGTGTGTGTGTGTGTGTGTGTGTGTGTGTGTGTGTGTGCAAGAAAGTGACAGGGAAAACATCCCTTAATATTCTCATATTGATTAAAATTTGATTGCAGTTCTAAAAGACGCCTACTCTGGAGAAGTGGTGACGGTGTGGGTTCATGACGCGTGTTGGAGTGAAGCACATGTACTGTCAGAGGGGAGGAGGTGTGTCAGCGAGGCAGAGTGAGCGCTGAGCGAGGAGAGATGGGCGTTCTCCTGTGTCTGTTAGTTAGTGCTGCTGTGCTGAGGAGGCACAAAGTGACACTTTGTTTCCCCCGCCAGATAGTCAGTGCAGGAGAACAGACTGGCATTCATCATTTCCTCTGGCTGATGCACAGAGGCTTTCATTGTGGGTTAACAGTAACCGCGTATGCACATGTGTGATTACAATAGTCTTCAACGGTGCACCACAACTGCTTATCAATACAAGGGGCATAAATGTATGTCATTGTCTTACAGTGATTAGTATTTTACAGCATTCAACATCAAGTCAAAATAGCTTAGTTCCTTGACTGTGGCAGCCTTAATATCATTTTAATTTTTCTATTGGATGTGTGCATCAGCGTAGTGTTAATGTGTAATAAGGACAGCTCCCCCACTCCCTAGTTTTGGCAGATTCACACTGCAGCCTCAAAGGGATATGGTAATGATGGGGCTTCACTAACCTGGAAGCTGCCTATATTACAGCAGCATCGCACTTCAAAGACAGACTGCATGCTCCTCTGACTGACTGTGTGCAGAAATAGAAACCCCCAGTATAAGCAGCATAAACGAACTCTCACTAAGATATTCACCTCCATATATATTCACACATAGGATAAGCAGAGAGTCATAATGACTTCACTTCAAGAGCAAACACTTCCTGCTATGCTCAATGACACTGTAGCAGCCACAGCACTAGCCCTATATGGTAAACCATTTAGAATATTAAGGTCATAATATGTTCACATATGTCATACCATAAATAGTTTTTAATTATTTCATGGTTAAATGTAGAGGGTTTTCATTTTGCAGTGACGTTAAATAGAAACATACACCACGTTCAAAGGCAATCATCACAGTATTGCTGGTTTGATCCAATTCCTGGTTATTTACGATAAACACTGGAATAATGTGGGTGACCTACGGTATGTGCCTTAAAGACATCATTTACATCTTGATATCAGCATACATTTTAATGGAATACATACTGCATAGAGCATTATTAAGAGCAGAGATAACTGAAATTGTAGGAAATAAAAATAATCTATATAGTATAAATGTGGGATACCTAAGAAATAGTGTTTAACAATAAGATCATTACACTTTAGATGTGAGCATTTAATCATTACATTTATTTATTTTAGCTTATAGTTGCTCCTATGTAAAACACAGTTTTAAATGATAATCACGCATTTTATTAGGCCAATGCATCACAACATGAGCACTTGTACTTTTTGTACAAAGTACATTTCAGTTCCATTTAATTTTGAATGTAAGCGTTTTATTTTTAACAAGCCGGGAGTTTCCATTCCTGTTGTCAAATATGCGGCTATTGAAAATCAATTGACATTTAAACACACAGAAAACAATGAATCAGGCAGTGTTTGCCTGCCTCGTGGTGATTAAATCAAATCCATAGTTGCAGCTTTATCTGAGGTCAAAGGGTGTTAAATGAAAATAGATGCTGTCTTGCATTGCGAAAGCACTTCACAGATGTTTCTGAAAAAGTGTCATCACCACCCCGTCTGGGTGGTGATGACATATACTTACTTTGCAGCTCAGTGCATCTGAGAATCTAAACCTTCAGGATGAATATGAAGCTGGACATTGCAGTACTTTATAAAACACTACTCTTGAACCAGTGACGTAGTCTTTACTATGAGATCTCTTCCCTATTTCTCCTGCAAAAAACAGACCCGGATGACAGCTCTGTGTCTTAATATGTAATCCATCAGCACATAAACACCAATAGAAAGATCACAGATTATAGCTAAAATACCACATTGTTGCCTGTAGGGCAGACAATCAAAAAATGAAACGGATCAATTGACTCAAACCAGCACCATAAATCCAACACCAGCAGCCTATGAATTCATTTCTGGCAAACTGCCATCTATTCCCCCTGCCTGTATGTCTCAGCACAAGAGTCCACTGATGATGACAGTAATGCAGCAATGATTTAAAAGCCTTCACATTGCCTGTGGAAATATAAAGCCATAATATCATTTTTCGCACATGCAGGCCCGCAGCATATTATGGCCTGTGCATGGTTCTCCAGCTGACACAGATATCCTGCATTTCTAAGGCTGTATTGTGTGTCATTTGGAGAAAGCCACGGTTCGCTGTTGTGGAACATCAACACTGACCTAAAGGCACGGATCAATACGTAACCGTTAATGGCAGATTAGTGTATGCATGCCGCAGGGATTACAGTATTAATTGCAGAATAAAAGACGCACTGAGAACAAAGAATCTGGCCTTTTCTTTATCATATTGACACATATGAAATCCATACAGCCTTCAATTGATGTGCATTATTTACTAACGATCAATTACAATTTTGGCTTGTTGACATCGGCGTTTGCGCATTTGAAATCGGATGAAATTGAAAGTCCCAGCCCTTTCCTGCGCGCACACATACACACATCTGTGAAGGATGGAGCAGAAGATGCAATCGGGTCAATGCGAGATGAGAGGTGCGATATGTGACAAGGTCATCAGCGTCGTGAACATGGAAGACAATCAGCATAAAAGACATACAATATGGAAGAAAAGAGGGGGAAATCCCAGCACCTTTTTTTCCCAACGCGATGCCTCTTTGTGATCGGCGCTGAGGTAAAACTCCGGCAGCTCCGACCCTTTTGTGTTGCTGATGCTGCGGGTGCCCGACAGAGAGACGCACGCACAGTCAGTCCCGATGGAGAAGGGAGGGTGTGGCTGCGAGAGAAAAGCGAGGGTCGGCGGCACAGAGACTCAGTGAGCTCCCGTCACGATGCGAGCACGCTACTCTAACGTAAGCTCGTGCTTTTCGGAAGTAATTAAAGAAAGGAGGAGATGAATGAGAAAGATCCAACTATGTTGCAGCTGAGGATATAGGCTATACTGTAAAACAAACAAAGAGGACATTAATTCACACCAACTGGCTGACAAATGGGTTGACCTGAGTAGTGTTCTTAATAATTCATGGTTTTAAGGAAGAGATAGATTTTAAATGAATAATTACTGGAGAAGAATCTCCATTTAGGTCTTGTTGTCTTCATCCATTAGAGATATTAAAAGCTGCCACATTCGGTTAACCGATCAATAGCCTACAACATTTATCGAGAATAACTATTCTATAGCCTATATTTGTCAACTGTGAATGTCATTTGGGTAACTTTTCTATAATTTATATAATTGTCAACTGCAGGGGCTACTGAACTGATTATGAACTAATGGTTGAACAAAACAGGAGATTTAAACCTATTAGCGCTTCCCTTTCTGGCTGACATTATAAAGACCAAACGATTAAATAAAGATTCGTAAACATTTGTGTTGCAGACCCAAGTTCTCTATATCCAAAACAAAGCAGTCTTCCTAATTTAGAAATCTCTTCATGAAAGGTCTGACTGCATCGGTTGAAAACATCTGATTATCACCAGTATGGTGGGTAATTTCCAAACCTGAAAGTTTGGTTTAGCTTCTCAATAAAAAACTGAGGTATAAGTTTAGGCGACTAGCCCTTGCTTGCAGGCTATAACATGCAGGTATGACAACAGAAAACTGTGATGAGACCTTTTTAATACATGCAAAGACTTAGGTATTTACTTTATTTATTTGGTGCACATTTCATGTTGATGAAGATAAATAAACGGTTCCAGGAAGTGAACAAAGGATTCAAATACAGGGGGCACTGAACCGTGGGAGGATTTTATTTTGAAACTTTTAACAGGACGTCTTCAAATGATGGTTCTGGTTAGCTTGGCATTAGTTTCCAAAGTTAAAGATACAATTATAAAACGAAATCTTATGGGAAGCAGACACGCAACGTTTTCTAGACAAATTGTTAAGCAATCTTTGTCTTTGGGGATTTGTGTTAATCAAATAAAATGCTCTTCAACACGATTTTATTTTGAAAGGTCATACGGAAATTGCTATTTTTTACTCTCAAACGTTACCCCTGTTTTAAATTAACTATGGGTACGTGGTAGGTGACCAAGGGTTTGTTTTCTCACGTAGTAACATTAGTTATCCGTCGACTTTAAAAGGCTACGAGGTATTGAACACACCAGCCGGACACACTATGCTTCCTCGCAGGCAGGACTTCGGGATGAAGAAGTCTGGAGGACCGCGAAACAGCTCGGTTATAAACTTTAGGACCACGGTGATCCCGGGCTCGGTCCGCCGGAGCTCCGCGGTGCTTCCTTCGGTCCTTACCTTCCTGGTGATCGTAGCCTCCGGAGGCCTGCTGCTCATGATAGAGAAAGGAATGCTGAGCAGCATGGAGACACCTCCACCGCGGGGGGCCGGGAAGCGGCAGGACTTCATGCGGCAGGTCGGGAAGCTCAGCCCGGGTGCTGAGGACGTGGACTCGCAGGTAGTCATGTAATGCAGTGGCTCCCTAGGTTTATGGACAGAGGCACCCTCACAGCATTCAAGTACCCCTCCATCGATATATATTGCATTTTCAAAATACACAAAACTCATCAATATATTTAAGTGTTTTTTTTTAGTTACCGGTTTAAACTTCAGTGCTAGTTTGCCTTAATTCGCACTTACATAACTGCCATATGAAGTGTTCAGCAGATTGAACATAGTGTGTTGGTACTTGTGGGTTATCTGTCGCCACTTGTTGTTTTTTTCAGACTCTAAATACGCAACTTTTTTGCTTTTTTCAGTCTCTCTAAATAACCCTACCCCCTAGGATTAATGTTTGTTATTTTGAGAAAAAGTTCATGTGGAGGAGCCAGCTTCCCGCTATTAAAAAGTGGGGACAGATAACCCACAAGTACCAGTTTTTTAAAATATTTTATTAATCAAGCCACTTTTTTTCACCTTTTCCAAGTTTGTTGGGTGGAGTGTGTGACGTGTGAATAGGTCTAGTGTTGCCTGAGGCGATTTGATTCATCTCGTGACTGTACATTGCACAATATCACTGTAGGTCGGATTAAGGCTCTTCTACACAGCTTTTTTGTTTGTGATGCCATGGTGGGAAAAAAACAATTTCAGTTGGTGATCAAAGGGAAAACCATAAGACACTTTTCTAAAACGTTATGGTTTGTTATTGTTCTAATCAAAAACACATGTGCTTTTTATGGTGATCTTAAAAAATCCTGCAAGCCATAAAAGGAGGACCAAAAGGCAACAATTTGGTCTGGTGAAACCGCTGATCTTACATGTGTAAAGAAGTGGGTATATTGTTTTTTAACTAGTCTGGCCATTTTCAAACATCTGGTCACTTTAAAAAGGGGCAGCAGAGTCCAAGATATTCAGTTTTTTTCCCATGATTCAACTTTATAGTCCATATCTTATAAATGCCACATCATTAGCTTGTATGCAGGCTTTGTATTATAACATTTTACATTTACAAGCCCAAAATGAGATTACCTTGATGAAATCACGATGACACAATCAGGGGGATTTTCTCAGATGCCTTGATGTTGTACAGCTCTTTCGACAGGCTGACTAATACAAACTCTGACTAGTTAACTGCTGTTGATCTGTAAAATTGTCACTGTTTTGTGTTCACGCTTAGATCCTTCAAGAGATCCGTAACCGGACCATCAAGTCTATGTGCAGCCAGAAGAACATGCCGCACAGCATCATGTCCCTCACCCCCCTGCAGAGGAAGACGCTGCTGCAGCACATCCTGGTGAACGATCAGTACCACTTCCTGTACTGCTACGTCCCCAAGGTGGCCTGCTCCAACTGGAAGAGGGTCCTGAAGGTTCTGAATGGGGTTCTGGAGAGTGTGGACGTCAGCATCAAGATGGACCACCGCAGCGACCTGCAGTTTTTGTCCTCTTTTAAACCCGAGCAGATCCAATATCGCCTCAAGCACTACTTCAAGTTCATGTTTGTGCGGGAGCCAATGGAGCGCTTGCTTTCTGCATACAGGAACAAATTTGGAGAGATCGAGTCCTACCAGAAAAAGTACGGCGTGGAGATCGTAAAGCGCTACAGGAAAACTCGCGCTAAGGACGCGCCGGTTAAAGGAGATGATGTGACGTTTGCAGAGTTTGTCCGTTACTTGCTGGACACGGACGCAGAGCGCATGAATGAGCACTGGATGCCGGTGTACAACTTATGCCAACCCTGTGCCGTGTCCTATGACTTCATCGGCTCCTATGAACACCTTGAAAGGGATTCTGAGTTTGTGCTCCAGCGCATTGGAGCGCCTCCTCATGTTCGCTTCCCTGAGAGGCAAACGTGGTACAAGCCGGTCACCACGGAGACGTTACATTATTATCTGTGCACGTTACCACAGAAGCTACTGAGGGAACTCCTGCCCAAATACATTTTAGACTTTTCCCTCTTTGCTTATCATCTCCCCAACACAACCACTGAACACTGCCGGCATTAAATGTGCAATGTTTCATAGTTTTGAGAGAACTTTTTATAGAGCATTATTTTTTACTATTTGTATTACTAGGGAAGAAACAGTATTTTAATAGTTGTTACACATTTTGACTTGAGATGTTCTAATATCATCGCAGATTGTTGGTCTTAACTTCAGAACCACTAAAGCTTGAAATTAGCTGAAGACAAAGAAACATATGAACCGACTTTGTTCCATTTCAACATGTTCCTGTCATGCACTGTTACAGTAAATTAACCAAATCAGTATATATTGATGCAGTTGTAAATAAGGTTGCCAGACCAAACTTTGCTTTTTCTTCTTCTACACTATTGGAGAAGCTAAAGGGTTAACAGCTTCTGTGGGCCTTCAGTGGTTTAGCAGGCTAAAACACAAACTATTTGCTCACTGAGTGGTGGGTTTAAATCAAGCTTTGTGTGTTTTCGTTCTACGTCGACCTCTCCTCCACAATCTGTCCCCCATCTTTACCAACACTTTGGACTGTTTACCCTGTTATTAAACAGAAATGGAAGTTTAGTGATGTACATTACTGCACATTTCTGTGATTTTGTATTTCTTTATTTTAGGAATAATTTAATAATTTAAACATTGTGGAAAAAAACACGAATATAAAGCATAATACACATAATCACAGGCTTGAACAAAAACATATTTTGCTACATGTGTGACGCTGGAGTCGTTGACAACCAAATTGATTTCAGGAAAACAGTTTTGAAGCTAAATCCACATTTTTACCAATGACTGTGTAACATACTGACAGAGATGACCCTGCATCCAGTATTGTAAGTGGAGTCAATCAGTGGTTGGATATTTCCATAGAAAAAAGCAACATACTGTTTGAATGTTATCACCGTCACTAGTTTAAGTTAAATTGAACACTCACTGTAAAGCCGCTACTTACAAAGACCTTCACAATTCATTCACAGCTTCTAGTGGTTTCTAACTCACTCATCAAGTTGTTTATTTGTCTGCCTCTGTAGTTGTGGAATCTTTGAAGCTCACACTTCTGGAAAGAGAAAGAAAGAGGAATGGTGAAATAAGGAAGAGGTTTTTTTTTTTAGATTTGTAATGGCTCATCATTCCTTTTTTATAATCAAAGAACATTGCTTCCCGTCTAATATGGAAAAACACCAGCTTATTACCAGAATCGAACACAAAACAATGAGCCCTATTAAAAGCCATATCATTTTCATTTTCAAGACTCACTTGTCTGCTGACTTGTCGGTGGAGCGGCTTAGACTCCGCAGGATGGAGCGCTCTGGAGAGGTGTGGTGAGAGCTGGAGGAGGCGTCGAGGGAGGAGAACGACAAACCCTGCCGGCGCATCTCCTGAACCGCCCGCTCTCTGTTGACACCGCCACAGTTAGACAATCTTTACATGTTTAATATGTGCCTAGGCTTGTGGTTACATTCTTCTGACCGCAACCTCAGACAACAATTTGAAAACATCACCTCAGGCTCGGACATCATTATTAGTTTCACTTTTATTGCCAGATACTCCAAAAGTAGTATACCTGTTTTATTGTCACCTAACTTGTATCAAGAAATGTTCAGTTTCCAAGAGGACACTTTTTGCTGTTTCACAGATAATGGAAAACTTTCAGTAGTGTCCCCAACATCCTGATAATATCCTTATATGCTCGCTCAGAGATCAAGCGTAAAAAATGTGTCTGTGCAGCCTACTCAAAGTAAAAAAAAACGTTGTCGCATCAGTTATGCTATTTATGTAAGAGCAAGTCTATAGAATCCATTATTTACTGAAATACACTAAGTCAAAAAGCTAATATAAAAACCCTGATGACAGATCTAATTTGTTTCAAACTTCCAGCTTTGGGTACTCTCCATTAAATATTTAAGTGCTGGCAGTTGAAAAGTCAGCTCACCGTTCAAAGCGCTCAGAGGTCAACTGTCTTTTCAGAACGTCCATCTCCGTCTGCAGCTGAGAGACTTTGCTGCGGAGCTGCGCCACCTCCCTGGCATGCTCCGCACTGAGGGCACACACACACAAAAACAAATCAGAATCAATAGCTTGTAAAATAAAAGAGGCATTGATTCAAGTCTTGGAGTTCAAGTCAACATATTCAAAAGGACTTGTTTACGTTTTGCAGTCAGCCAGAGTCAGCCTGTCGCGCAGGACCTTTATATCTGACTCCCTCTCACTGGCTGTCAGGTGGGTTTGGAACTCCTTATGCCGATTGCTGGAGAGAAGAGTCTCAAGGTTACGGACAGTCAGCCTCTCACTGGCCATCTGTTTCCTCAGGACCTCTGCGTCCGACTTAACATCCTCCAGTTCTCCTGTGACCTAGAAAACACACAGGTTTATTTTCAGAAAGGTTAAACATCTGCTACTGCTCACCTTCACGGATAGCCTACACCTGGATGCAACAATAAATCCGCAGCGGGCCTCACCCTCTCCAGGTCCATGCTCCGGGAGGTGAGCTGGCGGGCAGTGAGCTCCTTGCCAGAGTCCAGTTTGACACACAGCTCCCTGACGGATGCCAGGTCAGAGAGGAGCGCGGCCTTCTCCTCCTGTGCTGAGAGCAGCTCCTCCTCTAGCCGGGACATCCCTCGCACCAGCGACGACACTTGGGCCTCGTAAGCCTGCAGGGCCTGCGTGTGCTGGGGAAACGGCAGATGGAAAGGAACATTCATCTTAACATTTGTTCCTGATTCTGTGGTGATATGAAGACTACCACCACTGAATTGTTTACTACCTAGCGTAATATCTTAGTGTGGCAGCGGGGTGTGGTTAGAGCGCCGGCTGCCGGAGTGATGGGAGTGGCTCGGCTCCTTCTGTCCTTTTTAACCTTGGTGTGAGCGGAGGTGCTTACAGTGGCGCCCGAACAAGGACAGGACAGAAGGAGACGGATTCAGGATTCTTAATAACTTAAGTTTATTGTCCAACAAAACAAAAACAGCCAGCTCCAAAAAGGGCACGAAGCGGTGCGGTGGCCTAATCAGGTGTGTTTCGCGGCCCAGAAGTCCTCCCAGGACCCAGTCTACTGCAAGAGAGACCAGAACCAGGTTACCAACATGCTTTTATTGAGGGGCTTATTACCTGATTCTGATCGGCTGTCTGGTCTCCGGCCGAGCCACTCCCATCACCCGGCGCTTTAACCACACTTAGCTTGCCTGCCTAATTATATTCCACTTTTCTTCTGATATAATTCATGTATAAGAGCATTCTTATGACGTGTATACACCGCAAAGAAAATATGTGACCCGCTCTATCGAAATCAGTCGGAAGTCGCAACGGCTCATTTCAAAATAAACGTGGCTATGTGTACAAAAATAGTTTTCTGGGGTTCGGGTGTTTTGTTTGATTTTAAATAACCAAAGTGTTGGCTTTCAGAATATGAAACTTTTATTTCCAAAATCACACGATAAATACATTTTTGAAGCTTGTAAAGGGAAGAACACAGCTCGCCTCTCACTCGCCACTCTGCTGTTCCGCAGCGCTGCTCCCCCTCCCTCCGGCTGGTCTTATGAATGTAAGCGTATAGTAATCATAGATAACACGGCAGGGTCCGTTACAGTTTGTTTTCATCTGATTTCAAATAAACAAAGTCTTGGCTTTCAGAATATTAAACTTGTTTTGGCAAATTCAGATGATAAATACAGCTTTGAAGCTTTTAACGGCATAATTACAAGCGGAGAACGGAGTAACTTAACGTCACAGCAGGCGTAAAAACAGCCGGTGTTTCTCGTGAGTGTTTTCCCTGGGAAACAAACACAATACACACAAACACACACACACACACATGTATACACACACACGAGCTTCCCCCAGACCAGTGATCCAAACGAAAACATCTTCCCTCCGTAGTATTTTGATCATTTGCTCCGCTAATCAATCAATCAGATCGATGGATTCCAGAGAAGAGGAAACTTTAAAAGGCCTTTATCTCAAAATGATGACTCGGTGACAGTCATTATATAATGGGACATATTTCGCTTAATATTTGGAGCACAACAACAATCCTGATATCATTAAAAAGCTAGGAATCTCCTCTTTCCAACAGTGTATACAACTCAAAATGTGTCTTCGGGTCAATGCGACTGATTTCGATGGAGCAGGTCACAAATGTGTCTCAATTCCATATATACATAGAAATTGTAGTATACCTCTTCTTCCCTTTAAGTTGACCTTGCATGGCTGTTGTTATTACGCATGCTATATCTCACCTGCTGGATTTCTCTCCCCTGGTGGCCGACAGTTTCTCGGAGGTGTCTGCGCTCTGTGTCCGAGGAGAGCAGCTCCAGGCGGATGGAGTTGTTTTGGCCTTCAGCATGCTGCAGCTTCTGCTCCCGCTCCTCCACGTCAGAGTGGGCCATCCTGAAGCGATCCAGCAGGTCCCTGTTCTCCTGCTCCTGAGGGTCCGCCAATCACATTCAATTAGCAGACAGAAGAAGGTGTATACGATGTCACTATAAGGCTTAAACTATCTGCTACAGGAGTGTTGTTTGTACCTTTGCAGCCATCAGCTTTTCTATTCTGGACACCTCAGAGATGTAAGAGTGGACTCTTATCTTCAGCTCATCTTTCTCATGCAGAGCCTCCTCCATCTCCATATGTACAGCCTGCACAAACGCAACAGTGGCTGATGTTATTTCTTTCTTTTCTTTGTATACAAAACAACGTCAGTGTGTTTTCCTACATACTTGGTTCTCCCTGGTCATTGTAGCCAGGTCCTCCTGCAGCCTCCTGTTCTCTCTGATCGTGATTTCTTTGTTTCTCCTGAGTCCATCCAGCTCCTCCTGACAGGCATCCAGCTGTCTCTTCAGGCTGGTTATCTCCCTCTCACGACTGTTTAGCGCCCCCTGCAGCTGACTGCGCCAACATCACATGTTCAATATCAGCTAAATAAAAAGGGACTTGTTTAGTTGTATTTAAAACCAATGCAGAAAGAGACAACAATACTTACGCTAGTGAGTTGTCCATGTTTGTCACTGTGAGTCTCACTTCTTCAAGAGTCTGTTCCTGTGTAAATAACAAAGAATCAAGCCTCTATCTTTTAAAACATTATGTGCATTTGTTTTCAAGTCTATCATCATACAATCCTCCCTAGTCAATATGTGCATTGAAGAAATGACTTTATAATATTTTCTAAGTTCCATACTGGCTGTGAAGAGCTCCTTTAAATGCTATCCAATGTAAATGATGGAGGACAAAATCCACAGACTTGGTTCCATGCAAATGATGTATGTCTTAAAAAAGGATTCAAAGTTGGTCACATGTCATGTATGGTTAATTTGGTGCAAAACTTACTTTCCTTTCGTTTACCTTACAGGAACAAAAAGGGTAAACACAGAACTAAGATCCAGCAACTTTGTAAAATACCCACTTGATTTGACAAACAACTCCTACTAAAGCCTCATATGTAATCATTGTTTGCATAGTAAGAGGACTGTATGTTGTCCCCTCCTCCCTTACTGTACATTTGAAATGCTTTAGGCCGGGGGAGACCTTTATATAGCCACTTCGAACAGGAGAGATTATTGCTAATATGGGCATGTTGTGATGAGGTTTGTTGGGGGTGGCTACCTTTTTAGAATGCTCCTCCAGGAGGACAACCAGCCTTTCAGTCTTTTGATCCACCTCGTCTTGCAGAGCATCTTTCTCTCTATCCAGAGCAGAGATGGACTTCTGGAGAGTAGCCACTTCCTCTTTGTGCTTGGAGCCCCGCTGACTCAGCTCTCCTGTCAGGCGGAACCACAATCAAGCAAAACAGTGAAGCAGCCGCAGAAAAAAACCAAACAGACATACAACACCAACTGTGGCAGGCCATTCTGAACCTCATAACATCCACTAATACTCACCTATTGTTTCCTCCAGTTTGTCAATCTGCTCATGGGCAGCATGCAGCTCGTTGATCTTCACAGACAGCCGGTGTTGTGTTTCAGAAAGAGAATGCTCCATCTGCTCCTGCAGCAGCCTGCAGACAGACAGCAACCCCTGATCACTTTCTTTTCAGAATATCATTTCAAAATATATATTTTGGGAGTAGAACGGTGTCATAATAAGACACAAAAAAAGGCAACTGTATCCCACTTCAGTAAATACAAAGACCATGTGCACACATTCAGGACATGGGGCTGACACAAAGGCCTCTAACATTTGTGGGGGGAATGTTGCCAGTTCAGTAGGTAATGTAGAAAAGGGGAACAATGTCACTGTACCGTTTTTTTTCCAGTACATCAAGATTTAAATGTAATGCCCAGATGCATCCCAGTCTCACATTTCTGGTACAGCAATTTTAATAAAGGACAAACTGTGATTTTTGCATGTAGTTTAATTTCACCACTGCCGCTGCTTTAAGGTTCAAATATGGCATCACTGATGATAGCATAATCACAGCTGGATGTCCTGAACTTGCATTGTGATGTTATGATGTTCCCGTTTCTGCTTTACATACATAATAATGGCAACATTTCAGCATTTGTCTTTTTGCGCACATGTTGTATAAAGCTAATCCAAAAGTAATGGAAAGTATTCAAGATACATTTCCTTATTGTTGTGACACTTTGGACTTCTTTAAAAAAGGTAAAAGTAATTGTATTTGGGTAAACTCTTGATACTTCATATATACCTCATTGTCATAAGAAATTCAACACAAACCTCAGAGCATTAGCCTCCGCCCTCTGATGGGAAACCTCCTCTGCATTCTGGACCAGAGCAGCAGACCGGACCTCCAGCTCCTCCTCAGCAGCCCCCCTGCTCTCCTTCAGCTGACTCACCTGGGAGAGCAGCTCCAGTCTCTCCCGCTCCAACTACACACAATGGGTCAGGTAAACATAAAGCAAATTAAACCCATTTAAGGATCTAAGTTAAAGTTGTAATCATCACCTAATAACTGTTCTGGGACTTTGGTATGTCAGACATTATGAGCATGTGTTTGAAAAGGTTTATCAAAATTCCCATCAGGCTTACGCTCTTTACGGCATTCTCCAGATCAAGAATCCTCCTCTCCTCTCCCTGTCGGCCAGTGAGAGCTGAAGTCTGGCTAACCTGCAACAAAAAGAAAATCAGGCTCAACAAACTCCAGTGTCACTAATGTAAAGCTTACAGTGAGCCTGTTAAGTCAGTATTATCTAACCATTACATTGTCCGACCAACAGTTTAAACCCCAATGATATGTAAGTTACTATTACAGAAACAATCGATTTTCTTTTGGATCAAAAAAGACCAATGATCAAGTATCACAATTGTAGCTAATTAGCTTTCTGTCAATGGACTTATCGATGTATTGACCAATCCTTGCAGCTCTAGCTTCTAGCAAATTAAAACTATGCTTAACTCTGCAACTTGTTAACATCAGAGCAGTCATGCACACCATGCAAGGTATTACTCTGTACTAACCTGTAATCTGTCCATCAGTGTGTCTCTTTCAGAGGTCAGCTGATGGATTCTGATTTCTGCCTGTTGGACCTCCTCCTTCAGTTGTAAGAGATCAGCTGACATACCTGTGCTGTGAACCAGCTTCAAGTCCTCTTGAGCCTGAGTGAACAATACATTAGGTTGTTTAAAAGTGTAAAAGAAATTGTCCAGCTTGTGGAATAATAACTTTCTATAACTCACTTGTTTAAACAGCTTTTTGAAGTGGTCTCGTTCAGAGCTGAGGCCCTTCACATTGCTCTGGATGTCCTCCATGTGCCTCTCAAATCCCAGCAGAGCAGCCTTCAGCTCATCTCGTTCCTTTAATAAACGCACAAGTTCTGTCTCAGCAACACCTCCCTGAAAATGTGAGGTTAAAATTCAAGTTTAAAAGAGGATTATCTGAAAAGCTGTTATAGAAGTGAACATGTTTTTTATTGTCACTGCTTACCCTCGTTGCTTTGGACTGAGGACTCCTGCCCCGGGTTGGACTACGACTGGGGCTTAAATCTGGGCCCCCGGCCCCTCTGGCTCTTTTGTAGCGCTCAGCCTCCTGACGATAGTAATCCCGCTCCTCCTCTAGACTTTTGACAAATGCATCTAGCCGCGAGGGCGAGCGTTCCCTTCCACAAACACCATGTTTAGCTCGCATGCTCTCCAGCTCCAGCACCAGGTCTCTGTCTAGAAAACAGCAGCAGGTAGGTAATACACCTATGTCAAGAAATCTATTGCTGCTATAAGCAGTTTCAACAGGTGCTTACCTGCTGCCATCATTCTCTCCATCTTGTCCTGCAGCCTGATTTTTTCCTCCTCTAGGAAATTCACCAGTCCCTCCATTTTCTCATTCTGCTCTTTGAGCTCCACCAGCTGGTCTCTGAGACGGCCTTTCTCAAAGTCCCCTTCAGACTGCTCCTAAATGTAATCATTGCCAACACTTTAGCTTGGGTAATAAAACAGGACAGACTTATGGTAACATAGAAACGTTAAGGATCTACTGAAGAATGTCAAATATATATTAAGTATTGCAGAAAATGACCATATTAAGTGTATATACATACCCTTCTTGTTTTTGTTATGACATCCTCCAAGTCTTCAATGATGCTCTGTTGCCTTTGAATGTGTTTCTGTTGAGATAAAGTTTCCAGGTTTTACAAGCAGAATGAAAATCCAACACTTTTATATTATCTCTCCTCCTGGCTGTTCTTACTTTCGTTTCTTGCAGTTCCATGTCAGCAGTTTCCAACACGTGCTCTTTGTCCATCTCCAGGCGCTTTGCCAGGTCGTCAATGTGCGTCAGCTCTTCACACAGTTCCAGGTTCTTTATGGAGAGATTGGCCACTTCGCAGGAGGCATCCTTCTTCCTCTGCTGCAGACCCGCCACCTTTTCCTCTAATGTCATGTTGGTCTCCTGCAGGTATTCAATCTGTAGAACACAACGCAGCAGCTACGAGTCAGCAGAGAGGAGGGTGGGTACGAGCAACCATGCAGACTTCTCTTATAGAGGAAATGTTTTTAAAACCAGGTGAGTTACTTAGAAAACGTCATGTTCTAGTAATATCCTGTATGCATTATACATCAGGGTAAATATCCTGTTTGACTACAATGCTTGCCTGGAGGTTAAGATGGGCAATCAGTTTCTCGTTGCTGAAGTTCTGAGCCTCGAGAGAAACTACATCGTGAGGTCGTCCTCCGTGAAGAGCACGGTTCAAACGCTCAATCTCTTTATTCCTCTCCTCCACCTGAAGGGTTAAGAAAATAAGTCTCGTCATGTCTTTAGTAACATTTGACTTGTCATAGTAGGAAATGATTCAGCTTTCTTTATTTCTTACCTGTGTATTTAAGTGTTGAATAAACTCCTGAGCATTTTCCAGGTCCAGTTTGACTTTGATGATGTCTTCTTGTAACTCACTTATTCTAGAAATAAAAATGACCATCAGTCAGGTTGTCGCTAAGAAGCATGCAAGTATATACGAACAACACATCCATTGAGTAGCTCCCCACTCCCTTAATAATACAGCTCAGCTTTAACATAAAAAACTAACCTTCCATCGGCCAAAAGAAGGAGGTCAGCTATATACGGATCATCAGGCTGCGACACAGGATAACCAGATGTAGAGGAGGAAGGTATGAGATCATCAATCTGCATTCTCTGACGTCTGAAAGGGATGCTGCGCTTCTTTCCACCTGTGAGTGTGTGTAAGAGTTACTTTTAAATACTTACTTTTAAATCCAGGCTGAAGACTTTTCTTTTTGTCGCTGCTTTTAATTGAACTATTCATATCTTAGACTGCACTGTAACTTTGATCCATGTATTTTTTCTTTTAATGTTTATTTTATTAGCTTTTCTTTTTAATGACTGATTTTAAATGCCACTTTCTTAATCTCTTTCATTTTTTGTAAAGCACTTTGAATTGCCTTGTGTTGAAAAGTGCTATATAAATAAACTTGCCTTGCCTTGCCTTAAGAGGAAAGAAGGATACAATTCTTCAGTTATGGTTAACTTTAGATTTCCCTTTTATACCCACGTCATATGTTACTTTCAAAGCAATGCATCCAGTTCAGGTCAGATCCCTGATATTACCTGGTGTCTGCACCACAGCTTGCATGTTTTTCTCCTGCAGCTGTTGGATGCGCTCAGCTTTAGCCTTGCTATCCTTCTCCAAACAGCGAACTTTGTGCACATACTGATTATTTAAAAACTTCAGGTCCGATGTCTGATGGTCCAGTTTTCTGATGTGGGTCTTGAGTTCTAAAACAAACAAGATAGTGTCAAATAATGTTGTGTGTGCTGGTGAAGGATAAGGGAAACTGTTTCAATTTGTACTGAAGAGGGGGACAACTGGTTATCGCAGCTTACCTCTGCTGACACGGTCTTTCTCCTCTTTCAGCTTGAGAAGTTCGAGGTGCAGCTCATTGTTCTCCCTGACTGCCCGGGCATTCTCTGCCCTGTATGGCTCCAGAAGAGCATCAAAGTTTCGAGTTTCTTTTTCAGTTTTCCCCGCTGACAGTTTGGCATTGCGCAGACTTTCAGTTGTGTGGACCAGGTCACTGTAATAACACATGTAACAAATGTAAGAACATCTCATAAACCTCTACAGACTGGCTGATAATAAGGAAAGAGCAAATGCAGGAGGATTAAAGGTATTACCTGAATAGTTTCTCCACTAGAGGCAGTGACTCTATTCCTAGTGGGTGTCTGTAGCCCAGCTGATCCAGACGCTTCCTCAAATTGACAAACTTCCTCTCTGCATTGTTGTTCATGGCTGTGATGTGACACTGACGTTTACATTAACTTCAGATAAAGATAAACTTATATTGAACCCATTTTGGGAATGTATTTCATTACATCAGCATGTAGACAAGCATTGCGGATTTATTCAAAACTGAATAAAATATAAAATAAAAAGCAAATATGTATAAACTGTAAACAATAAACAAAACTGAACAGTACATATGTATATATTAACAGTGAAATATATATAGCTCCTAGAGTATCTCTATTGAATATACAATATTAATATAACGATTAACAAATATAATTGAAGTCGGTGTACTTTGATAGGCCAGCCCATGACTATTATCAGGACTTATATTGTCCCGCCTCAAAACCCACCTCTTCAACTCTGTATCCATAAGAGTTCCATAAGAGTGTAAACTAAATGACAGAAGCTCACAAAGTTAGCCAGGTATTTATTGATAGCTAACGTTACTTAGCTAGCTTACATGCTAATAAGCTGACATTAGCCTTATGTGTGGTTGACTAGCTATTGAGCTAGCTTGTGCGATAACAACAACAACAACAACAACAACAACCACTAACCAGCTAATGTTAACTAATGAACCTAGCTAGCGTTAGCAGAGTCACAACTTACCGGGTAGTGGACACCGCTTTGCTGACAGCTAGCTTAACGGACGTTAACGTGTTTCTACATCACCGACTTAAATGTATCTTTGTTTCGATAACTTGCAATAGACTTGTGGTATTTAAGTTAAAGTTTGATAATCATCAGCTCTGGTTTTAACATGTTCTCGCGGTAAAGGGGTTTGAAAAGAGCGCCGATGATCTCCAGTTTGGATTCGTCGCCATGGAAGTTAGTGAAAGCATTTGGGGGAGCTCGTTTTGTGAGCCGGCGTTGTCAGGATGGAGGGCGGAGACAAGGACGTTAATGGGTATTTATTGTAAAAGTCGGACTGTTTGGCACTGAATGGATATGACTGACTATATATAAAACAATTCTTGCATTCAAATATAAAGTGAGCTGATAAATATTTTATTTTTTAAATGTGCCTTTTTTAAACTGAACTACGATTATGATATGATCTATAATCAAACAATTCTGCAGTAAACTACATTAAAATTATCACAGGGATCTTGAACAAGAAAATGTTGGGATTTTCAACGATAGCTATTTTAAATAAGCTAAATGTGCCTCTTTAACATGTATGCATATTGGGTATATACAAAATACTGCAGTAGAAATGATCATAATTACATTAGGCATTACACAAATGTCACATGAACAACAATAAAAAGAATGACACATATTCGATATAGCATTGAATGGGTCAGCAGCAGCGAATTTATTATGTACATATGGCATAATGAAACAATACAAATATAATAAACAATTAAGTATTTAAGAGAAGAGTTGATGAATCTCAGAAGAACAGGCACACACATTGCAGAGATATCTGGACCACTTACCAATGCACCAATCCCTTTCATGAACATACAGACACACTCAAAGGAAATGTTTATCAATAAAAAAAAACAGTATAGTATATACGGGGAGTTAGTGACTAGCTAGTTTATCATCAGTCAATGTGAGGCAGTCGTGAAAGTGCATAGCAGCGAGGCTAATGAGACTGAGCAATGCTGGAGAAGTACTCCAACATGTCCCCGATGGTAAACTCCATAGTGATTCCAGAGCCAGGGTAGCATCTGCCGATTAAGTCTTCAAAGTGCTTGTACTGACGGATGAACTCGTCCTGCATGGAGTGCCACACCACCTGGTGGAGAAATCATCAAGTACAAAACTTCAGATTCAGATCAACTTTATTATCCACACATCCTACAGTTAAAACAATAGAATTACATACACATGTACACCTTTAATTACATAGATTTGATCACACAGTAACAATATGGCGTTTATTGTCTGAATCAAGTTTGAAGTATTTGTGTTATTTTCTATATTTCCTAATTCATTTTTGTGTCTGGCAGTGCATTTTTTTTTCCGTTTTAAATGAATAACCATGAAGATTGTGACACCGCTGACAAGATAAGCAATTTCCCATTATAAAACGTTGATTCCTCACCTGTAGCAGACTTTCTTCTTCACACAGATGTTTGTCCACCTTCTTGTAGAGGTTGTCAAGTCCCTTTTTCACCTCTTTGCCAGGATACTCTTTGATAACTTTGCGCAGCTCTTGTTTGTTGAAGGCTAGCTGGTAGCTCACCTCCTCTTCACGAACACCCTGAGCTACACGGGCCTCGACTCCTTCGAAGAAATGCTGCAGGAGGGACATTTAGCACAGTTTCACTATGATGCATCGAATACAACCTCTCTGTAAATGCTCAATTCCAACACATCAGTACTGTAGAAATGTAGAAATAGATGCAGATGTAGAAACTTTGTGATAACTCAAAAAGGTATTTTGAATTACATTGAGTTTCTCCAGAGGCTGCCCCAGAGAGTTGATCACATAGGACTGCAGATGGTCTGTGTATTTGTGCTTGGCCTCTCGCCTCTCTGCCTCCAGGCAGGAGATCTTTAGGCGTGACAGAGTTGAGAAGATGTGGTGGAAATTCTCCATCATCACAACGTCCCGTGGGGTTTTCTGGCTTTCATTGGCTACCTTCTCCACTGAAAAGATAATATTCAGAAGTTTGTATCTGAGCATCACCATAAAGAATTACATCATCTATATAAAGCCGATAATTAGGCGATCAGGGGTCTCACCGTTCATGAAGACAGCCCTGATCAGTTTGACGTAAGCTTTATCCAGGTCCCCTCGGCGCTCTGCAACACGGAAGATTGTCTCAGCCAGCTCAGCAAACTCCTCAAACCCGGCTACAAAAAGCAGGATGCCCACTTTGCTTTTCTTTGATATCTTCACCTCCTCCATCTGCCTGATCTGACCAGACTGTGAGAAAAAGACAGATGGTATTAAGCATCATATCTCTGCATTAAGACCTTAACCATTCTTTCAAAAGACTCTACTCACAATGCATTTGTCAAAGTTCCTCTTGACAGTGACCAGCACATTTCCTAAAGTGGTGCTGAGGTAAGAGGCGGGGTCAACGTTCTCAGCCGTCCACACATGGTGACTCATCTTCACCAGCATGTAGAGAGAGTTGAAGCTGTCGATCTTATCGCCCAGAGCGATGAGACTGTTGAGCTCCGTCTCGATGCTCTGGAAGATCTTATTCATCATCAGCCGCACAAGGTCTTTCCTTCAATCACGAATAAGAAGGGAACAAGACAGGAACTTGAGTTAATACACAAGTGAAACCAGAAGAAGGGAGCAATTCATATAAAATATATATAATGTTTTCACCAGTGAAAATGGCAATATGAAACTACTCACTCTGATGACAAAGACTGTCTGTGTTCAGCCTGGGGAGGAATTCTTGACTGCGTGCCTCCGTCTGTATCCTCTGTTTCAGGCTGGCAAAAAATACACAAGACATGACAAACCAAGGAAAAAATCCGCTGACACATAAATACGAATGATGCTGCACCTGTAATTCCTGTATTATATCATGCTCTAAGGAAAGAAAACACTCAAATGCCAGGACAGCCGAGTAAAGCTACTAACATAAATTGAAGACAATTTCATGTGTTATTAAAGACCAGACATCAGTAGGTGGTATAATGTATGACCCCTTAGCTATTTCCAATCTTTGATGACATGTTTAAGATAAGATAAGATAAGATGGACTTTTATTAATCCCGTGGGGAAATTCAGTAGTTCAAACAGCAACAGGGTTAGATTGAAAAACAGGACAGCACAGATTCACACAGATTAAAGATGAATACAATTAAAGATAAAATAAAAATGATATACAGTTAAGTAACTTTAAAATAAGAAATGAATTAAAATGAACACATATACATATTTAGGTCATATATACATATTAGATATATTTACATGTATGTGTGTCGGTAAAAAGTGTATATTTGATGTCCAGTACTTTACCTGAGCAAGAGGGGGTGTAACGGTCGGGTGCTGCTGCAGCTTGAAGAACTTGCTGATGAAGTCTTGTTCCGCAAGACACAGAGGCTCCAGCTCACTGAGAACCTGCTCAAATATCTGCAGAAAGAAAAGAAAATGTTATCCCTCGATGCAAAACTAATGTACTCACAGCGTTTTAATTGAGTGGTTTGATGAAAATTGCTGAATCTCACCTTGTCAAACTTGGTCCTGTCGGCCACGTCCAGGTCGGAGGCAGACATGTTTCCCATGTCCAGCAGCGAGGAGGACTGGGAGCGCCGGCTGTTGGCGCCCTGCACCGTCAGCTTGTTCAGGCTAGAGGTGGAGCCTGTCAGTTTCCCAGAGCTGCCATGAAGGCCTAACACAGCACAACAAATACAGTGATTCAGTGTCATGTGTTCAGTGAGAGTCAAACAGAAGGATTAGGAAAGTCAATCAAGACACGATTCGATCATTTGCATAGTCAAATGATCAAATAAAACATCAACGGTTAGCTTTTGTAGGCATGTCGCATTGAATTCAGGATATGTCATGAGCTGCATTGTGAAGATTTAGCACAAACCAACCAGGTACATGGACAGATCATGGTTGGCAGAGCATAATGTGGATATAAATCAGGGCAGCGAAAGGTTTGAGCCAAAGATTTGTTTTAGTGCAGCTATCCAAGAAGCAGACAGTGGAATAGAGCTATCCAAATGTCATACTTACTTTCTGTTTCCTGTTTGAGTGCACTCTCTTTCCGCGGAAGCGTAGCTGCAGCCAGTTAGAAAGGCAGGCATCAAAGACAGAGACAGGTTAGGCTTACAACATGCAGCATGAGAGGGGGGGAAAGATGTTAGATGAGGTACAAAGTCACGTATATGCTGACGTGCACTGCAGTGGCTTAGGTATGCTTGTAGCTCAGCCAAACTTTTGGAAAACAATACATTTTTGTTTTCAGCCAGAAAAGCTGAAAGCACTTCTACCAAAAACAAAAACTCAACCAAGAGTCCTCTTCAGCATTTTCTATTAAAAAGACAACATGTAAGGTCCTTTTAAAAAGGTAAAAAAATAGATTTCATAAGAAGGTAAAACATAATGCAGGACTTCAGCACCTGGAAGCACACATACGTTGGGAAGATATGCTCCTGGTAACAGATGTGGAGCAGCAGAAATGGTCCTTTTTGTATACATTAATATTCCATTAACCTCTGTGAAATAGTACAATGGACAAAATAATCTAAGGATGCTGGGAAATTGTTATTGTAATTGAGTACTTCATGTTGCAATTTTTTTTAGAAAGAGGCAAAACAGATGTTACTTGAAAATCCTAAAACACTCATAATAACATCAACTGCAGAAGACAAACATGCTTTATGCCCACGCTCCAACAGGGCAGTGAATCAAAGCTCTTACCAAACTTGCCCTTGGCCTCCTTGGTTGTCCCCGCCATTTTTATCTTGGCCACCTCAAAGAAGTCTTTGATTTCTCGTTCATATAATCTGCTCATGTAGTCAACATAGGTCTACAATTTTTTTAGAAGAAAAACACAAAATATTCAGTTTTAAAAGCATAATTCAACATTTTGAAACAACATATTTGCTTTCTTGCTGAAGATTAAATAAAAGATCTGCTCATGTCTTTGTGAGTAAGAACTTGGCTTCGGAGCTAAAGCAAGCAGCTACCTGACTGTAGCTGCATATTATAAAATGGTAGTTGTTGCTACCACTGTTTCCAGGGTTGTCACTAAATCAACCAATATACAAATCTAAAGGATTCAAATGAACGCACGCTGTGGTATCAATCGTCTTATCTACTTTCTGATTTAGCGCATGAATGTATCTTCACAATTTCTTAAAACATGTTGTCTGAGAAGAGTACTGACCCTGGACAGGCCCTCGTACTTCTCCCTGTGGGTGTTCTTAAGCCACTCCATGAGCTTGGAGTAGCGCAGCAGGTCTCTGTGGAGCGGGCTGTGTTTGGGCAGGCTCATCTCGGCAGTGTGCTGCGACAGGGTGGAGCTCTGGTCATGGCCCTGGACAACAAGCAGAGACACAATTATAAATACTTTCAATAAGAGATAGAGTCAGTGGCGGTTCTAGACCAATTTGACTGGGGGGGCCAGGCTGGGGCCAGTTATTTTCTGAGGGGGGCACAATAAATGCGGGACGAAAAAGACAAAGACAGTAGGAAGTAATTGCGCATAAGAAAACAATGCAATACAGCTATTGGTATTTGTTTCAGTACACATATTTATTTCAGATACTTACGGCCCGTCTACACTACAGGCATCAAACAATCTTGAAGCTGGGCGTGTCTGAAGCTTGGCCATTCTTTGCGAGCAACGCGACCAACAACCAATCACATGAATCTCCCGCCCCCGACATACAAAGCAATAGCAATGTGAAAACGAAGTAAACTGGATATAAAATCCCCAAACAGGTGAAAACCTACCAGTTTCACCCACTGTCTCTGCCACCTCCCTCCATGCCTGGTTCCTCCGGTTTGTATCCCGGTAAATAGTTCTGGTCGGAAAGAACCGGGTGATTTGCTACCGTAATTTCTCGTTTGGAATATGAGGAAATGAACTGCGGTCTGGCTCTCCCAGCTTGCACGCGGTTTGATTGGCTAGCGCTTGTACTGGCGGGAATTGCAAAAACGGGATTTGATTGGCTGACGCCAGCTTCGAGCAAGCATCGAGCCTCAAAAGTTGAACATTGTTCAACTTTTGACGCCGATAGACGCTCGCTATGCTTGCAACGCCTTGCCATGCTACCCACAATGCAGTTCGGCGAAGTTTGAAAATATCCTACGTCACCCCATTCAAATGAATGGGCGAAGCGTTGAAAGCATTTTTTGACGCCTGTAGTGTAGACGGGCCGTTATAGTTACAGTTTTTACGCTCTATAGGTCCGACTAGAAAGACAAATAGCGTTAGTTATGCCTATTCCGTCAGCCAAGAAATCGTTTAATCATAAACTTTTATTTTTATTTATTTTTTCAGGGGGGTCCAAAGTCAGTGTTAGGGGGGCTGGCCCCCCCCTGCCCCCCCTAGAACCGCCCCTGGATAGAGTAGACAAACCTTATATTAAGTCCCATTCCATCTGTGCACACGCAAACACACTAATTACTTTCCCTCTACAAACATCTGGGGATTGGATATGTTACCTCAGATTACCACAAAACCAGATGTTTTAGATAGATGATCACTTGTACAGCTCAACTTATTACAGATTTTAAGAAAGCGCAACTCTTACTGCCATACTGATGTTCCCCTTATTGTTGTTCATGTTTTTCAGTAGCTACTGCTTGTGCTACAAGACATGCACTCAGAGCAGACAGGCACTTTATGATATGAGACCTTTTGCAACAAAGCAAAGTTAGCACCCAAACACAAAAAGAGCCCTCAGCTGAGTGCAGGCCGTTGATGAAGGAGGAGAAAAATGACGAGCGGTGCCTCTTCAGCTTTGAGATAAAATGAGACATGTTAAGTAGTTAGAAACATATCCCATGCAGAAAATAATAGGCTATGTTAGGATATGGAAGACGTGAGGTCTCTGGGGTAATGACATGTAAGTGGGAGTCAGTCGTGGTCAAACATTAGCAAAGAGGGGGCGAGTGGGGGTTGCTGTGAAGGTACTCACTGGAAGAGACAGACAGGAGGACCTATAGAACTGAGGGATGGTCATTTTGAAGTGACTGAAGTGGTTGAACTGACACAGAGACAGAGAGCAGAGTGGGATGATTCAAAGTGAGCAAGGAGACAAGAATAGGAGGGACACAACAAGGAAATGACAAGAGGCAGCCCAGGAAGAGAGTCAGAGCTAAACAGGAAGTCAATGTGGGGGAGAGAAAAAGAGTGAGAGAGAAAAGCCTGGGATAGAACAGGAGGCTGGTGCAATGGCAAGTTGTGAAGACGACAAAATGTCGCCTCTTAAATCTGCGGAGAAATCCTGCTTCCTCCATGTGTTGCTCAGAAAAACAAGTCAAATATCTTGACTTGAAGGTATTAAGTCATTTCTTTTGTAGTCTCTGATATCGCCAAAGCAAACAAAAACTTAAAGCAAAAGAACCATAACGTTTTATAAAAGCCTGTTTAATTGCACAGCAGGTATGATCAGCAAAATGTATCTAAAAATAAAAATACTCATTCTGCACTACAGAGCTTGCAACTGATATATTAGTTATACAAGACATTATAACTATTATAAATACTGATGCAAAAGTATGTATGCAGCTTATTACTGTTATAGATAGACCTAGTTTATACTACTTTATCTTCTTAACTACAAAAACAAAAATCTGATATCCTAATTAAGTTCCCAGTTAATCCTAATATCCTAGTGAGATAACCTACCACCTAAAAGTATAACTTGGAAGGAATCAAGCTACACTAAATGCTTTTAAACAGGTTCAGTCCCTTGTCAGTGCAGTGAGCCTGGTTACCTGGTGAACAAACACGTTGTTGAGGTGATTGGTGAGGCGGCGAGCGAAGGTGTCTCTCAGCTCAGCGAACAGGAGCTGCTGCTGCGTAACAGCCATCAGCTTGCCGTGGCCTGTGGAAGGAGAGGAACACTTTCATAAAGCCATTTACAGGCCGGGGAAATGTACCTGCATTTGTAAGGAATCAACATCAAAATCGGCTCGTTACAACACTGAGGATCATTTTACAAATCAAGCTAATTGAAATCTAAGTTTTCAACCACCGAGAGTTTCACACCAACAGTGGCAAACAGCTGATTTAGTTGATGAATAAGTGAAGTGTAAACTAACCTGGTCTGAGGGCCACGTTCATGCACTGTGAAAGAGCTTCAGAGGCGTTGATGCAGGCCTCGATGCCTTTAGGGGAGGTCAGGTCTCCCTCCTGCAGCGCTCTGATGTGTCCCTTTGACAGGTCCATGTAGTTCTGCATGAGGAAAGACATTCATTAAAACAGTCTAACAATCTAACAATTACATATTAATTGAAGTGCATTTTCAACCCTACAAATGTAACAAACATGATTTTTTGGAAATATTTCGCCCAGTTATTTGAGACTCATATTTGTTAGCTGTAGTTGTAGTTTGTTATCTCTATATCTCCTTATTCACATATTTAAAGACTAAAGTGGTGAAAACTTCATGAGAGGATCTCTGCTAACTGGCAACAAATCAGCTATGGGCTCTAATCAAAGAAGTCAAGTGTTCCTCACCACTAAGAACTGGATCTCGTCCAGCAGCTTGACGTTGTTTGTGTTGCTGATCTGGATGAGGCGGTTGCTCTGTGAGATCTGGTCCATCTGCTCCTTGACGCTCTGAAGCATCTCCTCGTAGCTGCTCAGCTTCCCCTCGATGGTGTCCACCTCCCCCAGCGCCTCGTCCAGCAGCTGCATCAGGATATTGACCTGCTTCTCTGACGCCATGATGGACTGGATATTGGCCTGAAAGTAGAGGACGTTTAATACAATTACACACTTTCTTAAAAGTAAATGTACCTGTCCAAGCTAATAATTAACAACAACTCTTTTTATTATTTTCTTTCTGTTTTAGTTTGCAGGTGCGTCACTCACCCCGTCTAGAACCTGCAGCTCCCTGGAGAGCTGCTCAGCGAAAGCCTCAGCATTGGAGACGGCGTACTCGCACATCTCCATCATGCCCTCGATGTCCTGCTCTTCCCGGGTGCTCAGCTCCTGGTAGTCGTCCAGAGCGTCCTCATCGCCCCCGGCAACACTCTGACTCTCACCGCTCGGCACAGACTCTAATCCAACAAACAGAGATGGAAATGTATGTTGAAGATCTCATGATCATAAGTTGAAGACATACTGTTATATATATATATATTTCATCACGTACGGTATTACACACCTCATGAAGAACAACTACAGATGAAAATATATCGGGTGATGGTGAATAGCATTTTTAGAAGAGTCTTTAAACTCCTTTTCAATTAATGGAACTCATTTACCAGCAGCTACTCACTTTTTACTGGGGATGGATGGAGTATAGCTGCAATCTGAAATCGCTACTATCATCTTAATAGACTTTTCCATATTTATTTTATATGATAAAACTAGACTGATAGACCTTTGTTAATGAAACAGCAACTTAACAGACAACTGCACTGGATTGTGCTCTTTAAGAGTTACAAATAATATGGAATATACATTTCGGTCAACCTAGATACAGAGTTCATTAAAGAACACATGACAGTGAATAATCCTGTGAATTAAGGTGGAATGGAAACTTAGAAAAAGCTAAAGGTGGAGTAAACATGACTTAGATATGCGTTATGATTATGAAGAATGAAATCATGCCGAACCGTATTTAGTGTCTTATATTCACACAGAAAGAGCTTTGGGGATGTGAGAGTCTCTAATGAGAATGGTGGTTTAAGGTAATGAGATAACAATGGAGAGGAGTGAGGAAGGGGAAGTTAAGTCCAACCAACCTTCCGCTTTAGGAAGTTCTGGCCAGAGAAAGTTTAAGAGAGAAAAGTGAGAATAAAGAAGAATTTAACACAGAAAGCCATACCACAAACCAAGATACAGAGACGAGGTTGGATACTTTATTAAAACGTGCCATTAATAAATAAAACAAACCAAAGTCTAAGAAAGATTCTTACTTCTGGGCTAAATTAGAACACCTCAAACAGGAGCAACGCACACAAGGTTTAACACTATTGTTTTAAGAGTCAAGCCTTTAAACAAATATAATCAAAGCATGCGCTCACAGGGTTGTCCACAGTAATAAAGGAGTGTTTCCTCACCTTCCAGCAGCTGAGAACTGACATTCACAAACTCCACCTTCTTCCTCAGGTATCGCTGGTTCAGCTTCCAGATGCAGGAGATGAAGGAGTTTTTCTCAGCTGTGCTGCTGGCCACCCACCGGTACACCTTCTCAAAGTGAAGGTCAAACTCAGGATTTTCCTAAACCAAGAATAAAAAGCAAGCATATGATCAACAAATGAGGAAGGAAGGAAACATAATGAGAGCTGAACAAGATAATGGGTGGAAAAAGGACAGATTTAATATTTCTCCGACCTTGCTTGCATCTTTTGCGTCGACTTCTGTCAGATCCCGGAGCTCCCATGTCTGCTGTCGTTTGTAGAAGTCCCCTTTGTCTGATTTCTTCACCTTAACCACTTTAACCTGGACAGGCCTCTCTGTCGTGACTGGAAAAAAATAACAATCATTTAAAAATGTTTATTTATATCCTAAGTTGTCATTTAGAACTGTGTGGTTCATACCTGTCGCACACAAGAAGCAGTTCTTCTTTTTCTTTCCTGCCTTGCAGACATTAACAATGCCGAGGAGACGCTCGTCGTTGGGTGTGAAGATGTCCCTCTGGAGAGCATGCTTGATGGCTGTCATGGTGGATGCTGTCATACAGAAAGTATTAGGTATTTATTATTTTGAACATAAGGAACATACATCCATCCATACGAGCATAAACACTTGATAGCGCTGAAGTTACAGGTAGCTTCCGATTCAGCAGTTAAGGGTAAAGTTAAGGGAAACTTAACTTATATTGCTATGCTACCAATTAGGGCTGCACGATATATCGTGTCGTGACGATAATCGCGATATGCGCATGCAAAATGTTTTCTTCATTTATTTTTTATTTATTTTTTAGGACTTGCGATATTAAGTAGGCAAATTAACTCAAACACATCATGTTGTTACAATTATTTTGCTGCTTGCTACAAAAAGAAAACTTGCGCGGCTCTCATGTCAGGGGTACTTGAGTGAGTGACAGCAAACCACCAATCACAATCAAATCTCCAAAGCAAACGGACCCGGTGATTAAAGGTAAAAACACTGAATAAACTATTTTCATGTGTTTCTCCAGGGCAGTTCGGCGCTGCTAACCGAGCTAGCTCAGCTTGTTGCTCTGATAACTTAAGATCCAGACGTCCGTGACTAAAATCCTTCATCCGGTTAAATATAGTTAAGAAAATACATTACATTACATTACATTACATTACATTGCATTTAGCTGACGCTTTTGTCCAAAGCGACTTACAATAAGTACATTCGACCAGGAAGACACAACCTTGAAGAAAACAGAATCATATAAGTATATCAGGTTTCATAGAGCCAAACATTTCAAGTGCTACTCAACTGGCTTTAGGTAATCCAGTCCTTTATTAGTATAAAAGTGCTTCGTTAATCGTTCTAACGCTCGAAGTGGAGTCGAAAGAGATGAGTTTTCAGTTTGCGCCGGAAGATGTGCAAGCTATCTGCCGTCCTGATGTCAATGGGGAGCTGATTCCACCATCTTGGAGCCAGGATAGCAAACCCACGTGTTTTCGCCGATGGGAACTTGGGTCCCCCTCGCAGCGAGGGCGCAACGAGTCGTTTGGCTGATGCAGAGCGTAGTGCACGCGCTGGGGTGTACGGTTTAACCATGTCCTGGATGTAGGAAGGGCCAGATCCATTCGCAGCACGGTAAGCAAGTACCAGTGTCTTGAAGTGGATTCTAGCAGTTACCGGAAGCCAGTGAAGGGAGCGGAGGAGCGGAGTGGTGTGGGAGAATTTAGGAAGGTTGAAAACCAGACGAGCCGCTGCATTCTGGATGAGCTGCAGAGGTCGGATGGCACATGCAGGTAGACCAGCCAGGAGGGAGTGGCTGTGGCTCGGTGGACAGTGTGCTGGACTTCGAATCAGGGGATAGCAAGTTCGAGTCCCACTGCAGTCAGCATGTCGTTGTGTCCCTGGGCAAGACACTTCACCCCAAATTGCTCCTGTGGGGATTGTCCACAGTACTGAATGTATGTAAGTCGCTTTGGACAAAACATGAGTTGCAGTAGTCTAGGCGTGAGATGACGAGAGCCTGGACCAGAACCTGAGTCGCTTTCTGAGTCAGCTGGGGACGTATCTTCCTGATGTTGTAAAGATACAACATCAAAATACCAATTGTATAGCATTAAAGTTCAAGAAAGGATGGTTTGCGGGGCGAAAAACTGTCTTTTCTTCAATTCCTATATGTTTTCATATCGCAATTTATCCTCCTGGGACCCAGCCCATTTAAAATGTCCACTGTAGTGGACATTTTGTTAACATGCATATCCTTTTACTCTTTTGAGGTACTCTATCAATCCCTGGTGTACTGTACAGAGGACATCCTGGTCTTTCCAGTGATATGTCATTGGTTAACATTGCATGCTGGGAAGTTCCTCTTTCTTTTCATCCAAAATGACTGGCATACGAAAAACAAATTTGTATAGAAGCAGGAGGAGAAGTCAAATATTGTTGAATAATTGTCAATTTTACCATGAAAATCATATATATTCTTGTTTATTAACATGTGAGGAACTATATAATTAGTTCTGAAAGCAATTAATTAAAGTTTTCAAATAACAGCCCTTTTATAAATGTCCATTCTAGTGGACGTCAGGACTATCTTCATGGACTTTATGACTCAATATTGTTGCAGGAGACGGAACTGAAGCAGACATTTTCTGTACCAGAAAGTTCAGGAAGATTAAGATTTTGAGCTCTCAGATGATGAGAGAGATGAGGATTTCACACCTGGGATAGAAGAGGGTCAAGAAGAAGGGGGGAAAGATGCAGGAGGCTCCATGAGCGCACAGATAGATACATAGAGACAGGGACGAGCTGGAAAGACATGGCCCTCTGTGGGCCAAGAGTAGCACGTATGTCTTATTGTTGTTTTTATTTTAAGTGGAGCCATGACAAATGAGAATTGCCTCAGGAATGCAAGCTTTGTTTCTATGAGCAGGTCAAATGGAGACCACATCCATCAAACTAGTCAAGATGACCCTACAGCCCGTGCTGACTGGAGTCAATGAGGTACTTTCCCACTACATTGACTACAAAGTCTTTGAAGATCTGGAAAGATTCACCAAAAAATAAGCTAGTTTTGTATTGACCAAATAAACAGCAATGTTCAGATCAATTACTTATTCATGTTTTAAATAAAGGTGAATGTATTATTGTATTAATATCACTCTATAACCATAATACGTTACATAGTCCATCTGTTAATTTTGGCTGTCTTTTCAAACTAATATGGTCCTGACGTCCTCTACAGTGGATATACTGTAACATTTTAAAATAAAATAAAAAAAGTCTAAATTGCAAGATGTCTTTTTAACCCTAAATAGGTAGGAAATCACAAAAAAAAGGAAATTGGAAGACACTTTTTTTTCTCGGGTCCCAGCGCAGGGGTGGGGGGGGGAATCGTAATGTCAGTTGTTTCCAATATCGTGCAGCCCTACTGCCAATCGTTATTTGTTGCACCTCTTACTGTTGGGAAAGTATGTGAAGACATTTTAGGTAAAGCCTTAATGCTGTCTGAAACCAACTTTCAAATATTTCAACTTAAATTCTATTTGTGAAGTTGCAGAAAGGGGAGTTTGTTCACATCTATTCTAGATCAAAGGCTAATCTGGACTAGATTCAACCAAAGACTCTTTAAGACACTGTTATAGGTTTTGCCAAATCTAGACCCGACTAATTCATGTCTATATTGTTTTTCAGGGGTGTAATATAACTAAGTACATTTACTCGAGTACTGTACTAAGTACAACAATTAGACATTTGTATTTTCACAAAGCTACTTTACACTTTTACTCCACTACATTTTGTAGGCAAATGTGGTACGTTTTACTCCACTACATTCATTGTACATATTTAGTTAGTAGTTACTTTGCTGATGTTGGTTATTAATTAAATCAACACATTATAATATAATATAATAGGATTGTAGGTAATCCTATTATATTATATTATAATGTGTTGATTTTATTAATAACCAACCAGAAGTGTATAAAGTATATCATATAAACTCCACTTTTACCAAGTGGAGTTTATTAAGTTATTAATAACCAACCAGAAGTGTATAAAGTATATCATATAAACTCCACTTTTACCAAGTGCAACATTGAAGTGATTAACACATAAATGCACCAATAATTTTAATAAAATCCTTTAAAATAAATATCTGGTGTTTAAAATTGACATTTTTACAAAACGAAAACTTTTGGTACTTGAAGTATTTTTTTATTGCTGATACTTCTTTTTTTTTTACTTAGGTACAATTATGAATGCAGGACTTGTACTTGTAACTGAGTTACACTGTAGTATTGTTACTTTTACTTAAGTAAATAATCTGAGTACTTCTTCCAGCTCTGTTATTTTTGTATCTGGTTGTATAAGGTAACCAAAGCCACTTAAGGACAAAAAATAGATTTGTTTACTGTCATTTGGACATTTAAGCGTAGAGCTAGTCCTGCATTATTACAAGACACACATCCAGATACACGAATAACGTTTCCATAATAACAGACGCATAATGAACAACCATTGTGATCTTCGTTGTGACTATGTAAATGTCAAGTTAAAATATGTTCAGATGTAATCATACATCCAGCTCTTCTGTTAGCTTACAGGCTACTAGAGTCTCTTGATATTACACTGTGCAATTACACATTGCAGACCGGTCAGAAAACAGATCAACACAGTGTAACAAATACGTTTAGGCAGTCAGCTATCATCTGGAAATGGTAACTTTATATAATGAAGAAGCAACCACAGGACCACCTTGTTGTCCTCTGTCACTGTTAGCTTGCTGGCTGCTAACGTCCCTGCTAGCTTGAGAGAGCTAGCTACTTTAGCATCATTTACGCCTGTTACACAGAACAGGCAGACAGTTGTGAACATATAAGCGACATTATGAACTGTGAATTAATTAAATCAAAATGTATTCTATCTGTATTTTTGACAGGTAACGGTAAATATATTTATAATAAGCGACTACCTTGTTTTCTCAGCCCACCAGCCCTCTGCAAAGCACCGCCCTCTCTTCCTTGTTCACAGGCGGAGCGGTCATGTGACAGTCACACTGTCAACACACCATAGCTGGGGACATTTCCCTACCACTTTTTGAAATGGACAATGTTGTCCCCACCACTTTTTAAAAGTATAACTTATACATGTTCTGCACAAAGAAATATAATAAACAAGAACAATGCTTTAGTGTCAAGATGTGCCATTTTGGACATGTTAGTAAACTTTTAATAGAAAATGTACTACTCTGCTGACTCTAAAATGATTGCGGCAACGTTGTTTGGCCAGTTCGCCTGAATTAAATGTATCTTTTTATTTTATTGTCAGAGAGTACCAGAATGCGTAGTTTACATGTTAAAAGAAAAAATAAATCTTCTGTGGGAGACCCCCGCAGCGGTTCGGTTTGCAAACATGTTTTTCACAACATGTTGTACTTCTTGCGCCAAATACATCAATAAAAGTAAATCAACGTTTATTTAATTAGACCAAGATCACAAATTGTACTTTCGTCTCAGGGGGCTTTACAGTTTATACAGAACATGAATACGCCGGAAATTCCCGGTGCTGTAAGCTTTTGAAATTATGTATTGAAGAGAGAAGAGTCACTGTGTTTCTCCTTGCACCGTGTACAACTTGACACAAAGCTTCCAAATAAAAGTGGGAATGGTCAGAGGAAGTGAAATAAAAACATTACAGCAACTGAAAGATATTGTTAGAGACATGTGCACTTGTTGAAACTTTCAGAGGAATGGAAAACATTTGTTATTTGTTGTCGTATCCACAGAATAGCCTACTATATTTTCGACTTTTATTTTTGTATTTATACATACATTTATTTATTTGTTCTTGTTTATTATTTATTCCTGTATTTATTTCCACATTTATTTATTTCAGTTTTTTTCACATTTATTTATGCTTGTATTTTCTTATTCCTGTATTTATTTGTTACTTATGTCATGTTCTGTCCTCCATACCTGTGTGCTTGTTGTGTGCATACAGGTACAAATTCACTCCAAATCACATCACAGCAAGACCTTTAGTTGGGTGTCTTTATTTTAAAAACACATTGGTGGGCCAGAGGACTATGCATTGGTTTTTCATGCAGGTGCTCAAGGTTCATCACCCAGGGGAGGGACATCATTTGTCTTCTGCTATGGTGATGTTAAATTGTCCCCGCCACCACTTGTTCTAACAATGATCCACCTACAGAGGCAATGACTAATTCATATATTAATAGACGCTAAAATATTGTATATATTAATACACACGTCTGTTTGAATATATTTTTGTATATATACAATTGTATATTCATCCCTTTTATAATACATTTGTTGTGATATACTAAATAAAGCTCATGAATTTTTACTAAGTGACCATTTAGAGGAGTTGAGGCTTTGAATTATGACTTGTCCTGTGATGTCACATATTTATCAGAATCAGCTGACTTTCCTCCATGCAATTGACTCAAAAATATCATTTTAAACTTACTTTTAAAGCGCAAACTGCAAGCTGGGTGCTATAATATAAGAATTATGCATATTATAATACTGACCCTCTCTCTGTTTCTTATCCTATATCTAATAGAACTGCTCGGGTCTTGATAGATTGAGTGGGGAAGTTCATGAGATCTTTCTAGAGGGTTATCAAGAATAACTTTTATCCAATGACCTTTTCCCTCTCTGTCTGTGTCTGTGTATTCTCTTGTTCCGATTAACCCAGCCAAATATTTTTTCTTGTTTTGTATCTATATCTACGCCGGGATCCGGAGTCGAGGCTGATCCTCTTGCTGTAGTCCTGTGTCTTGGATCCTCTATGCTGAGTTCTGGATTAAGTCGTGGACTTCGGGTCGTGGCTGAACCTGTCTCTGCGGTCCTGCCTTGGGTCTCGTCATGCTGCTTCCCTGATGGCTTCCACAGGATTGTAGCTGACATCCTCGTGGATTCATCTTCTTATTACAGACACATGCATTTCCTAACATTCGGTCTATATGCTCAGGCCCGCCTTGACCTGCCATCAGGCCCTGGGGTTGATGGTTTTGTAGGCCCCCTATTTAAACAACAAATCAAAGTCATTTATAGCCTCGGCAGGCTCTGTGATCGCACTTCTCCACTCTGCTCTACGCGCGCCTGGTCCTCTCCTCCAGATGAGTGACGTATCGGGCCTCCCTCATGTATTTGTCCGGTTGCCGTTGGCTCCCCTCCACGTAGCAAGTCCTCGTCGTCCTCTCCATCTCCTCCAACATCCCTCCTGTCTGTTTTTCCTCTCCCGCTACTCCATCGCTATCAGAACCAGACGGCCTACTTGGCTCCGAAGCCCCGCGGCCGGCACCGCTGCCGCTCGGTACAGAACTAATCTGTCCTTCCTCCTCATCCTGGCCTACAGGTTTAAAATAACCTGTAAGCTTCGGCATTTTTTGTAATAGCTGCTTGTCTCGAAACTACTTTTCCCTCAACAATTTCCTTTTCTGAACGCCACTCTCAAACTTTTGGTGTGTGTGTGTGTGTGTGTGTGTGTGTGTGTATGTGTATACGTGTGTGTGTGTATATTTTTGCGTTTGTGTGTATTGTGTTTGTTTCCCGGGGAAAACACTCACGAGAAACACCGGCTGTTGTTATGCCTGCTGTGACGTCAAGTTACTCCGTTCTCCGCTTGTAATTATGCCGTTACAAGCTTCAAAGTTGTATTTATCATCGGAATTTGCCGAAACAAGTTTAATATTCTGAAAGCCAAGACTTTGTTTATTTGAAACCAGATGAAAACAAACTGTAACGGACCCTGCCGTGTTATCTATGATTACTATACGCCTTACATTCATAATTTCAGCCGGAGGGAGGGGGAGTGAGTGGCGAGTGAGAGCTGTCATCTTCCCTTTACAAGCTTCAAAAATGTATTTATCGTGTGATTTTGGAAATAAAAGTTTCATATTCTGAAAGCCAAGACTTTGTTTATTTAAATGTTTTTTTAAAACATCCGAAATATTTTTTTTATTTTTTTTACTTTTTTATTGGCTCATGATAGGCCCCTGATCTCCGTAGGCCCCTGGGCTTCAGCCCAGGTCAGCCCGTGCATTAAGGCGGCCCTGTATATGCTGTAAAATGTATTATCTCTTCGATTTACACACGGCATCTATTGCACGTCTGTCCGTCCTGGGAGAGGGATCCCTCCTCTGTTGCTCTCCCTGAGGTTTCTTCCATTTTTCCCCCTTAAACTGTGGGTTTTCTCTGGATGTTTTTCCTTGTACGATGTGAGGGTCTAAGGATAGAGGGTGTCGTTTTTTCTCATACGGATATTCTGAACAATCTGTGTTGTTGTATTTGCTGTAAAGTGTCTCTACTGTAGGCTATTTTTATTATATGTACAGCACTTTGGCTTGACCAAAAATCGTTTATTAATGTGCTATATAAATAAAACTGGATTTGATTTGATTGATTTGACCGTAGAAAGAGGAAAGTCCGTTGCCCTATTTCTGTTGTGGTAATAATATCTACTGTCAATAACAACAATATATCATTAGCAAATTCTTTATTATACAGCGGTTGCAGCTGTATGGTGTACATCAATTATAATGAAAATCTTTATAGAACTTCAAGGTTGCAAATAAATAAGCGCTTCAACCACATTTTAGAATTTGAGGAACACATTTTTTTTTAACGTAAGCATTTCTAAATTAATACATTTGGATTTGGACTTTTGGAGGAAAATAAATATGGATAGCGAAGTGCAAGATTAAAATGTAGACTCTTGTGTTCTTTTGAGTTTTGAGGTAAGAAAGTTGGTTTACATTTTTAACATTGGCTATTTCAGATTATGCTTCAACATGCCATGCTGCACATATACATGATCTTTTTAAGACACCAGATGGCATTGTTATTCCATAAAATATTTCTAACCACTATATTTTTCCTTCTTTGTGTGTTGTGTTCTTATACACAGTTTTTTAGCTGCATATTTATGTTGTATTGTAGCAATAAAGGTGATAACTATCTACAGCACAGTACAAGCCCATAGAGGCTACTGAGAATGAATGTCAGCCCAGTGAATCAGACATCTGATGAAGAAGAAAGTCACAGATTAACAACTGATCTGCACACAACGCCTTGGGGTAGCTTACACTGTCAATGTTGAAGTTATTGTGCAAAAATACATTACTTTATTTCCCAGCTGGTGAATGAGACATTGTCTGTCATCAACATTCAAATTCATGGTTTACCGATTCCTGTGACAAAAGCTTCCAAACACAACACAAACAGTAATATCTTATTTAAACATATCATTATTCAAGTATATAGCATCATGTTGGGATTGTAGCTCACGGATATCATAATTCAACATGTTGAATTGCTTGAATGTGGAAATAAACAAACAATATTATATTTTGCCTCCAGAGATGTTGTAGGAATTTAAAGTGGTCCAGCCAGTAAATGTCTTATTTGAATAGAATTTTAATAGCTTGAGAAATACTTTTTAATGGATATTCACTGCAACATAAATAAGTTACATATTTTCAAGGTTTGCACGGGAAAAGTCTGTTTGAAAACAGCCAGAATTATCAAATGTCATTATTAAGAGCTAAATAATTTACCATAAATTACTCAATTGGCCTTACCTTCATGTATTTCCATGCAGTTCAATTTAATATTATAACAAATATCTGCATGTTATTCAATTCAACATTTTTATATTTCTTGCTTTCGGCCTATTACGTCAATAAAGATAATATCGTTTTCCGGCCCAACATGTGTACACCACACACATATTATAAAACAGATACACACACACTCTCTATCACAAAGATACACAGGCATGCTCTCTCTCACCCACAGACCCACACACACACACACACACACACACACACACACACACACACACACACACACACACACACACACACACACACACACACACACACACACACACACACACACACACACACACACACACACACACACACACACACACACACACACACACACACACACACACACACACACACACACACAAACACAAACACACACTACTATTATCTTACTTCAACATTGATGTTATGCCATGTGTTTTCTATGGGCTCAGAACAGTCTCATAATACACTCATGCACACAGAAGGATTCAAACTTGTATTTCATGATCCGCAAAAGGATTCACACTTGTATTTCCGGATCCACACTTGTGTTTTTCAATGCACACACAAATGTGTTCCGTTTCATATACATGTAAATAAAATCCAAATAAAGAAAAAAGTTTTACATTGTAGTGCCGAGAGATGGGAGTCTACAAGCTAGACTTTTATTTAGCATCTGAACACACATGTAAACAACTTCATGCCCGGGAAGCGAAGACCGGTGGAAACAGGATGTCCGGCTCACTCAAATGTCCGTGCGGAACAATACCCCAACCCATAGATCCGTGGGTGAATAATGTCAATCACCACACAAGCCCCCCCAGTATTCACCCATAGTCAAAATCCTCGTGCCTGGGAGGAAGTACCACCCGACTCCGGCGCGTACGGACCACAGGGGCCGAGGAGGGCGGGGCCGCAGGCGAGGGCAGGGGCGCCAACGAGGGCGAGGGCATTCCCATAGGGGGCGGGGGGCGGGCCATGGGAGGGCGGCCCCGACGTGGGGGCAGAGCCAACTCCAACGGCCTGGAAACGTCCACGTGAGCAGACTTAATCCGATCAACGGACACAGTCTCAGGCCTGCCACCAACGTCCACCACCAGGCTCTTGTCCCCGTGACGTATGACCCTGAACGGACCGTCGTAAGGGGGCCGCGGTGGGCGTTGTGGCGAATAAAAATGAAATCCGCCGACCGTAATCCGGGGGACACCCGGAAAGCTGGGTTGCTGTGCTGCGACGTAGGGACGGGCGTGAATGTCCCGGCGGTCTCCAGCAGGGAGGAGCGCTGCCCGGCCACAGACCAGGGCACAGTGGCAGTGGGAATGAATTCCCCGGGGACCCGTAGCGTCTGGCCATAGACGAGCTCCGCCGAAGAGGACTGCAGGTCTTCTTTGGGGGCACACCTGAGGCCGAGCATAACCCACGGGAGCTTATCCACCCAGTTGCCGTCTGTCAAGCCAGCACGCAGTGACGCCTTCATGGACCGGTGAAACCGCTCACATAATCCGTTAGCCTGGGGGTGATATGTGGTGGTGCGGTGCAGCTTGACCCCCAAACCCACAGCAACAGCGTTCCACAGCTCCGAGGTGAACTGAGAACCACGGTCAGAGGAGAGGTCAGATGGGGTCCCGAAGCGCGCCACCCACGTGCCGATGAAAGCGCGGGCGACGTCGGAAGCTGACGTCAAGGTGAGGGGAACGGCCTCGGGCCAGCGGGTCGTCCTGTCCACCATCGTAAACAGGTAGGTGAAACCGTGAGAGGGGGGAAGCGGACCTATGAGGTCGACATTGACATGGTCAAACCTCCTCTCAGGAACCGCAAAAAGTTCAAAAGGGGCCCTAGTATGGCGGTGGACTTTGGCCCGTTGACAGGGCACGCACGAGTTGACCCAGGACCTCATGTCCTTCTTAAGCCCCTGCCACACGAACTTCTGCGACAAAAACTTCACGGACGGCTTCCTACCGGGGTGGGAAAGATTGTGAACCGCCTCAAAAACAGGTCGGCGCCAGTCCGCAGGGACCAGCGGTCGAGGCTGGCCCGTGGAGACACACCACAGCTTTGCGCCAGAGTCACCGACCGTGACCTCCTCCAGGCGTAATCCCGTGACCGAGGCCTTGAGGGTCTGGACCCCGTGGTCAGCGCCCATGTCAGCGCCCATGTGGAGGTAATCGAGGCCCAGCTGCACAGCTCCGATGACCGCTCTGGAGAGACAGTCCGCGACCACGTTAGCCTTGCCAGCGATGTGTCGTATGTCCGTGGTGTACTCGGAGATGTACGAAAGCTGGCGTTGCTGTCGGGCGGACCACGGCTCGGCTACCTTGGACATGCAGAAGGTTTGTGATCCACGAACGTTGCAAACTCCCGGCCTTCCAGCAGGAAACGGAAGTGGCGAACCGCCAAATAGAGACCAAGGAGTTCTCTGTCGAAAGCGCTGGAATTGCGCTCCCTGGGAGTCAACTGGCGGCTGAAAAAGGCGAGCGGTTGCCAGGCGCCGTCGACCCATTGTTCATGCACCGCGCCCACTGCGTAGTCAGACGCGTCGGTGGTGATAGCGATGGGGGCCCTGTGTGACGGGTGAGCCAACATGGTGGCTTCGCTCAGGGCGGCTTTGGTGGCGTTGAAAGCGACCTCTTTTTCAGCCGTCCAGTCTATGGCCTGGCCGGGGGGACTTGTCCCTGAGGGCCTCGTACAGCGGGCGCATGGTGTGGGCCGTCACCAAACGTCACCATCCGAGGAACTCTCGGAGCGCCCGAGCTGTAGGCGGTCGTGGAAAGGCAGACACGGCCTCCACTTTTGACGGGAGGGGGGCGGCCCCATCCTTGCTGATGAGGTGCCCGAGGAAATGGATGGAGGACAACCCGAACTGACACTTCGCCGGGTTGATAATCAGGCCGTTGAGCCTCGCGAAAAGGACCCGGAGATGTGCCTGGTGCTCTTCGGAGGAAGAGCTGGCGACCAGGATGTCGTCTAAATAGACGAAGATGAATGGCATGTCTCTGAGCGCTGAAACCATCAGCCGCTGAAAGGACTGAGCTGCGTTCTTAAGTCCTAACAGCATACGCAGGAACTCGAAAAGCCCAAACGGCGTAATCACCGCAGTTTTGGGGACGTCCGAGGGGTGCACCGGAACCTGGTGGTAGCCCCACACCAGATCCACCTTGGAGAAAACCAGCTTGCCCGCCAGGTGTGCAGAGAAGTCCTGGATGTGAGGGACCGGGTAGCGGTCTGGTGTAGTGGCGTCGTTAAGGCGGCGGTAGTCACCACACGGTCGCCAGCCACCGGCTGATTTAGGGACCATGTGAAGCGGGGAAGCCCAAGGGCTGTCTGAACGGTGGATGATGCCCAGACGCTCCATGTTGACGAACTCCGACTTGGCGACTGCCAGCATGTCAGGGTTGAGCCGCCGGGCCCTAGCGTAGACAGGGGGGCCTTCAGTGTCAATGTGGTGCTCTACCCCGTGTTTGGTAGTGGCAGCGGAAAAGGTGGGCTGCGTCAAGTCGGGAAACTCACTGAGAAGGTGCTGGAACTTGTCGCCCTGTTAGAGTGAGCTGGAGAGCCCGCTGTATGACGCCTCGCCGCGGGTACACGTGAACGAGGCAAACGTCAGTGCGTCCACCAGGCGGCTGTTCTTGACGTCCACCAGCAGTCCGTGAGCGCACAGGAAGTCTGCGCCGAGGAGGGCGAAGGAGATGTCAGCCGTGACGAAATCCCACTTAAACTGCTGACCCTCGAAGCACAGGTCCACTGTCTTTGTGCCATAGGTGCGAATAGGGGTGTCGTTAGCAGACGTTAAAGGTGGGCCGTGGCCTCTACCTGCGGCGTCCTCCACGGTAGCCGGCAGGACGCTCCGCTGGGCTCCTGTGTCACAAAGTAGTCTGCGACCAGAGAGGGTGTCCCTGATGAACAGGAGCAGGTTGGATGTGCCCACGCTCGCGGCCACTACCGTAAGCAGGTCTTGGCGTTTCCCGTTACCTTGTAGGTGCAGGGGGGACGGCACATCTTCGCTTTCGCCCCGTAGCGTGCATGGTAACAACACAGGCCAGGGCTGGAGTTGCTGCCGTCGGCCCCGGAGCTTCTTCTAGGTGGCATGCCTGTACCAGGGAAGGTGCTGCTGCGTGACGGGGCCAGCACCTCCGGGCCAAAACGCTGGGTAGCCAGGAAGAACCGGTCTGCTTCTTCAGCCAAAGCACGGGGCTCAGTAATAGCCGTGTTAGCGAGCGCTGTCTGTACATGCGGCGGCATGTGCCGAAGAAACAGTTCTATGAACAAAAAATTAGGTTCTTCTGTACCCAGCAGGCTGAGCATCATCTCCATGTGGTCAGAAGGCTTGTTGTCCCCCAGGCTATGAATAGCGAGCAGGCGTCGGGCCCGTTCCGACCGTGACAGCTCGAAAGTCTTTAGCAGGAAAGCCTTGAACGTTGCATATTTATCCTGGGCAGGAGGAGATGTAATAAAGCCCACGTCCGGGTCGCAGTGGAGCTCCCCAGCGCCAAAATGACGTGAAAATAGCGTGCTGCGTCGTCAGTCACTCCGCGGAGGGCGAACTGAGCCTCCGCCTGAGCGAACCATGCAGCCGCAGATGTCTCCCAAAACTCCGGCAGTTTGAAAAAAACGGCGTTACTTACCATGCTCGGATCCTTCAACGAGACTTATGTCGGGGTCACCAAAGTTACAAGCTAGTTACAACCCATAGATCCGTGGGTGAATAATGTCAATCACCACACAAGCCGCCCCAGTATTCACCCATAGTCAAAATCCTCGTGCCTGGGAGGAAGTACCACCCGAGTTAAAAGTTAAAAGCATCAATCTGGTGCATTTTGAGAGCAACATTAATTTAAGAGATCTATGGATCTATGTGCTCTTTGCTTGATTCATGCCTTCCCAGTCCCTTATCACGTAGCCATAAGAGCATGGCGCCAGTTGTAGTAGCCAGTTGTGGTGAAGGCATCTGACTTACTTGAACCGAAATGTCTACATGCATAGCAGAAGATGGCATCTTTTTACATGAATATTCCAGCCAATCTCTATTTTGAAACCATGAGCTGCAAAAAGAGCGCCTTACCCCACTGTACAGGCGAGTTGGGTACTTTTTAAATATACCTGGGCAGGCTCTGTTTTGCCGAGGTCCTCTGGCACTTGCGGGCCGCTGAGGGGTGGCGGTGTTTGGGGCAACGAAGACGGCTGCGGCTGCTCCGCCTCCGTGGGCGAGGCGTAACCGGACCTGGTCAGACTCAGCAGCTGATCTCTCTCTCGCGTCCGGTTATACTTCACTCGCGTTTATGTCCATATCGATCAGAGCCAGCTCTCCTGATCGGCCCTTATAGAGAGCACCGATCAAACTATTAAGAGTGAATTCTTTCACACACAGTGACGTCACGAGCTACCCACAATGCAACGCGCGCCATATATATATAAATACGCCATTTTTCTGGAGGTGCAAAAATCCTGGAGGTGCTAATATAAACAGCTAGCTAACGTAGCCAGGCAGAGCGCACTAGGTTTTTTTTCTCAATTAACGACCGAAGAAATCGCTGCATGTCTTTGGATTACATCTCTGGACTTGAGGGGTGTGCTCTAGGTCGTTACCAGCGTAAACTAGAGCTGTGTGGGTTGTCGGATTGCCCTTACAATGTATGGAATTACGACCCTCGAAAGTGGCCTTCGGTCGATTTTGGCAGCATCTACGTCTATCTTCTGGAAACACCAGGTGAATACCCCACTTGTCACAATAATATTATCATGCCAATGCATATATGTGGTATTTTAGAGTTGACTATATTGATTAAGGCAATAGACTATGATATTCTGCTTGCACCTCGTGTGAAATGGCGGATACCGGAAGTACGGTGTCGCCCTCGGCCCAAAACCCGTATGTGTGTGTGAAAGATAATAATAATTAAAACTGCGGTCGCACTTGTGCGCGCAGTGATGAGCGGGCCCTCGCGTCCGTGCGCCTGTCGGGGAGGGCGGCAGGTCGTCCCGGCGTCAAGCAGACGTGCGCGAGTCCTGGGAAATGAGCCGTTTGTCATTTCTCTAATTTCCGCGTCCCAGACTCCAAGGTGCTCCGGCAGCGACCCGGAAACGGATGTCGAAGGAAAACAAATTTCTCTAAAGGGTCGTCGAGGATCGATTATCGAGGAGGCTGTCTGGAGGAGCCGTAACCGAGGATACACTGATTTAGAGGAGAGAGGAGTGTCTCTGGAGGAGCTATAACCGAGGGTACACTGAAGTATTCTCCTGAGACGATTTCAGCCAACAGTGATGTTTAAAAGAGGCGTGACGCATGACTGGACTTCTGTCAAATGAAGCACAGCTCTGAAAACTGTTCCCGTTGTGATTATAAGTTATTTGAGATGATCAAATGTGCATCAGACTTTCTGCCCTTTACCGTTTGTTTACTCACTAATCAAATGTCCCCTGGATGTTAGGTGATGTTACAGTGAGAACAGCTGCTGAGGTCAGTGCAGAAAGCAGAACAGTGTGTATAATATATATCGCTCAATAACAAATGTAACAGGCCTACATGTCACACTGTATTTGTAGGCTTTAGGAGATATCTACAAATAAACATTAGGGTTAGGGTTAGGGTTAGCGAGTGTCTTTTGTAATGAATATGCCGCCAGCAAAGGGCGTTGTTGGACTAACAGTAGGTGTGTGTGTTTGTGTGTGTGTGTGTGTGTGTGTGTGTGTGTGTGTGTGTGTGTGTGTGAGAGTTGATGTGCCAGGCAAACAGGCAGGCCTCAGTAGCTTATCTGACATATAATTGGTCAAAAATGGTACATTCTCCGTTAGCCTACGAGCTACCCGTTTGAGCGAAGGACTATTACTTCTCAATGTAGCATGACATTGGATATGCGCTGAAGTTGTCCTGGATTGGAATTGTTCCGATCATTCCCCTATGAGGAGTTTGCAGAAATGTCCTTAAAATGCATGAAAAACGGCCATTTTTCAAAATGGCCGACTTTCTGGTGGGCGGGGCTAATGGAAGGCAATTTGAAATATGTGTGCAATCATAATAGCAATATGTATACAGCGTTTCGTGAATATTGGAAAAAGTATACGCGAGTAGTTAGGAGTAATTTGGAGTAATTTGTGACATGTGAATCGTCAAAAATGGTGTATTCGCTGTTAGCCTACGACCTCCACGAGTAATTTTTCAAAAATGTGCTCCTGAATTAAGTATCCTATTGGATAGGGGCTAAACCTGTCCTGCATTGGAATTGTTCTGATCATTCCCCTAGGAGAAGTTTGCAAGAACGTGCGTAAAATGGCTGAAAAACGCACATTTTTCAAAATGGCCGACTTTATGGGGGGCGGGGCTAATGGAAGGCAATTTGAAATATATGTGCAATCATAATAGCAATATGTATACAGCGTTTCGTGAATATCGGAACAACTGTATCCGAGTAGTTTGGAGTAATTTGCAACATGTAAATCGTCAAAAATGGTATATTCGCTATTAGCCTACGACCTCCACGAGTAATTATTCAAAAATGTGCTCCTGAATTAAGTATCCTATTGGATAGGGGCTAAACCTGTCCTGCATTGGAATTTTTCTGATCATTCCCCTAGGAGGAGTTTGCAAGAACGTGCGTAAAATGGCAGAAAAACGCACATTTTTCAAAATGGCCGACTTTATGGGGGGCGGGGCTAATGGAAGGCAATTTGAAATATGTGTGCAATCATAATAGCAATATGTATACAGCGTTTCGTGAATATCGGAAAAACTATATGCGACCAGTTTGGAGCAATTTGCGCCATGTGAATAGTCAAAAATGGTGTATTCGCTGTTAGCCTACGACCTCCACGAGTAATTTTTCAAAAATGTGCTCCTGAATTAAGTATCCTATTGGATAGGGGCTAAACGTGTCCTGCATTGGAATTTTTCTGATCATTCCCCTAGGAGGAGTTTGCAAGAACGTGCGTAAAATGGCTGAAAAACGCACATTTTTCAAAATGGCCCACTTTCTGGGGGGCGGGGCTAATGGAAGGCAATGTGAAATATGTGTGCAATCATAATAGCAATATGTATACAGCGTTTCGTGAATATCGGAATAACTATATCCGAGAAGTTTGGAGTAATTTGCGACATGTAAATCGTCAAAAATGGTGTATTCGCTGTTAGCTTACGACCTCCACGAGTAATTTTTCAAAAATGTGCTTCTCAATTAAGTTTCATATTGGATAGGGGCTGAACGTGTCCTGGATTGGAATTGTTCCGATCATTCCCCTAGGAGAAGTGTGCAAGAATGTGCTTAAAATGGCTGAAAAACGCACATATTTCAAAATGGCCGACTTGTTGGGGGGCGGGGCTAATGGAATGTATGTACAAATATGTCTTCAATTCCATGAGGAATGTCTGTGCCAAAATTCGTGAAGTTCTGAGAAACTATGAGACTACCACACAATAGGGGGCGCTAGTGAGCAGTATTTTAGAAAAATTACGTTTTTTTTTTACATTCTTGAAAAGGTCGTGGGCTGTGACGTGTGTACCAAGTTTTGCGTACCGAAACACATTTTAGCACATCGTCATAAAAAAAAAAGTACAGGCCACGCCCACATTTGTCATTCGTTGTGACAATTTAAATATAAGTCCATACTCATCCCCAGAGTATGTCTAAAAAAAAAAATATATATTTCGTCCATCAGTTCATGAGTTATACATTTGTCATGTTTTTGGCGCCCCCTATAGTCCAAAATGGAAATTACTTGTTGTGCCTATTCCCCAATACAGATTGAACATTACCACCAAAATGTGTGTTTTTTTTGTACATTGTTGATGAGTTATGAGCATTTCTATCTAAGCCCCGCCTTTTTGCGAACACGTTTAGAGTAATGAGGGCCACATTTATCGACTGAACATGCTCATTTCCTACGATAATGTGTCTGACCCTCCGGCGATACTGTATACTGAGTTTGGTGTTGAAAAACCAAAATTTGAAATTTAAGTGAATATTTAACTGTTTTTCAAATTATGCTAATTTAAAAAAAAAAAAAGTAGGCGGAGCTTACGGGTACTTGGACCTTATATGTAGAGCAGGTCCACCCGAGTAAGTGTGAAAAATTTCAGGTCATTTGGAGTTACGGTGCGACTTTGTACATCTTTCCAAAAACGGAAATGGCCATAGGTGGCGCTAGAGAGCATGTTGGACAATTTGAACACATTGAGTCCAGAATATTGTAGTTTTCACCGATTCTGGAATCTGTGCAAAATTATACAACTTTTTCAGCGTCCTAAAGGCCTCAAAAACAGGAAACGCCAGCAGAAAAATAAGAATAATTCCACGAATAACAATAGGTATCCTTGCACTTCGTGCTAGGACGCCGTTGGGTCCTAGCACTCTCGTGCTCGGGCCCTAATAATAATTTCAATTTATATAGCGCCTTTCACGAAACCCAAGGACGCTTTACAATGGGAAGTAACACAACAAAAAGTAATAATAATCATACAGATACATAGGCTGAAGAAAACAAAACAGGAACAGGTTGCTGAGTACTGTATATTAGTTGAGGCCAAAGGCCTGAGTGAACAGATGGTGTTTGAGGTGTTTTTTGAAGGTGTCCAGAGTGTCTGCAATCCTGATTGCAGAGGGGAGAGAATTCCAGAGGGTGGGGGCTGCGACACTGAAGGCTCTGTTGCCAAATGTTTTCAGCTTGGAGCGCTGGATGGAGAGCAGCCCTTTGTCAGAGGACCGCAGGTGACGAGAGGGGGTGTAGGGCTGAAGGAGGTCAGAGATGTATGGAGGGGCTAGGGAGTGGAGAGATTTGTAAGTTAGCAGGAGGAGTTTGTACTGGATGCGTGACTTGACCGGGAGCCAGTGAAGGTGGATGAGGGTAGGGGTGATGTGTTGCCAGGGCTTAGTGTGGGTGAGGAGCCTGGCTGTAGAGTTCTGGACGTACTGGAGCCTGTCCAGGGCTTTGCTGGTGACCCCGAACAGAACTCCATTGCAGTAGTCCAGACGAGAGGAGAAAGATATTCTTTCACACACACATACAGGTTTTGGGTCGAGGCCGATAATGACCGGCGGGGCTCCCCCCCGTTGACAGTTCACTGTCTAGCACTGGCTTCGTAATGCACTGATCGATTAGGCTAAGCTAACCTATAGCTGCTCCCTCCACACTCACAACAACTTCATACAGACATAAATAAAGCAGCTGTATTCGCCATACAGGAAACACACATTTAAAACGGTTTTGCCTGCCGTTTTTGTGTACACAAGCATTCATCAATGTTTCGGAAAGTGGCGCTGTACCTTAATAATATAAAGGCTTGTATTTGCGTGCATTTCCTGTTCGGAAAGTGGCAATGTACTGAGAGTGGAGGTGTCCTGAGATTAGCGCCTGCAGGCAGACTCCATGGACCTGTCAGCTCCGGACTGCGCAAAATGCGTAGGCCTACATGAAGCGCTACGTCATGAACACAAGAAATCTACCCTCGTGCGTGGGGGCGTGCTCATGTGATTGGCTTAGAATTGAGGAGACATCTGATTGGCTATAGATAGAAAAAATTACAAGTACGAATCGGCTGACCGTCAGGGGAGTCTCAAAAAACCCACACACGAATGCACAGCGATCCGTGCACAGAAAGGGGTTTGTGTTTGCAGGTTCAGAGGTTTTAAACGGAAAACAAATATGTGAGGATCAAAAATACATCTGTAAAACCTTTTTCAGTATTTTGATTTTATTTACATGTATATGAAACGGAACACATTTGTGTGTGCATTGAAAAACACAAGTGTGGATCCGGAAATACAAGTGTGAATCCTTTTGCGGATCATGAAATACAAGTGTGAATCCTTCTGTGTGCATGTACTGTAAAATGTTTGGCTGTACAATTACAGTAAATTACTGGCTACTAGTTGCATGGATTTCACAGTAATTTAATGTAAATATTTCACAGTAATTTACTATAGATATTTTACAGTAAATTAGAATAAAAGTACAACTACATACTGTGACTTTACAGTTGTCATGCCCATGGAATTACTGTGATATAGCAGTACAGAGCTGTGGTATTATGGTACCTTGCTGTACATAAATTACAGTAATTACCTGTATTTTCACACTTTTACTGTAAAAGTAATGCAACACAGTAGCCAGTAATTTACTGTAAATATACAAATGTAAATAATACGATAATATATTGTAAATTTGACTAGTTAGCTGGGATTTTACTATAACTACACAATTCAATCAGCTCAATCAACAAAGAAAAACAAAGAAAATGCCCATTTTAAATTTGTATTACTCCATTGAAGTGCAAAGTACATTTCACAGTGTCTTGGAAATGTTGTTACGGCCCCAACCTCTACTCCGCGGTAGTGGCTCGTGCTGAGACCCGCAACAAGAAAGAATACACGCAATAACCGGTACTTGGTAACGAGCATTTATTGATAATCAGCCGTTTGCTCACACAAGCGAAACGGGAAACAAAAAGAGGTCTGGAGGACTGGCCAAAAGGAACAAACAGAAGGAGGGAACCCGAGCCAGCCACACCATGGACCGTAGGACCCAGAGCTTCCCTCCCCTAACCAGAAATCAATTATAAACACTATGGGAAACAAAATAAAGCCACGAAAACTGGACTACCAGGTCCTCCAGGCTAAACATAAACACATCTGCAAAAATATGGCCTACAGCTCAAAATGGCAAAGAGGTATTCTAAGGAGAGTGTCTCCCGGCATTAGGATAGGCGAGACATCCGTCTCCTCCAGCTTCTCTTTATACACTGAACAAAAATATAAACGCAACACTTTTGTTTTTGCTCCCATTTTTCATGAGATGAACTCAAAGATCTAAAACATTTTTTTATATACACAAAATAACCATTTTTCTCAAATATTGTGAAAACCAGGCAGTATCTGGTGTGAGGGGTAGGGGTAGGGGTAGGGTTAGGGTAATGTTGTGAATCGAGTGGCCCATGGTGGTGGTGGGTTTATGGTATGGGCAGGCGTATGTAATGGACGACGATCACAGGCCACTCAATTCACAACATTACCCTAACCCTAACCCTACCCCTACCCCTCACACCAGATACTGCCTGGTTTTCAGACCCCCCCAGACCCCCCCAATAAAGCAAAAATGCACGTTTCAGAGTGGCCTTTTATTGTGGCCATTCTAAGGCACACCTGTGCAATAATCATGCTGTCTAATCAGCATCTTGATATGCCACACCTGTGAGGTGGGATGGATTATCTCGGCAAAGGAGAAGTGCTCACTATCACAAATTTTTCCAGAGTTTTGAACAATATTTGAGAGAAATGGTTATTTTGTGTATATAGAAAATGTTTTAGATCTTTGAGTTCATCTCATGAAAAATGGGAGCAAAAACAAAAGTGTTGCGTTTATATTTTTGTTCAGTGTATATACACGGCTGAGTGGAATTTGGAACACCTGGGCAGAGGCGGAGCCAGGGGCAGACTAGGGCCCTTTTTCATTTCACTAATTCCCCTCCTCGACTCCCCTCCTCGACTCCTATCCTCGAGACTTAGTCCCGCCCACAGGAGATGCGAGCGGAGGAGCCGAGGAGAAGAGAGGAGGAGAGAGGAGGAGAGAGGAGGGGAAGCAGCAGGCGGTTAGAGAAATGAGAACTCCTCTCCTCTGAGCGGTCATTTTAAAGAGACGTCCATTAATGATGACAGGAGGCACAGCAGCCCTCTCTCTGATGGACAGATGTATTCATGACGACTTATATATTTACTTTTAATTCATTGTCAGTGCAATAACATAGACAATAACAGGCTACAGATGCGGACTTATACACACACATATATTTATATAAATATATACAATTTCAGAATCAAACAAGTATGAGAGTACTCTCATCATAACGTAACACAATCAGAGACTGGATATATCCTCCCCCTCTCTCTGGTCGCTGAAATGGGGAATTGAAATTACGGGCCAAAAGTTGTACAAGTATTAAAAGTAAGCATAGGACACCAAACCAACTGAGACCCGTCTGTCCGCCGCATCTACACACTGTACCACACACACACCTACACACTGTACCGAGTCGAGGAGGGGAAATTATTACTATATATAGTATTGAGAAACCTCTAAGGACACACACGCACTTAATACATGTCTACACAGAAATCCACTCGAAGTCAACAATTTTTCTGGAGAATGTGCTGGGGTTTGAATTGCCATGCCTCTTTTTGGCTTTCGAGCCTGTCTCAGGATTAATGCCCAGGAAGCACCTGAAAACAATAAACCAAGACAACAATTTCAATTTTACATAGATTTATATGTTGCATCGTTTATTTTAAGGCACATGCAGTGGTGCCCCTTTCAATTTAAGTAAAATCTGCACCAAAGAAAGAAATTAGTAAGCCAAGCAAGAGCAATAAAAGCAAGAAAATCACTTAATTTGTTGTGTTATTAGTAGAGGATGGTCTGAATACAGTATTTTACTATGAAATAATACAGTAACATGTTGTGAAATCCTGGTAATCATTTATCCTGTGCATTCACAGTGATTAACTGTACCTGTATTGATTTCACTGTGAAATTCAAAATTACAGTATTATATTGTGAACATTACAGGTAAAGACTGTAAAGTGGTAAAACAGTAGTTTATTGTAAAATATTACAGCTAAATATTGTGAAATCATGGTAATATTTTACAGTGTGTGTGTATTATGAGACTGTTCTGAGCCCAGCAGTCGTGATTCTGATTCACCCACAGTTTCTGCTATTCTGGCTTTTACTGTCTATACTTTGTGAATGTCAAAGGTCTGTAGGCAGCGCTGACGTTTGTGTTCTTACAACAGATTCATATGTGCACAAAAATATATATCTGCAGAAAAAACTGTTTGATTAACGGCAAAGCATGAATGAGATAGGACGATACAGTATTAATTGCAGGTTAGCAGTGTTCCCACCGGTTCCCACTGAATAAAATGTTTGTGTCAGGAGGGCAATCCGCCCTGAGGGAGCCCCGGTGACATGCACGGTAGGTGTGACTTGCAAACAAAAGGGGGTTTTCACACCGGAGGGGCAGCGTCAGGGGGAGGTGATTACATCTGTGTAATCTACATTTGACATTAACACTGGTGATTAAAGGCTGATAGCATTTTCTATTTTGGTTTGAAATTAGAAACATTTGAGTTGATATCTAGATGGCATTTATGGCAGCCCTTTAAGAAGGCATCATCGGTGTTGTTTTAGAATCATATTTGTTGCACAGTCAGCATGGCAAAAATAAACACAGGAATGAATACATCTGCATATGTACAGGCTGACTTGATAAAGTACTGTAGCATCTTTGACTCATAGTGAGGTCGTCTCTTTTGCTGTTTGGAGCCTTTCAAACAGCCAACAGTAAACACAAAGCCTCTTCACAAAGTAATTGACTTTATTGTCTTTCTGCCGCTGTTATGGAATTTCCTGTTGACTCTTATGACGTGTCTTCCTCAGTGGTACAGTACATTATAGTCATAATGTCTGACAGCATCAATACAAGCAAACACAAACACAGCTGTGGGCAGCTGGGTGAAAACTTTATGTGGACGCTCGACTCACTTTGGTAACCTCATCCCAAGGTAAGGCCTTCCATTACTGCCAAATTACTCGCAAAGAACAACACACCAGCTATCCAAACTGAAGTAAGCATGAAAGCTGCTATTACACAAGCAGCGCTGAGTGTAAAGCTCTTTGCTTGTTAGGAGGGTCGATCATGTGTGCGATTTTGTTTTAAAATAATCATGTAATTTGAAGTGTGCGCATGTATGTACGAGTGCTCTTGCAGGAGTGCTTTCCTGTCTGTTTTTAGTAGGGGTAGGGTTAGGTAAGGGTTAGGGTGAGGGCTGGAAATAAAGACAGATGACAATTATTAATGCATGATGACCAAAATGATTTGCAAATGTTGATGAAGTCAAATTCAAAAAGAGAAATTACTTGAAATTAGCTGAGAAATAAACTTTAACTGCCGTTGCTGCTCATGGATTCAGTTGACATTAGCAAAAGCGTTCACTTATAATATTTATCTCCATTCCATAATGTAGGGGAAAGGGCTCTTCATCACTTTTTCAGTATATAATGGATTCAATTCAAACATTTGACTGTGTGAAAACTTGCTCCGTAAAGTTGGATAACCAGCTGGGTAAACAGGCTTCAGACCCTCAGAGATGACTAAATGTTCCTGGTTCACCATGAGGCAGTATTTTATGACAATTTAATAAATAGTTTATTGTAAAAAAACTGCAGGTGGGATGAAAGGATCTTTGTTAAACATGTTCATTTCATACAGTATTCATAAGAGTAAGAGGTTTTCTTACTGCATGCTTGCCTACATTTAGCAAGAGTCCGTCTTCACAGGAAATTGTAAATGTGCTGGGATATAATCTAATATTATATTGTACAGTGATAATACAATGATACTTACAGTGAAACATCATATGTCAAAATTGCACAATTACTCACGTAATATAATTCAAAGTGGATTCCTGTTACAATCTGCATGAGTAACATGTTATTATCTAGAGATTTTAAGCAGATTCCAAAATGATCAGATTCACAACAGTGATCTCATTTAGGTTTATGTTACCCAATAGCTTCACGATTGAAGTTATTGCGTGATTCCTTATTATTAACAGTGAATATTATACTTTCAAGTTCTGGTTGCATCCTTCATTTCATGCACAAGATGGAAACATAATTAAGAAATGGATGTAGGATGTGGCCATATGAGCCAAATGCACAACAATTGGTTTTCATGATTTCTACAATGTGGAAAAACAATCAACTCAGAGGCTTGTCATGTTTTATAAGGTTAACTAATGGTCTTTGTTGCAGGATGTGACATTGTAATCGATTACTCTCCCTGCTAATGTTCCTTTGGTTTCCAAACATGAACATCAGTCAAAGCTTGCAGATAAACATTTCTGTAATTTACGACACTGGGCCCAGTTTTTTAAGCGAAAGTTTGACCTTTGACCTCTTCTGAGGTGAGTTTGATGAGAATTTCAAAATGACCATCACATCTGTCATTTAAACTGCTAGCATTAGGTTAACCTAGTTTAGCACAATTTCTTGAAACAGGAGTAAACAGCAAGCCCGGTGTAAACTAGGAATTCACATTTTTACAGTAACATTTTTTAATAGATTAATCAATCAAAATGTGTGGTAATGTTACCTTTGGACAGAGCCAGGCTGTCAAACCACAAAATAAATCAAAGCCTTATATTAATTGATTTTGAAAATATCCTCAAATTAAACCACAACAAAGACTTTAATCTGTGTTGTTGCATCAAGGTTCGACAGAGTGTGAATCATGACAGTAACCTTCCCTCAATGCCTTTGGGTTTCCTCTCAAACAAACCAATTAAAGTAGTGCATGCAAATGCAAGTCAGGCTCATATTAAATGACAACTCTTCAAAGGGCACGACATTTCAGTATTTCTAAATAATGTTGGACCAAGGGGAGCTTTCTCTAGAGCTTTTAGGAGACAAGAAAAACATCAGTCACTACATGTGTAAATGATATGTAGGGCCACACACAGAATCCAAGCAAAGGCATCTCCAACACTTGGATTGTGAAGCATTCTGTAGAATCTGTTACAACATGAGTGCTACAAATACATCTTACATATAATGAATGAGTTATCTCCTGGATGATGGTTTAGATGTAGGCCTAAATGTGATGAATTAAAGGTATTTGAGCTACAAATAGCCACAGCCATGCATAATGCTAGTGACTGTGCTGTTGCTGTTGGAGAACATTGATAATGCAACACAATTTGTGCAATTGCTTGTTTTGACAGATTTTCTCATTGACAGGTCTAATGAGGGAAGCTGCCATTCGTAGAATCATGTTAACGGATGTTTAAGGGCGTTCCATTATCTATTCAATGCTTCCTTTGGGAGTTGAGATAATGCCAGTGCATGTGTGAGCAGTCGCACAAGGACATACTTTTGTTTCATATCTCACAGTTTAAGTAACTAACTATCATAGATTATTGTGACCATTTCGATCAGTCATCAGTCTTGTTTACATTTGTTACACTGATATCAACACCTCAATTGCCTTAACAATTCGACTAAACTGCAAAAACAATAGGCTATCTTGCGTTCCTCTTGCTTATTGCCTGATCTCCACTGTTGAGCCTTCATTCATAATAATAAAGAAAAGTGGAAGATTATAGAAGATAGAGAGATTAGTGTAGGAGGATGACATGGGTGGGGATGAGTGTGATGACTCCCAGGAATTGATTGATTATCAATGCGGTCCACTTGTGTTGCTCATGATCTGTCAAACAAAGTAATATCAGAATTCCAAAGACAAAGCAAGACTGTTATTTATTAAAGTTTGTTTTCACAGAAACTTTTTAAAATCTGTCTTGTGCAGTAATAGAATATGATGTTTTTGCTTTCATTGCAGATAATAAAGAATATAAATCAAGATTTAAACATGTTTTATTTGTGCATAAGCAACAAAATATGCCTTTCCAGGACCACAATGCAATGCGTCACATATTTTTCCGGTAAATCTTTAGCTGAATAAAGCATCAGGGGTTGTTATAGTATTATGTCTTCTGGTCTATTGTAACAGATCTAAAGGAATTATAGTGCCTAGTAATATCTAAACCCTCACACAAGCAGCTTCACACAAAGACCAACACATTACCTGATTTTTAAGAGCAAATGTAGTTAAATAATTATCCCTAATGAGTGTCTCAAATAAGAAGGGTGATTTAAATTGACATTATAGTCTGAATGCATGGACAAAAGTTGAAATTAAAGTCACATTTCATGAAAAAATAATCAGTACATTCACGTAATTTTCATGATCTGTAATATCCAAAGCTTTGAAAGTTGGAAACATTTTTTTTTCTAAAGTAAGAGCATGATTAAAATTAAAAGACACATTTAGGTTTCCCTTTTTACATGTAATCTCCTGGTTCGGTAAAGGTAAATACATCATGGCTGTTAATCAGAAACATCATACATCCATTATTGTCTTCATTTTCTTATGCGTGCTACAATTAGGCAACCATGGTGGATGACAGCATATTGATGAAGTATTTTTTATATTATTTTGAAATTGAATCTGAATTTGAAGAATTCAGATTCAGAAAGTGTGAGTTTCTAAAAGATTTGCATTTCACCTTGATCATTATAATGTGGCTCAAATGGCTTTGGTATAAATAAAAAATAATTATTGTCCTTAATATGACAATAACCATATCGTTGCACATCTACTTTTGTGATTTCCCACACGTTTCCTGCACTCAGCTCACAGTAAGAGTATAAATGACAGCAGGACATCTTACAGGTATGATTGTTGCCCCACTCTTTACCATTACAACTTAATCAGAAAAATATGGCTTCAGTATGAATCAGAGCCAAAATTGCCCTTCAAGATAAGTATATTATGTATACAGGGCCGTTTCTTCCTATATGCGGACTATGCGGGGGCATAGGGCCCCCGCGGCCACTAGGGGGCCCCCAAGCTGAAAGTATTTTTTTTGTATTCATCCGAAAAACCCAAAAAGTTGAATTCATACACACAAAGATGAACAAAATTAGTAGAAGCGGGAGGGCTGAAGCATAGCTTGTGGAAAGTAGCCCTCCCGTGCATCATCCTAATACAGCGGCATTATTGCGTCAAAAATGTATAGAAATGAAGTACAAAAAAATTAAGAAAACAAGAGAAAAAATTAAATAAAAGTTAGGGCAGGAAAACAATAAATGCATATATATACGAAAACTAGATATAGGGTCATTTTCTGCACATGTCAATAGCAGTTTCAACTATCTTTTTTTGGAAATTAAAATACTATGCATAAATATATACATAGGTACACATGTACTTGGCAAATGAATAATAATAATAATAATATATGCATAATTGCATATAAACATTGTGAACACTTATTTTCAAGTGACTTTTTTTACATTCATATGTTCACGCTGTGGTTTGGAACTGCTTTTGAATGTTATTAGGCATTTTGTTATGGAAAATGTTGTGCATAATCAGTACTGTTTTAAGCTGTACTATCTCAACACATTTTAATAGATTGAGTTTTTTTAAATATGGGAGTTGTGTGTTCATATTTACCAACACCACAGACTATTCGTAATACTTTTTTTTTGGGATGTTATTATTTTTTGTAGATTTGTTGAGTACGTGTTTCCCCATATTTCGGAGCAGTATTAAAGGTAAGGGAGAAATAGACTGTTATAAAGAGTATATTTTCTTCAAGAATGTTCTTAGTATGATACAAAATACCTATTGTTTTTGACAGTTTAGTCTGTACATAATTTATATAGTGCTTCCAATTGAGTTTTTCTTCAACAAGCAGTCCTAAAAATGTACATGCACCAACTTTTTCTATCTCTGTATTGCAAATCCGTATAATGCAGTCATTTCTACTCTCAGACTTTGTATTGAATAACATGTAATTTGTTTTGGCCACATTAAGGGATAATTTATTAACTGCAAACCAGTTACATACAGTTAATTCTGCATTAACAATTTTAACAAGATCGCCAAGATTATGATGGGAGCAGAGAATTCAAAGTTCAGGTTCAGCCTCAATATATTTGGGGAGAATTCAAATGAGCCATCTTTATTTGCAGACAGCCAAGCCCCCTCCTGTGAGTGTTCGGTGAAGCATTATATGCTTACAAATCCATTGTAGGATATAAACACGACTAAACTGCAATGATAGCAAAGCTGTGGCTTGGGTTTTTGGGGTAATAAAGTCCAAATCATCGTTGGGCTGACAGCTGAGAAAATGCTGCATCTCTTGCATTTATTGACATAGAGGAGCCTTATTGTTTACCTTTTTAATATCATTTTTTGTAATTTTCAATTGCTTGGTTTTCGTGAAATTAGCCTGTTTTCCTATTAAAGTGTAACAGATTGATGCATCTCCACAGATCATCTTAAAGGTCCCATGTCATGCTTTTCCGGTTATTACCCGTCCCCTTGTGTGTTATGAAGGTTTTTATGCATGTAAACGGTCTGCAGAGTCAAAACCCTTAAAGTACACCCTGTAGCGAGTAAAACTCTAACACAGAAAATACCTCCCCAAAACGCCTCGTTGGAGATACGTCACTGTCCATTGATTCTTCCGGGTAACTCATGATGTCATGCGTTACCCGGAACCAAATGGACCAATCCGTGGAGCCGTTAAGTTACGTCCGCGGAGCCGTTACGTTAAGCCCCCACTGATTGGTCCAAATTGACCAATCCACGGACTTCCTCACACACTCAGTGCAGGCAGCTCTGCTGATCTCTCCTCCCTGGCTGCAGGCTGATAACAGACAGTTGGGATTGTGGCGAAATTCTCTCTGCAGACCCATTCTCTCAGCGTTTATCAACCTTTTTCTTACTCAATATCAAGCCACACTTATTGTTTTTACTTCGGCTGTGACTTTGTGTGTGCTCAGGGTGAGTTTGGCTGTGTTTCGCTGTGTATCGCTAAACAAGGAAAACACACCTCCACGGAGCTCAGCTCGATTCACAACGTCCCGACCAATCAGAGCACACTGTGCTCACAGGGAGGGTGGGGGCTGGAGCTATTGGAGCTACAACGAGCCGTTAAAGGCAGAGAGTGAAATTCAGTGAATACACGTAGTTTACAGAGATGCTGTATGAGGAACCAATGTGAGTTTGGAAAATTGCACAATATAAATATATTCTAGTAGACCTCAACAATGGAATTATGATCAGTGGAAATGGCCATGATATGGGACCTTTAAAGGCTTCGGAATCCCCCCCATTGTAGTCAAAACTAGGGCCCCCAAACAGCATCTTGCATAGGGCCCCCAAAAAGCTAGAAACGGCCCTGCATGTATAGCTGCTTTTCTGACATGAAGTTGGGGAAATAGCCTCAAATAACATCCATACACTTAAAATACAATGCAATGCAACAAAACAAACCACAGCAACACAGTATTGTATGAACATCTCTCCCAGGTTCAACCACAGCGTAACGATCACAAAAGGAAGTGTGTAATAGATTTACATTATATTTTATATAATGAAATTATGTTTCTTGATCATCAAAGCTAAACAATGAAAAAGTGAACATAAGGTGTAAACACAGGTAGTCCTAAAAGACAAGGAACAAGCATAACAAACATACCGTTCAATACCACACATTGCATTTATAGCCATAAGTTAAGATAAATCAAAAGTAGTGTAAGCAAATGTGAACAAAGCTAATGTGAAGATATAAACAACATAAGCATGTTCCATGAGGATGTTTAGCATGATTAATTCATGTATTTGCTTGATCCTTTGTTATGGTCCCAAGTTACCTTACTCTGAATGTTCTATCTCTTCATCACCGCTCTCAGCTCACTGAAGCTTTTACGTTCAGCCAACCTGTTGATCAAAGCTCAACACTTTTTACGCGCGAGGGGGCTTTAATGACGCAGCCAAGAGTCAGCACGTGAGGGGGGTGTGTGACCCAAGCCTTCATATTTATCTGACGTGAGATAGAAACTCTCAGAAGAGCAAGAAGTCAAGCGCACACAACCAGAAAAACAGACAACAAAGGCCACAGAGAGAGCGAGATAGAGATAGGAAGAGGGAGATGAGGACCTTCCAGAGCCAGAGCCGGAGCTCTGCCTCCAGCAGCCCGAGCAGCGTCAGCAGCACGGCCAGCGGTACGCTCACTGCCCTGCTCATACTCACCATCCCAGTGTGCACGTGTAAGTCATTTATTTCATTATGTATGTATGTATCTATCTATCTATCTATCTATCTATCTATCTATCTATCTATCTATCTATCTATCTATCTATCTATCTATCTAATTGTTTGCCTATTCTTCTCAAATGTAAGTTTGGAATTTTGGAAAACCACAACTACAGAAATAAATCAAATAAGTAATAACATTTTAGTTTGAACAAATACTAAATAATCTAATAATATGGTTAACAAGATGTTTTCAAAAGCTGTTTTGGTCTATAAATCATTGCTGTTGTTGTATGTCCAGAACCCAAATATATATATATTTATATAATATACAATGGAGGCTGTTTAGTGGATTTTTGGCATGAAAAATAACTTATACAGTATTTAAATATTTGTAGACATTATTTTTCTATTTAAATCCATGAGTAGACTATTTGTTGCGGATCTAATTTAGATGGGCTTTAACAGAGATGTCATGATGTCAAAGTTGCATAAATATAAATATGAGCTTTTTAGATCAAACATCAGTTTTGGCGCAGTGATGCTGTTGACTTATCTTCTTACATCAACATGTTTGACTTTAACTCCCTCACATATTCTACAGTAACGCTTTTACCGCTGCTAATATGACATCCACTGCAATCATGTCAAAGCTGAAAATTATACAAGAGATTCTGTTGATCATTCCAGCAAAGCTTCGGCTGTATAGCATCCCTGTTACCTTCAGATGTAAATGTACTGTATTGTGTAAGGATCATTCATATACATAGAAGTTTTAGCTGTATAATAATAACTGTATTTTTGTGTAAAAAAAAACCTGAAGGTGCTCCAGCAGAACTTCAGCAAGCCCTAACAGATCAGAGGCAGCTACTCAGCCAGGTACGCAGCGTCATTTTATTCTATCTTCCTTCTTTATCCTTGCTGTCTGCGAGCCTGTCCATCATCCTCTGTGATGCTCCACAGATAGACGCTGCGTGCTCATCCTACCTCTCTGCAGACATAAAGATTTGGGTGATTCTGTTTTTCTTATTCTTTTCTTATTTTGTACATGTATATTACAAGGTTAATGTACTTATTTAAACATTGTCTAACAGCCATTTTTTCTTTCTGGAATCAGGCATCTGGTGTCTTAGAAGAACTCTGTGTCTTGATGCTGTTTCGGAAGTCAAAGGTATACTCAATACTTGATTATCTTTTAATAGGGACAGTATGTCATTATATAACATTATTATATATTATTATTATTTTTTAATTCAATACAAAATGGCACATTGAAACAATGATAGTCCATACTGTTTGACTAAAGATACTACAGCACAAGGATTTACATCAACTAAAATACACATGTTGTGTCTTTTCAGGAGATGAAAGTGCAAGAACAAAGTAAAAGGGTATGTAAACAACAAAGCAACACAATTAAACCCTGAAAATGTGTCGGCTTATTTGTGTTTCATGTCATGCACTGTATGTGCAGTTTTTATTTAATTACTCTATAACAAGGCCCTGCCTTGTCAGAGGGCGCGATAAGTAAGTTAATAGACAAATCGCCACCGTCACAGTATGTGGCCTGATTTAGGAAAGTGCCTCAGATTGTTTTACAAATATATTTCCTGCATTTTTTGTGTGCCAAGTACTTTTCAAATGCCCACATGTAGCGCAGAGCTATTGTAAGACATGAGCACACCATTCCACAAATCACATTGCATGATGGAGGTAAACATTTACCTCTAAAGCACCAATGCATGCAGACAAATACTGCAACATGGATATCCCCACATAAACTGTCCTCAGCTAATAAATGAAAATATTTTCACATTTTCAGGGTTTAAATGTGATCTGTGCTCTGCATGTTTAGTTAAATAAGGTCTGTATACCTCTGGCTGTTCACACAGAAATGTCAAGAAAACATCAAGAAACAAAGGAAATCAAATCAAATCAAATCAAGTTTTATTTAAAGAATAAATATTTAAGAAACAAAGGAACACAGCAGAAACATAATATTAACACTTCAAAATGTGGTAGCAGTTGTTTACTTTCAGAATAAGTATTTAAGTTCCCTAACGATTAAGGTAATTAGATATATTATGTACATTTTGACAATTAAAAAGTATCCTTCTTGATATTTTTATTTGTCAGTAGTATCTGTTTGTGAAGTGAAAGCAAAGATTATGCATATATATGGTTAAACATTTTTGGAATATATACATGCATTGTTTTCATTTTTATTTATGTGCATCTAGATAAAAACACCCCAGGATCCACATTGACATTGACTTTCCTATTGCCACAAACCATATTTCTTAAATGAAATGTGAATCCATTTTGTCTTATGCTGCTCCATGGCTGGTTTACGAATAATGCAGAATGTGATGCTGAGGCTGCATTGGAAAGCATTTTATATTTTTGTACTTTTGAGTTGCATGTTTTCCTGTGTTTACTGGAGATGAAACAGAGATCATCTCTTAGCCTCTTTCGACTCCATACGGAGCTGTCTGGCTCTATCTGTGTTTGTGTGTTTGTCAGACCCCTGTGTTGCACCCTCTCCTGCGTCTAGTTTCTCAACTCCATATCAGAAGAGAGAGAGGACTCTCAATGCACGTATGTACCACCCACATCAGTTAACTTTCCATTACTCGTTTTGTTGCTTTTCAAATTAAGTCACTGATTAGCACACAAAAAGATGTATGCAAATAGTGCTATCCCTTACAATTTCTGGTTTGATTCAGACCTCTTAATAGGTTCCTTGGTTGAAAATACAGAGAGATCAGATCAATCGAAATTATAAAATGGTAACATCCACATTGGAACTGCATTGTTCTTAAATAGCAAATATTGCCATTGAAGTATGTTTGTTACATGTTTTCCCCTTCCTGCTTACAAGCCAATAATGCTGTGTTATGGCGGGCAGCTCTACTCACCCTCTGTACGACTACAGTCTACATTAGTTGTTCTTTCCCAAGCTGCGAGCGATTATGGTCTAAAATGAGTGCATCTAAAAGGAGAACGTATTCGTCATTGCTATCAAGCGCTGACATTCACCAATTGGACACACAGGAAATGTGAGTGAGAAACGTGGACAGTGTTTGTTTTGGATGTGAGTGTTTTATGTGTAATGTTTACGTTGTAGGGAGAACATTTGAGGTAACACGGAAAAAAAGTTGAAACTAAAGTTGAACTAATTCCAGTTCAATTATTTGGGTTTTGTGTCTATACAGGGTGAAGTCCAGGGACCTGGAGTAATCCAGAGCAGAGGTTACTTTCTCTATCGGGTATGAACTTGTTAATGTCAGGAGATAAATAAAAAAAAAACGAATTCCCAAAGGATAATATGATGAAATTCAATACAATTTTGTTATTCATTTCCAGCCACGAAATGGAAGACGATCATTGGAGTATGATTAAAATTAAAGGTAATACATCGTTTTTGGCAACTTAACCATGCTGACTGAAATATACATGTTACAATGACATTTGATCACTTAAAAATAAATAAGCTTGAAAATGACAATGACATAGTTTATAACAGATAACTTCCAGGTGGGATAATTGAGTCTATGCAAAGGACAGCACTGCAGTATTCAGTTTAACTCACTCCCATCATCAACTAGTAGCTAATATAAAGTAGCTACTGTCCCAGTTTTAATAAAACATGGCATACACATTGACTTTTTTATTTGTTCGTGATTAAACAAATCCTCTAAAACAGCCCGTCAATTTTAAGAAAGGAAAGAAAATAATAATGTTAGGGTGGATCTTTTTTTTAAAAAACTAAGTTTATGCCCCCTAACCACCCAGTAATTTTCAGACAATCCCTTAATGCCATCGATATCCTGTTATTATCTCAATGGCAGTAGTGATCCGATATATACATAGAGCGCTAACTATTAAATTATGTGACTAAAATATTAGGGAAGTGTGTTTATTCTTGTAATCTAACCATGTGTGTTAATGTGTGTTAAAGTCTGAAGCATAATGTACAGAGACAACAAACATGAGACCCGAGCTGCTGCACCACGACTGAGAGATCCAGACCTTACCCACAGCCATCCGCCACTGATGTATAGTGATGTCTAAATGTACACCAAGAAAATGAATAAAATACTATTCATTTGTCCAGATCATTTTTTGTGTTTCATGTGTCATTTGCATTACAACTGCTACAATGTGGTCAGGTGTTGTTGTGTACCATGTCCGTTACACATTATGAATATGACTGTTTCACTGCATTTGTGCAACAGGAATTTTGCATAAATTAAGATACAAGCATAAACGCTTGCATATTGTCAAATAAACACACATCGGGAATATTACAAAGAAAAATAAAGCATTTTATTTTAAATGACATGTTATATTTACTGAAGTAATACAAACAGTTATTTTATGAACACATGTTTTAATGATCATAATCAATATAAAATAAAAACGCCACCTTTTTTATTCCTTTTTTTGTGTCACACTTGTGTCCTTCATAATAAATAAATGTAAGCAAGAATATAAGAACTATTTGGAATATAATATTATTTGACACTGTTTTAAATGAGACGTAATACGAAAACGAAGAGCCTTAATGACCAATCACACATATTTATCATTTTCTTTTTGTTTCCTTCTCCTTGCAAAAAGGAAATGAGGAACCTTTTAATATTTGTTATTTTCTACCCCGAATATGTAATTAATTTCATTAACAGTAGATACACATTTTTTTAAGCATTAAAATCCAAGGCAGGTTCAGACATATTGACATATAGGACAAGCTTCACATGTATGAACAGTTGTATTTTCCCTTTAGATAATGTATCACATTAACAGGCATGATAAGAAGATGAAGCCCAAAGGGTGTGGATTTGTTGAGGTCATGCTGAGGTAAAAGTAGATTTCTCAAGTGATCGGTTAAATACAATATTTAAACAGTAAACCAAACACCACACTGCATATGAACATTTTACAGAACAGACAGATTTTTTTATTTGGCTGTTTCTCAATGCCCCCTCTAGGTGGAGTTATTGCATTTCCACTTTCCAGCCATACATTTTGGTTTTTGCCACAAATAACAATGCCTTTAAGAGTTTTCAGAGTAGGCCAGGCCTACATTTAAATTCCTTTGAGGGCCTTTTTTTCTCCAACAGAATGAGCTAAAATCATGGGTTCCGCTGGCCAACTCAGTAAAATAAAACAACGCTGCCTGCAACACTTCATGTTGGACTTGATTCAACAAAGTTACGCTATCTTCCAAATTGTTTCCGTGAGCAATCATGTGCCTTATATCACCTGAAAACAACGTTAAGATTGTTGACTGAAACATATAGTGTTACAACTGGGTAATAGTAAAGTATGTCTGTCACTGTCAATTTGGTATCCTTACAGGGTGAGATCACTATAAAACACTATACAATCGTATCATTATTTGAGGGCTTTATATTTAACAACATACCGTTTTGATTGCTAACAAAAGTAAAAAAAGTGTGCTTTGCTGCCCCAAAAGTACCTTTAATAATTTGCTGCAATTGTAAAAAGAGGCTTGCAGCAGGAGTAAAACTAGATGCATTCAAATCATTTAACACCACATAGGCCTACACAAAGGTGCTAAGAAAAACCTGAGGTCAGATCTGGAAAGAATGAACTGAAAACTCAACAATAGTATACTTTGTAACAGATAATAAGGGCATTACATTTGCATTGTATGTGTCACTTTTTCCATTCACTGCAAAAACAATTTCAGCCTTTTAATCTCTCCCTGCATCCATGTGGTCAATACATAGTAGGCCTACTGCAGTTTTAGCAATTTATGCTGTTGCTATGGTAATGAGCACCACGCTGGAGATGAGGAAAATACAAAAACAATCTGATGGTTAATCCATAGACACTCATCTGAACACAGCAGAGAGAACACATACACAGTCTTTAGCTATTCTGAATTACCATTGAAAAGGCTAACAGAAAACAAACCACCAATAAATACATTAAAAAATCACAACTTTATGCAAAAATCCCAAATCCGGCGGGGACCCTGGTTTTTTTTTCACGACACTGTGTCAGGGGATCTTAATATTTAAGAACCTATTAATATGTTATACCAGATTAACGGAAATAATCTCAGCTAACTGACAATACAAACCATTTTTACCAAAACAAAACACAAGTCTCATAAGAAGCATCTAAATGACCCCTTAGCGAAAAATGCTAACGGACATTGGCACAGAACTCAAGATAAAAGTACCCTTATTACTTATCGTAGCTGCACATACAAGATATCCGATTAAAACTGAGGTTCCACAGATTATTTAGGTATATAGTATCACCACTGAGTGATCCGAACTGATACGGAGCTTCTAGGGAGATCGTCTCACCGTAGCTGTCAATCTGATCAAAATACGTGTTCAATGGCATTAAAACGAGAAAAAACGTGGCTGAATCGGTCAATCCATAGGTTTTTAACGTCTCTGTATAAAAAAATTATTTCATTTATAATCCATAATTCCATTTTTATGTAAAAATCGCAGAGCAAAAGTTAGCTGCTAATGGTAGCCACCAGAGTGGCTGCTGCTTCCGGTCTTGGCTATGCGGCAGTCTAATACACACACATTACCAAATAAGGACTATGTGGGAGTTCCCCTCGATTCCATTGGCTCTGATGGTTAGAAAGATATGTCACATGTCAAAATCCAGCTGAAAAACAGGCTCGGGGTTAAACCTGTTAAACCCCGAGCCTGTTTTGCAGGTTTCAGGCTCGAAAATGACATTCCCAGAACAAATGACCATATCTTCCCTTCTAAAAGGGAAGTAATGATAAACCTGTGAGTTGGATGTAGAAAAGTCAGATTCAATATAGATGTTTTTTATTTTAAAGAAAATTCAGATTGAACATGGTAAAAAACTGTAAATTATAGTGTCCGTCGAAAAAATATGTTGTACTTATAGTGAAAACTAACCTTGGATGATGGGTTAGTAGACTAAAAGCTTTAGGAATCCAAAGTACAACATATAATAAGTACCCTGTATCAAGATTGATGCAAAACAAGTGATATTTGACCTTTTTAGACAGATTTAGCAAAAAAAACCCTCTTCTGGGGCCATTTGGGTGGATTTTTCATATCTCTGGCCCCCCTTGCTGGATTTTGACATGTGACATCTCTTTCTGACCGTCAGAGCCAATGGAATCGAGGGGAACTCCCACATAGTGCTTATTTGGTAATGTGTGTGAGTTAGACTACCGCATATCCTAGACCGGAAGCAGCAGCCACTCTGGTGGCTACCATTAGCAGCTAACTTTTGCTCTCCGATTTTTACATACAAATGGAATTATGGATTATAAATGAAATAATTTGTTTATACAGAGACATTAAAAACCTATGGATTAACCGATTCAGCCGCTTTTTTTCTCGTTTTAATGCACGTCTTTTGATCAGATTGACAGCTACGGTGAGACGATCTCCCTAAGCTCCGTAAAGGTACGTGTTGTGATGTCTGTGTTTGCTTCCCTGTCGCGAGTTCGGATCACTCAGTGATGATACTATATACCTAAATAATCTGTGGAACCTCAGTTTTAATCGGATATCTTGTATGTGCAGCTACGATAAGTAATATTCTTTCACACACAGTGACGTCACAGCTACCCACAATCGAACGCGCGCCATATATTTTTTATAAAGACGCCATTTTTTTGGAGGTGCAAAAATCCTGGGAATGCTAATATAAACAGCTAGCTTATGTAGCCAGGCAGAGCGCGCTAGGTTTTTTTTCTGAATTAACGACCGAAGAAATCGCTGCATGTCTTCGGGTTACATCTCTGGATTTGAGGGGTGTGCTCTAGGTCGTTACCAGCGTAAACTAGAGCTGTGTGGGTTGTTGGATGTACAATGTATGGAATTACGACCCTCAAAAGTGGCCTTCGGTCGATTTTGGCTGCATCTACGTCTATCTTCTGGAAACACCAGGTGAATACCCCACTTGTCACAATAATATTATCATGCCAATGCATATATGTGGTATTTTAGAGTTGACTATATTGATTAAGGCAATCGACTATGATATTCTGTATGCACCTCGTGTGAAATAGTTGATACCGGAAGTACGGTGTCGCCCTCGGCCCAAAACCCGTATGTGTGTGTGAAAGAATAAGGGTACTTTTATCTTGAGTTCTGTGCCAATGTCCGTTAGCATTTTTCGCTAAGGGGTCATTTAGATGCTTCTTATGAGACTTGTGTTTTTTGTTTTGTTTTGGTAAAAATGGTTTGTATCGTCAGTTAGCTGAGATTATTTCCGTTAATCTGGTATAACACATTAATAGGTTCTTAAATATTAAGATCCCCTGAGACACAGTGTCGTGAAAAAAAAAACAGGGTCCCCGCTGACGGGGACCTTGGGGTTTAACAGGTTTTTAAAAGGTAGGGTAGGTAAGAATGGAGAAATCAGCTCGAGTAAACTAGAATTTGAGCACAACCGAAAAAAATCTGCCCCTTCCTTCAGACTTCCTCACAGAGCCTCTCCTCCAACACACACGAACCCGCACATGACCAATGAGGGCACGAGATAAGTTTGTGCACAGGAAGGCTGACAGGCAGGTAGGCCATCCAATTATCTGCCGCGGGCCGAGGCAGATAATTGGACTTGCTTTTTACAGCACCACGGCTTCCACAGATGAAATATTTGTATATATTTATTGTCAAAGCATATCATTTATTCATTTCTATCGGGATGTTAAGGGCATTCCATGGAATATAACAAAAAGTGTTTCTGAAGTGAATTACCTACCTTTAAGTGCCTCTTCTAATCATAAAAATGTTTCCAAAGGGATTTAGAAAGTTGTGGTATTTCACAATCGTTTTAATTATAAAAAGTGAGAAATTACATTTAAAAAGAAAACTAGAGTTTTCAATTGTTTTTCAGCTGAGGGCCCAAGCTTACACAATATAACCGAGAGGGCCCCCTCATGTCTGTCCCTTAGAATAACTTGAAATAGTCTATTTTTAACACTTTTTCAACAAAATCAGAAGTGCATTTCAAGACATAATCATGACCTACAAATCACACACATTTTATAAAATGTATAGCATTGATTGTAATGTAAAATTGAAGAATCAAGTTATCATGTATAATTACAGACCTGAATAAGGGGTATTCAATTAATACATTTTCCTTTCCACAAGTGGCTCAATTTGATGAAACACATGTAAGCTTTACTATATCAAATAAAAACAGACCACACTTAAAAGTTCGCTTGAGTCCAATCCAGGTAATGTAACCTGTCGCCCAGCTCTCTCTAACCGGGCATGTGATGTGTGATTCTCGGGGAGTGTGGACCGTAGGTCGGCCCTTTTGGCTCCAGCTCCAGCCCGGTGCGCCTGCCCTGCACAGTCAGCGCCACTGGGTGCAGGGATATCCCGATGAAGGGGGAGACTGTTCGGGGTAAGTGTGACATCTCTACCGGCGAACTCCGCTGCGTATTTTAAATATTTCATATCTGCAACCAATCTGTGTAGGCCTATTGTGGACACACAACAGCTGCCACAGGGAACAGCTTTGCGTGTGTGTGTTTAGTGACAGAGTCTGGCCAGAGGCCCGGTGACCCACATTATTATCTAACGTTGCATGTTAGCTAGCTAGCTCCAGCTAAAAGTGGGTTAGAGTCATAGACTGTTGCAGACGAGTTGAAAGCACGCTACGTTAACGTTACACCTGAAAACGGAGAAAGACTGCGGCTATCCAATGTGTCACGGATACAGGTGCCATGTCAGTGTGTGTCTCATGTCGCAGTAAGTTTTTTCAAATGTATTAAGCTGTTGTTATGTTTCTGTAATAAACGTAAGTCAGAATGCTAGGCGGAGTTAGCTTTCTAGCAATCACTGCCCGGTTTACCGACCGGTGTTACCTGGCAATGGCAGCAGCGGGGCGGTAGACGTGCTGAACCCACCTCTGTCACTTCAAGGCTGGCTTTAGTTCAGGTGACTTTACATACTGGAAAACCGTTCACATCTCACCGGCAAAATATTTTTCTACATCTAATGCCTTTTTTGAATGTTTTCCCCCCGGTGTTAATTACAAACTCTGTGGCAGCTGCGTTTCTCTCAAACCAAGTCTGGTTTCGCACGGATCTATTCTGCTGCTTTCCATTCAACGGACATGAAATCGATCACAATGTCACTAAATCCTCAGTCGCTGATCTACATGTCAGGCAGCTGAATAGTTCCTGGATCATACATGTGAACATGACAGGAAATAGATGGTTATGCAGCCTGATTTATTGGTTTTATTTCTGAACCTGCTGCCTCTTGTGTATGAAAAAATAATGGCTGCTTCTTGTTTCCCCAAATTGTCAGCAAAATAGGTGTACAGGACAATATTTGGTTTATTTTCAATTATTTGTCACAGTCATTTATTGAAACTTGAGATGTTGAATGTCTAGTTTTGTGTCAAATAAATTATGTTTTTATAATTTACTCAAGACATCAACTTTATTGCTCTCTATGGGTAAATTAAAGCAAGTACTAGGGAAAAGTTTCTTCTGACACTTTTACACATTACCCAGTGGAGGTTTTAAGCTAAAAGTGTGTAGGCCTATTTGGGAAATAATTGTTAAGTATTTTATGACTATTATACCTCATTCTTTCAAAGTGGCCATAATAATACCTTGCAGGCATTTTTTATTTGGTGATACCTTATTATTGCTCAGAGTTGTTGTTGCTAATAGTGCTCATGTAGAAATAGTTTCACACCTTTTTATGTAGCTGCCAGCCTGGCACTGGGGCTGGCTGCAGGTCAGGAGAAGAAAGTGTTTGGCAGACTGTTACCACTAACTGTTTCATTGTAGCTTGCTAGAAAATAATATGCAGATTACCAAATAACAATCAGCCCATACTATACTATAGACTGTCTATACAATAACAATTTCTAGTCAGCTTGGAGACCTGTTCATGAATGCTGAAGATTGGCAATTAGCAGCCGTTTTAAATCGCAATGAGACATTTCATGTGCTGCAACATCCACAATTCAAATTCCAGATTTACAAGCAGAAGGCTATCACGCTTTATAACCCTTGAAATCCTGTTTTCTAATATAGACCACAGGATTTGTAGCTACAGTCTGCAAGGGCCGGCTATCATGAGGTTAAGGACACGTGACCCTGACTCTGAAGTCATCTGGACTCTTTTGCAGTTGAATCCCTGTTACTTATCGTCATGTTTAAAATAAGCTTATGATGCGTCACACACATGAGGTCGTTATTGAATGCAGAATATGTTCATAAATTGGTCCTTTCTCAACAGTGAGTCTTTTTTTCTGCCTTCACCTTATAATGTAATATTAAGGTCAAAACATCCTTTTCCAAGTACTTTTTGTTAAATATGACTATCAGATTAACTACATTTAGCATTTTCTTCCTTTTATTTAGGGGTGCACCGAATGGGAAATTCTTGGCCGAAACCGATACCGAAAATAGGAAACAGTTGGCTGAAAACCGAATGCCGAAAGGCCGAAAATGATTAATAGAAATATATATATATAATGTATACATTTTTTACCAATGTTGTTCAGCTACCTGATTATGGAAATAGACATGATTATGGCAAAACTTAACTTAAATAATAATCACTATTATGGGTCCATAAAACATTTATTCAGCACTTTTGAATGCATACAGTACATTTATATATGTCATGTATTATTGCTAAAAAACATTATATCGCAGTCTTAGTGTCGCCAACTCGTTTCTAATATGCAAAGACAACAAATGCGTCTATGATGTATTTTCGATCAGACGAGATCTCTCCCCCGTCTGTGTGCGAGGGGGCGGGGCAGTTTACACACACGCAGCTGCTACATGCAGCGGAGCACACTGCGGAGATGGCGGAGAGAACGCGCTCCGAGGTGTGGTTAAACTTTACCCGTCTCGATGTGGAGAATACTTGTTACCATAAGTGCAATAAGAGTTTAGCATGTAAGCACGAGCAATTTGTCTAAACATTTAGCAAAAGTGCACCGCATGCAGACGGAGGAATGTACCGGGGTTCGACCGTCTTTCTAGCAGCTCTGTAGCCCCATCCACGAGTAACGTTTCCACGTCAGGTGTTATGTATGCTAGCAGCAACACACGGAGTTAACTACATTATACAAACATGGGTTAATGATTAGAGGTAACTGAGTTATTTAGTTTGTTAAAATGTCAGCTATTCTGTTTACAGTCTATCATCAGATTATTTAATACGATTTGTTAAAGGCTCAGGGCAATCTCGATGACAAAGGTCAATGTCCCCCCCCCCCCCCCCCCCCCCTGTGAGCCAGCCGCGAGCATGGTCGCCGCGTCTTTATTACGTCATCACAACAACACGTTAGGTTACCAACGTTACGTAAGCCTGTTCTGACATTCGGTGATATTTTTTCGGTGCTAAAACCCTTTCGGCCGAAAGGGCCTTTTTAACCATTTTCGGCCGATAATTTTCGGTGGCCGAATATTCGGTGCATCCCTACTTTTATTACATAGTTTAGTTGAATACTCGATTCTGATTGGTCAATTCAGAACACGTGACACGTTGTTAATCCAGAACAGACAGACCGCTGTCAAGGATTTATTGACCGTTGTTAAGGACGCTCACATCTGCACAAAGAAGTCCGTTCGATTTAACTGTATACAGTTTGGCTGAAAAGCAAACTGCATGCAGTCCTCATCGGGATCCTAATTTGCCTGTCGGGTGTTCTTTTACCCATAATGACCGCCTCGCTGCACATTATCCCTTACTTATTATATGCAGATTTAATAGACGGCATGTGACTGTGTCATGGCAACAATCAAACATGCCCCCTTCACCACTGGAGCCCTGTTGTTGTGGCTACAGACTAATCTCCTGCTGGCAATATTCAGTCTGCTTCACACAGTAATTGCTGCTAACTGTTTGTTGAGATATATTGCCTTTTGAAAGAAAAATGTGTTTGTCGTGAGACCATCTGAATCTGGCCTTAGCAGACATCTAGTTCATACTTATGGCTCGCTTTTTTGTTGTTGCTAAATTTAAAAGGATCTATTGACATACAACATACGTATGCCCAAAACGCCTGTAGTAACCATAGTAACCCATCAAATCAGCACAGAGCTGATTTGTTAACAGACTTGTCACTCACTTCCAGACCAACTGACATTACTGACCATTTATTCTTGTTATGAAGGAATATGTTGTCAGCTTTATATATTTATGTTCCCACCCAAGGCAGCTGTAGTATGACCCTTAAATGTGTTGATTTACGTGTTTTTTTCCAATATAGTTTAATGGCATAAGGTTATTGAGTTATCCACTGACAGGAACATGAGCTGAGTAATCCTTTACCATCCATACAGGATTATTTCTGTCAGATTGACCTTTCTCTGAGAGTTTAGAGGATCTTCAGCAGTTATATCTTTGGGTGGCCTTATGCACTGAATCACCAACCAAATCATCAAAATAATGTCCCATTACTTGTCGAAACTCTTAACCCTTAGATGCATAAGTAGGTCTTTTTGGACCCGGTGAGGTGGTTTTCTTGAAGTATCTTTGTAATTACATTTTTTTATCATTTCATATTCCAGCTATTCCTCAAAAAACATGTTTTGGATATCATGCCATTCACATTTTAAATTTACATTTTACGAAATTGTAGTTTTTGTATTACTACCCTAAGCTTCAGGGCCGGACTGGGACAATAAATCAGGCCGGGAATTAAACACCCAGCCAGGCCACTACCAGTTTTGTTTTGTGCCATTTTGCTAGATTTATTTGTCAATATTTACAGCGTTGCTGCCCATAGTGATAGCCCTATAGTTTAAATCTACTACCCAAAAATAAACATATGGACATGGGTCGCTATTTAAAAAATTGTGAAAATCTATTTAGGAATCTATTCATGTGAACATATTTTAAGTGGGGGTGGACCTCAAATCCTCTGGGGGGTCCGGGGGCATGCTCCCCCGGTAAGATTTGTTTGTTAAATGTTGGAGTTAAATGCATCAAGCTGGTGCACTTTGAGGGGGAAATAAAGAGACTACACCCATATGAAACAGAACTGTATACATTTAAATAATCATAAAATCATAAGTACATGGCCATAACCAATAACATACCATATCCAATATTTAGAAACACTGAAACTTGTTTATTTATTTGTTTTTGGTTCATTTATAGTTGTGAGTGTGTCTGGGCTCCTGAATCAGCCTCTCCTGTCTCCCTCCTCTCCCCCCTCTCCCTCCTCTCTCCCCTGCTCCTTTTTGAGGCAGAAGCAAAGACTAGTTTTAGCCCTCAACAAGTTTTAAAAGTTTATCTTACCTTTTTTCACCTAGTTAACATTTGTTTTGTATTATTCATGCATATTTCACTAATCACTACCTTCTCAAATGGAAATATGTGTTTACATAAATGGTGACCAAACCGTTAACGTTAACTATCTAAACCTCACCTGAGCTGTATTTATCAGCCGCTCGGTCTGACAGGAGAGGACTCTCCCTCCACCTTGTTGTTGAAACAGCTCCTTATATCCGTTAGCGCAGCTAGCTAGCATCAGATACTAACAGCAACAATACACGTAACCGGTGCGCGCGCGCTCTCTCTCTCGCTCGCTCGCTCGCGCCACACATACACATACCCTCCCGAGCTTAATGACACACAGAGACCAATCAAGGGCATTAGTGTATGATCTGTATGAAAGTGGCCATGTCGGCAGGCCACATCATGTAGACCGCCAGTCACCCTCTGTGAGGCAGAGTCAGACCCACATTTGCGCAGCGTTGCGTTCACAATACATAAAAAAAAGAATCCTCAGGCCAGCAGGCCACTTAGCAGGCCAGGCCATCGGGAAACCTCCCGGTCCTCCCGATGGCCAGTCCGGGCCTGCTAAGCTTCCATAAGTGGGTAAAAAATGACCCGCATGCATTTTCTATGGGATCCTATGGGAACCTTTGATTCTTATCATCTGTGGCTGTCAGGAATACATTCACTGTAGACCACACAGACTACATCACAAGTGACACCTCTCAGGAAGATTATTTTACACAGCAAGATCTGATACCTGTCAGTATAATAATAATAATACATTATATCTGTATAGGGCTTTTTTCAAGGACTCAAAATAGCTTTACAATATAAGGGAAGGTTAGGGTGGGGGGTATAGGACTATCAAACTTGATCAACCGGCATGGATTGATGGGAAGTGGGCTATGACGTAGACAAGAGGAGAAGAGATGAGTTTTGAAAAGGGACTGGAATACTGTGAGGGTCTCAGAATAGCGGAGATCTTTGGGACAATATGATTTAAACGTTTTTTTTCAAAATGTAAAAAAAATGTCTAAAATTATGAAAAATTAAATATAAAATATTTCTAGTGTGAACCAAAATATAATACTAAATATTATACAAGTGGTTTTTCTTCACCAAAAACACATATTATTCTAATACGTGTCCTTTTAGACTCACTTATGGAAGAGTGTAGGGTCCAGTCACTCGTGCATCTAAACTAGTGAATTCATTCACTGATCTCATGGCCAACCCTCTTCATGATGGACAAAGATTAGGTAATGTATTGGAAAAGCTCACACACATACATACATACAAAATCATGAATGTTCCAACACCATCATGTGCAAACAGAAATAAAGTTAGTAAGATAAAGAATATGTCTCACCTAAATATAGATAATAAAAACAGTCTCTCAGTGAGAAGTATTATTGTTTCTTGTAAAAATGGAGAACAAGCTGACCTACATTCAGTAGATTTGCAATCAAAGTCTTATAATAACGCTTTCTGCTTTTGTGATGATGAACAATTGGGTCAAGTCTATAGGGTTTCCCCTAAAAAGGGATGAAAGTAGAGTTGCATCAGTTTTATCTGTAGCATCATTGATAGCTCCTCAGTACTCAAATTAAGCATTAGCGAATTAATTTATTGTTTTGGAAGCTGCAACTGATTGTGTTACCAAACGATGTGATGAGTTGTCATTAAAACAACATCATGATGTCACTGCAATTAAGTGGCTTGGCCTACAAAATAAACGAGGTCAACTAGAAAACATTCATATAACAAAAATAATAATGTAACAGGAAATTAACCAACAACGCTTTTACTTAGCAATACTTGTTATTCATTTATAACAATTTCAATTGTATTTCTTTATCTGTTTAAATCATTGATCAATAAAAACATAAATGTGTTTGCCAGATCCAGCCTCTCATATCAAAGATTTGATGCATTTTGAGTTCAGGGAACCTTTTATTGATAATTTATTTTAACTTTACTTACATACAGATAACATGCTATGAACACAATAGGAAGTAAGTCTGTACAACAACATTAGTTTAAAGGCTCCATTTCATGAACCTGTGATTGGTATTTACTACTCATTCAACTAAAAGATACCAATACATTCAAGAGGTTTGTCATAAGAATATGATACTTATCCTACCAATAAATGTTTTTAATTATTTTTTTTTTATTTGAGGCCAATATATCATCACTGGATGAGACTTAACTCAGTAGTGTGATAGAATTCTTTACATGGATTCTTTATCAGTACAAGGGTTATTACTAGGGCTGTTAATAACGCGTTAACGCAAAAAAAAATTAACGCCACTAATTATTTTAACGCGATTAACGCATGTGTACTTTTTTTCCTCGGCCGCCCCGTAGTTTCAGAGCGCATCGAGTTTAAAATACCATCTACAAGCTGATGCTGACAGCCCCGCTCCTGCCGCCCGCTTGTGGCAGACCACACTTCCACGCTCACCGGCAGGCACCGACTGGCTGTTGGGAGGACCGGGAGGGTGTGTGTATGTGTGACCCGAGCGAGCGAGAGACCTTACGTGCATTGTTGTTGTTAGCATCTGGTGCTAGCTAGCTGTGCTAACGGATATGGAGCTGTTTAAATGAAAACAGAGGAGCGACATTTCGCCACAACTGCGCCGAGCACTTGACTTTATGCAGGAAGCCAGACAGTGGGACATTGTACGAAAAGTCAGCACACTCAGCACGGATAGTGTGCAACATGATTGCAGCGTCCAGGCAGCTCCCGTTCGAGCATATGCCTTGAGTTGCACATAGCTCCAACGATCCATCACACACACACACACACACACACACACACACACACACACACACACACACACACACACACACACACACACACACACACACACACACACACACACACACACACACACACACACACACACACACACACACCTATTGTATTGTATTATTGTATGAGAGAGGTTCCAGGTTGTTGTGTTTAATATTCATGAGAATATTTGTATTAAAAACTTGAAAAATATTCCTCTAAGGTACATTTAGAACAGATAAAAAATGTGCGATTAATCGCGATTAACTATGGACAATCATGCGATTAATCGCGATTAAATATTTTAATCGACTGACAGCCCTAGTTATTACATTTCCAAAGCCTTTGCTGAAACACTCACTCACATGTACACTCACACCTAAGCAACCCTTTTTACAATAATGACACAAAGTAACCTCACATTAATGCACTTCTCGGAGCAAATGCTTGTTTACGCTTCCTGGAAGTAAACGTCCTTCCCAGCTGATGGCCGGGGGCTCGGGTTGCTAATGAATGAACTGCCTAGAGTCGCGTGAGTCTGTGCGTGGGTGTGTGTTTGACAGTGCATGTGTTTAGAGCTGTTCTCTTATTCTGCAGTGCTGTACGAGGCTTATGGTAACCCAGACGCTTCAGTTCTGATTCACAATGTGAGTGTCTTCGCTTTAAGCCACACGTTAGTTACTATTTAACTATTCTAGCTTTTCTCTTTCCGTTCAACAGATGAAGAATTCAGAGTTGACTCATCCATCATGAGGTGAAGCGGTTCCTTAATTGACCACCACTCAAGGAAACAAGGTAAGGGATTGTACACTTGGATAATTATAATTATCTAGAGCTTTTGGACGTTATACACCAATTCAGTAATGTTCTATTTTTGTTCTTCAGTCTACCGATGTTTCACATAAATATAATGAAAATGGAATTGAATGCGCATGTGATGCATATGATGTGAGGGTTGAATGGATGTTTGTGAACTGCAACCTACTGCTTAGTTATTTTCTTATCTTGTCTTAAGTGTAAATGGACAGCAGACTATGAAATGTAGCTCCTTAAGTGTCTCTACACAAGTCATATTTGCAGCTTGAACATTATTATTTACTATTAAATATAACTAACTTGTTTTGATGATACTTGAGAAGTGTAAACAATATTCTGGACATTAGGTAGCATGATTTCTTAATGTAAGGTTAAAACACTATTGTAACTATGGCTGTAACCAACAAGTATTTTCATTATTGATTTACAACAAAAACAATATGTTTAGTCTGCAGTTCAGACAAAAGCAACAAGTCCTAACATTAGAAACTAGAATGGTGCATTTTGCTTGATTGATGATTTATTAGTTGTCATACTGTCTCATTGTTTCAGCAATAATAACCACACGTTTGAATATTTACTACAATGCATGTTTGAATGGGTCTCTTGAGGAGGCAGATCCTGGATCAGCTGTCTACTTCTGCATCATCATCATCATCATCATCATCATCATCATCATCTTTATTTGAAGAGACTCTTGGTCCATTATTACAAGACATACAACACTCAAATATATGCATGATGAATGGTGTTTAATTTAGGATCGTGCAGTGGCACGGTATGGAAGGGCTCTCTTTATCTGAGATGAGCTGCAGTCAATAAAGTGTGATTCTAACTTTGACACATTCATCTGTAGAGTATAATACATATCGTGCAAAGTCTTCCCGGACACTACAAGGCCATTACTCATATAACGCAAAGTCAAGTTAAGGCCTTAGTTATTAAGGTTTCTAATGGTTCATACTTGTTTTACTGTTTATTGTAGGGACAACATGTTGATTCTTAATATAAGGCTAGCTGAGTAGCTGTTTAGCATAAATATAATTTTAAATATACCAGATTCAGTGTTGGTGGTCAAATACAGTATCAGTGATATATTTTGAACATAGGCTCTGTCTGACAGGGCTGCGTGTCTGTAGTCCTTCATGATGCTTCTATTTTGCCGCCAGTACTCCTTCTGAACTCAAATGTCCTACTTGGCACCGGTATGACTGAGGCCCCTGACCGACTTTCTTCTCCTCTGGGACAGGAGGCAGTTGAGGGGGCCCCTGCCAACCGCTGCTGCTAGCCCCTCAAACATTCCTGTCTGTGGGCTGTGGAGGGAAAAAGCAAAACAAAGACCATTTTGTGCTGTTGGGCCTGTGGATGTGTGCTTTAAGAGGAAACACAGCTTGCTGCCTCCAGTCGAGGGTTTGGGTGGTACCGCAGTGTGGTGGGCCCTGTTGACAAGCTTGTTGTGGGTTTTAATACTTAAAGGGCAAGTGACCATGACATTATTAAAACCATCCATGGTCGATCTCACATCCTAGTCACGAGGAAACCTCTATGCCTATTTCTCTACCTTTGAACCTGTAACAAAAATCCTTTATTTGTTCTTCAATGTTACAGCAAAGGTGACAACATATATAAAAAGGCACACACAATATTTGATGTATAGGCTGTGTTTGAAATCGCATAGATATTTAATCATTTCTATTTGCCTTCATAAAATACAGAAACATATACAATTGAGTGAAAGAGGGATTGTTTATTTACTATTCTTGCACAAATGACATTATGATCAATATTGTCTTGTGATGCAGAATGTACCTTTTGCTTGATTATACTTTAGTCGGCTGGTAATGGCATGTTTCATTTTTTATTTAGTAGGTGTTATGCAGAAGATTTAGATTGGATTTGCAGTATGTGGTTTTAAACACTATCATATTCATGTTCTTTGTAGATGCTGCCTGGATGTGCACGCCTAGATTATGCTTCAGACAGGATGTGAGACTCATTTATTCATTCATGTGTTTTTGTGGATTTGTGTGACCTCTGCCTACCGGCTGTTAAACATCTGAATTCTCGATATTTCCCACACTTGGGGCTCTGAATATAGTTATCATAGATATTTCCTAACACTTAGGGCAGGATTTGACCTTCACCTGTGTACCAAGTATGTTTTGCAAGAGGCTGTATTGATGTCTAATGTTCTAGTGATTTTAAATTGTAAACGGCCGACTGAAGTTACTTGTCTTTCTAGGAATGTTTGTTCAACACTGGGATATTTTAGAGGTTCACTAATCCTTCACCTACTCTCGGGTTTCAGGGTATGACGTAGAAGAAAACTAATGAAGAAACTCAAGGGTTTCTATGACACCAATTTAGCTAACCATGTGATACAAGCCCTACCAGACAGCTTCAGCATAATATAAAAGCTTGGTATAGCAGCACAGTGTTTCCCCTATATACAAATAGCGGCGGCGCAGCTATTTTTGCTAAATCTTGAGACATTGCCACTGTATGTACTGGCAGGGCCGATTTCTGACATAGGCGCTGTAAGTGATGAAAGTGGGGGATGTTGGGCTTATCAGGCGCCTGCAGCTCACAGCCAAAGTGCGAGCGTGGGAGCGAGAGAGCGAGCAAGGGAGAGAGAGAGAGGGCGCACCGGTACCGGCGCTGTTGTTATTAGAATCTGGTGCTAGATATAAGAAGTAGATGTTTCTACAACCAGGGTGGAGGAGAGCTCTCCTGTCAGACTGAGAGGCTCAGTGAGGTAAAGGACTCTGAGTGTTTAGATAGTTAATTTTAGTCTAAGTTATCTCAGTGTGTCTCAAACAAATATGTGTTTACAAATTATGTAAACACATATTTCCAAGGCACTCCTTTATCATTATTAGGATAAATAAAAACAGGTTTGAAATCATTCCAATGTATACTATAGGACAGTAAACCAAAAATATCGTTTAAAGTTGGAGAGATACAAAAATATGAATGAATAAATAAATGTTAACTAGGTCAAATAAGATATAAATGAACAACTAAAATAAGTTACATTTATTTGTTATTGGCTATGGTAGGTTATTGGTTATGTTCACATACTTATTTGATTATTAAAATGTAAACCGATCTTTTTCATATGGGTGTTTTAGAGTTGTACCCCCTAGATCAGGTCTCTAGTAATTGTGTGCTCAAAGTGCACCAGATTGAAGCATTTTACTTTAAAATGTTCAAAAAAATCTTCCGGGGGGCATACCCCCGGACCCCCCGGAGGATGTGACGTCCACCCCCCAATTAAAACATGTTCATACAATACTGAATAAATTTGAAGTCATTTTGACGTATGTCAATAAGTTTCTGTTTTTGTAGTGTATTTGTCTGTAGAGATTTTTCATTTATTCTTTATATATAAAATCTCGCCTAGGGCAGCAAATTGTCTAAAACTGGCCCTGGTACTAGGCCTCAAGAGCCTTTCTTGTGCTGGCAGACACATAGAAACAATTTTAGTGCACACACTAAAACATTCCACGCGCTCCGCGCTCACATTATGCTGGGCCCACGTGCCTTAGCACCGCTGCTATGACTCCATCCTAGGGGAAACACTGCAGCATATTGGTTATAAGGGATGCATCCTGATGAATTTCAAAGAGCTGTTTGAGGCTTTATCCTGCATCTGTATTGTCAACTGCTGGTCCAGCCTTAAGAACAAGTAGTTCCTTCCAACATTAAACAGGTTTTCTAATATGCAGTGATATTATCCTGTCCTGTGTGGTGTATGAGAATAGTTGTATACCTGCTGGTGAATATTAAATACTGGTCCTTTAGTAAACATTTGGATTATCATCACAGGGTACATGTTATGTCACCTTAATGAATGTCTGAGCCTACATATATATATATATTTTTTAGCTCTGCTGTACTCTCTCTCAGTTAACAGTGTCTCTTAATTCAATACTAGAAACACTCCCTGAGAATCTGCTTCATAATACAATAACAATGGGAGGGATTGGTTTTGTCTAATTGATGCAGAAAGCAGGCCACTCCATCAGAAAATACACATTAATGTTTACATGACGAGGATGCAGAGGTGCCATTGTTTTACATGCACAGACTTCAAACTTTAGTGTAATAGTTCTCAGTGTATGACGAAGGAAGTGCGATCTGTGCAGGAATTCAGCCAGGCTATTTTAGCTCCGCACGGTGAGGATGGTTGCCATGGTGTTGCCCATTAACACTGTTGCTGTGCTGGCTTCTCTGCACCGGGTGTGGAGGGGTGCAGCCGGGTGCGTGATGAACAGCGCCACAGATCCACTTCAGAGGGACTCATTTCCTCACAGCTCTGCTGCCCTACATCTCAGTACGTGTGCACACACAATATCAACAGACCTTCAACTATACTGTGTAAACAATAGGAACATTATTATTAAAAAGTGTTTTCAGTCTGTGATTTGATGTGTGTCAGGGTGAAAAACACTTGTGTCGTTGTTTTCATTTGAATACGTCTGTGCTAGTCTATATGGTTGACATTGTGTACTGTTGACATTTTGTACGGTTGACATTATGTTTGGCTTTAAAATGAAAATTGGCTGTTTACATGTCTGGCGCTGTTTCCTTGACGCCTGTGCCCGCGACGCCTGTGCCCGCTGAGGCTCAGGGAACACCAGGACACCTTTTGTAAATAATGTGAATAAATAGGGAAATCTGATATGCAGACAGTGGGATGCCATACTGCCGTCTTTTGTGAAGGTGCCATCTGTGTAAAATGTGTGGCTTTAAAGGATTTGGGTTGCCAGGGAGCGCAGTGTTATTAGTAAGAGCATGAAGGTGTTGTCCTGTGGAGCTGTGATTAAGTTAGATTGGAGGAGGAGGAAGAAAGTAGGTCATTGGGCCAGCAGGTCAGTGAAGCAAGGATGACATCACAGTTATACAACCTCTGCTCACCCAGTTATACAACGCTCACTCTGCGCTACTGCTGCAGCTGCTGCTGGTACACTAGTGTCAACATTTTCCTTCCTCCTTGTATTTTGCGCTCATTTCAGTCAGGACCAGTGTTTCTTTTTATATTTTTTCCGTCTGCTTACCAGCTAGCTTGACTTTTCAAGATGCATAAATACTGATACTCTCTGGTTCAGAAGGTAAATCTGTGTAGAGAAAACTCTGTACTGAAACTCTCCACTCACTTTGCTATGTTGCTGCAAAGGTTATTTGGTTTCTTGTTTTGACAAAACAGTCATCTCATATAAGTCACCCGTCCTTTGAATTTGTGTGAAAAGAGTCTCATGCAGTCAGAAGTCAAAATAACACTGCATAGCTGGAGGTCAATGGGCTGCAACAGAACCTACTCCTCCTCTTACTGTCATTTGTTCCTTTGCGTGTTTTAACCATAGACAACATGAAGGTGTAAATACTTCCTTCATGTTAAAACACACGACTGCTTTCCTTGTTTTGTTGAACCTGACTGTAGGTTCATTTACTTTTTTTTTTAAATAACAGTATACATGCTGACTGTGGTTTAATTTACACACTGATCCCTGGTCATATTTTATGAATTAAAATATGTATTCACATTTAAAAAGTATTTCAGAGGCCAAATCATTCATTGACACATTGACAGATCTTTTTAAAACATATTATTTTGCTTCTCAAACTGAGACAATAAACTTGGGTGCTTTTTAAATAATAATAAAAAAGGAAAATAAACAAAGCATTAACAATAAACACGAATAAAGACACAGTTCCACAGAGAAACGGAGTGTGTGTGGAGTTGCTTGGTTTCGTATATTTAGGACCTTGAACAAGAATGTGTTATAATGCCAGTTATATCAATAAGAGCAGGTGTGTTTTATGCTGTTTGGCTTAAACAGATACTTCGCTAAATAATATATCTCCATATTTGTATATATTAGTTATTATACCTTAAGCATAAATCCCTAAAATAGCTAAAACTTCAATACAATTTCATTCGAAACATTTGTAATAATAAAAGTGTTATGTGTACCATGATACACTGAGAGGAGGGATTTTCTCACAGACAGAAAAAGGCCAAAAACCCTCCCACAGGTTCTGGCGGTAACTGGCTTATGAAATAAATAGGTCAAATATTTTATGCTAGAGACCCAGTGGGCCTTCTCATTTTAATCTGACAATCTATTGTAGGCCTACCTGCGCAATAACAAAGAGTCAGGAGAGAGGAAGAATACATTTCTCTCAGAGATGTGCAGAATCTATGACTGATGTGGTTTTGTTTTCCTTTTGGCTGATTAAAATAGGTGCTATTATGTGTCTGCCTCATCAGCATCCAGGGTAATACACAAGAGGCAATAGTTTAACTTTAAAAGCAATATGCACACCATCAGTAGTTGCATTGAGCCATCACATGAGGCTTCATTACTTTTCTTACAGCGTCCTACACTGACCACTGCGAGTTGAAGTGGGTGACGGTGATGGGAAAATGTGGCTCTACTGCCCAACTGTACAGAATATAGTATGTGTTATTTTTATTATTATCCCAGAGTATTTCCAAGATCTTATGGTAAAAAATGATAAATAAACTGACTTCTAAACACAGTAAGACTAACATTTTACAAACATTTGACGTTTCTATCCAAAATATGGGGGCTGTACCCAATAGTTGTTTTCTCAGCACTTTGGTGGAAGTATGCTTATTCCTGCCCTGCTGTTGGTTTATATTATATGGAGACAGTAATAGAGGACACAATGCTGCCCCCTATTTCTTTGGAGCATGTGGCTTGAAAGCACACATCCCATCTTTAAAAGAAAGTGCATTTTCGTTTTTGTTTTTAAATGCACTCAAACTGATTCATCACTTTATTTAACATGTTAATACCACCTCCCAAATTAGACAGCTTCATATATGTGGCATGGTTATAATAATCACATTTTATCTGCAATCTTTTCTCTGCTTTGATTCTCTGCAGTCTTTCATGGCTGGCCTCATGGACATTCATCTTGTTTTAGTATTTTATTACTGACGTGTGTGTTTTTTGTAACACTTTCTTATAGACTCAGATGTGCCATGAGCCAGTCTCACACCCAAAGCAGAAGAAAAACTCGGCTCATTGAAGACTTCTTTTCGGCTGTTTGCCCTCTGATTGAGGACGTTTTCAGTGACTCTCCTCCAAGACTCACAGAGCTCCACCAGCCCCATCACCACAGTGTGTCCACCCACACCCTTCTTTCATCCAGCAGCAACTTCCTCATCCTCTTACAGGACTGGCTGTACTGTCAGTAAGGTGAGATTCACTTTGACAATCTGACATTACTACTGTTTTCAATCACTGGGAAGAGAGGAAGCTGGTGCACGTTCTTACCGTGTGCTGTTTATTTTCCTTCAAGATTCTTTCACAAATGTCTACCTCACGATTAAAAGACCCCTCTCCAACACTGCGACCCTGAACAGGATACAAAATGACCTCGAGCATTGATCGGTGAGTTATGAGTTACCTGCATTTGGCTTGGCTTTGTATTATTGTCTTTTTTTTCTGATCAACAGTACAGATTTTGAGATAAAATGATCTGTGATGTTTCGTACTTTATGACGATTTAAGGCAATCGCCTATCAAAATTGCCATTGGTTGATTTCAATTCAAATATCTAGTTGTCTCAGCCGCATTAGATAGTCACTTTTTGGGATACTGTGTCCAGTTTCCTGCTTTAACATGAAACTTAGGATTAGTGTTTAAACCCAGTGTTGAATAGATGAATAGAGAAGGAGTATAAGAGCATCTTCTTCAACTGTTGTTGTATTTGCTCTGCAGGGATGACAGCAGTATCTTTGATGGGTTAATGGAAGAAGATGAAAAGGACAAAGCTAAACGGTACGATCCCTTTGGATTGTGTTGAGATAAAAAAAAGCTTCATGTTACTTTTTAAATCATGAATCTTAAATCATAGAGTAATTATACATCAGATGGCCTTAGTTCCTAATATAGTTGTTGTAGTTAGAGTTTATTTGCACAATATAAATACAGTTGGGGTATTTTAGAGCACTCGCAACAAGGTAGCATTGCTAATGTAGCTCTGACCAATGCCCAAACTACTGTAATACATAAAGACAAAACCTCTTCTTACTCTTTTTCTAAGTCTGTTTATTGTGTTCACATTATATCACAGTTTAAAACAAGTCTATCACAAGATACACATGTACCAGACAAACAGAGCTTCATGTGATACATTTCAGACATCCATAAAAGGGCAATAAATACAAATACAAAAACGTACCAAGATATTGGTTACATTGTCATTCGGTCCAGCTTCCATATCCTACACAAAGGTTACAAAAAGCTGCTTAAAATGACTAAATAAACCCTCTGACCGTATACCTAATCCTCCCCAGTTTAAGATGGTACACAACATTTAAAGTGTGTTCTTATTCTTATTCTACCGACAGTGTGTCCCGTAACAAGTCTGAGAAGAAACGCAGAGATCAGTTCAATGTCCTCATCAAAGAGCTGGGCACCATGTTGCCGGGCAACACCCGCAAGATGGACAAGTCCACTATTTTGCAAAATAGCATCGACTTTCTGCACAAACATAAGGGTAAGCAGCCGGTGTGTGATCAAGATTCAGAGTTGTGGATCACACCCTTCAGCTGAACCTGTTTAATGTTTTATGTCCACCAGAGATCGCAGCTCAGTCAGAGTCAACGGAGATCCGACAGGACTGGAAGCCTCCTTTCCTCAGTAATGAAGAGTTCACTCAGCTGATGTTGGAGGTGAGCTAAAAAAATATATGACTGGGCGATATGGCCAACATCCTTTATCCCAATATTGGTAATTCCATATATATATATATATATATACATATGTACATGTTTTCTGGTAATTAAATATTGTTTCTTTATTGGAAAATCCGATGGTAAAACCTATTTTTGTATAATCCTTTGTTATTTAAATACTTTTTATTTTATTTACAACTTTACTGCAAAATGAAGTGAAATAAAATTATATATAAATATATATATTTCAATCTATACCCTGACTATGTTTACATGCATGGAGTCCAGTTTTAAAAGCTACAATCTTCAAATAATTTTCACTTCAGATTTTCTGTGAAATTTGAGTTAATATCCACTTGTTATTATCATTTCAGACGACATTGTTGGGTATTGTGACATCTCTGTATATATGATTTCATCATGGTATCATTCCCTTTGTAAAATCCTAAATTATCATTTGTTATTATTGCCCATCTTTAACTAAACGTGGAATGCTGTAGTCTTTGAATTTCCTTTTTTCTAATTCAAGAGTACATTTTGTTTCTGTCAGGCGTTGGATGGATTTTTTCTTGCAATTATGACTGATGGAAATATCATTTATGCCTCTGAGAGTGTGACGTCCCTACTTGAACATTTGCCTGTGAGTATAACGCAAATCAATAATAACGTCGTAGACTCTGTATCACATTTTCATAATATTTATAACAAAGCCAACATGTCGATAGCGCCACCTGTTTAATAAAGTTTTTCTGTGTAAAGCAACTGCTGCTCATAGATGTATTTGTGATATTTTACATGTGTTACAGTCGGATCTTGTGGACCAGAACCTTCTAAACTTCCTGCCCATGGGGGAGCATTCAGATGTGTACAAGGCTCTGTCCTCTCATATCATGGAGGGAGAGGCACTGACGCCTGAATATCTGAAAAGTAAGTAGAATATTTGACTTGCATTGTGGAATTTACATTTGTATTATTCAACTATTATATAATTGTAATGTATATGTAGTCATCCCAAGTGTCAATTATTTCCTTTCATTCTTTCTATTTAATACTGGGATGTTTTTTTCCAGCAAACAATCAGCTGGAGTTCTGTTGCCACATGCTCCGAGGGACAATAGACCCCAAAGAGCCCCCTGTGTACGAATATGTCAAATTCATCGGAAACTTCAAGTCCCTGAATAATGGTAGGTTACATTCCAATTATTTTCTGAGCTCTGGGCTGTGTTTCCTAGTCGTAAAGTTTCTGTTATTTTATTTGTCCCCAGTGCCTAACTGTGACAGAAACGGTTTTGAAGGAGTGATCCAGAGATCGCTTCACTCTGCTTATGAAGACGGAGTGTGTCTGATAGCAACTGTGAGGCTGGCCAAACCACAGTTTATCAAGGTAATAATCATAAGCCGTTATTCCACTTCACACTTCTCCTTTCATCGGTTAAAACACATTCAGTTTCACACTTCAGGGTTTGAATTGATTAATGAATTTAATTAGAAAAGAAACCACCGGCAATGCAAATACTTTTATCCATGTATTTTTTCTTTTAATGTTTATTTTATTAGATTTTCTTTTTAATGACTGATTTTAAATGCCATTTTCTTAATGTCTTTCATTTTTTGTAAAGCACTTTGAATTGCCTTGTGTTGAAAAGTGCTATATAAATAAACTTGCCTTGCCTTGCCCAGTCACTCCATGCAAACACATTTGGGCTCCTGTAAACCATTAAAGGCAGTCCCCTGTTGACTTGAAAAACACTGTATGGTCTCTTTCCCATTGTGTTAAATCTTTTGTTCAACTGAGTTAAAGAGCTGCTCTTGATTTGCGGTTTATTGGTCCGAAATTAAGTGGCATTGAGTTTGGAATAAAGATTAAACAATACCCCAAAGTATTATGGAATGAAGGTTCTGGCACTGAAATCATGACAGTGGTTCCTGTATGAAAGACATAATGGAAATGTATTTAAACTTGTGATGCTAGTAAGTAATTCTGGTTAACAATGAACACAGCACTTTAGGAGAATGTGAATGCTTATATCTACATCCTTAGACTGACATTATTTCCTGCATGTGCATCATTCTTAGAATGTAAGTATTTATCTCATGTATTTTTAGATACATGTTAATAATGTTAAAATAAATTCCCCCCTTCCCCTCACAGGAGATGTGCACTGTCGAGGAGCCAAATGAGGAATTCACCTCCAGACATAGTTTGGAGTGGAAATTTCTCTTCTTGGACCACAGGTACAGATATCAAACAGTATCTTTGTTCCAGTTTGTTTTTCCCTGTGTTTTGCTGTTAGAAAAAACCTACGACAGGTCTGTGATAAAGTCAATGAGTGATTCCAAAGCTGCTTTTAATTGAGCTGCTCATACTCACACTACAGTATGCCTTTTAGTCATGTATTCTGTACCTGCTGTGTTTGTTTATTTATTTTATTTCATTATCTTTGTTTATGCCTGTTTTTAAATGCCATTTAATTCTGTATTTGTTCTTAAATGTCTTTTTGTTTTTATTTTGTAAAGCACTTTGAATCGCCACGTTCTGAAAAGTGCTATATAAATAAAATTGCCTTGCCTTATATTAAATGCATATGCTGTAGTGAAATGTCAATGAAGCCACTTCACAATCTTCAAAGCAATGTAAATTCTCCGTGTTGAGATTGTGTCCATTGTAGTTTAGCACTTCCAGCACTTCCAATATCATTTCTATTCCCATATCATTTTAATTAAAATTGACTATTTTTCTGCTCCATTTTTTAATTAGGCAAATATTCATTGCAACAACATTGTCTGTGTTTCTCCAGAGCTCCACCCATCATAGGTTACCTCCCATTTGAGGTGCTGGGTACATCAGGATATGACTACTACCATGTAGATGACCTGGAGACACTGGCCAAATGCCACGAACACTGTGAGTACATCTTTCTCAGGCATCACTAAAATATATCAGCTTCTTTTCAGCTTTTAATCAAGCTCCCTTTCCTTGTGTTTCTCTAGTAATGCAATATGGCAAAGGAAAGTCCTGCTACTACCGATTCCTCACCAAAGGGCAGCAGTGGATTTGGCTTCAGACTCACTACTACATCACCTACCACCAGTGGAACTCCAGACCAGAGTTTATTGTCTGCACACACACTGTTGTAAGGTACATCAAAGATTTACCCGGAGATTTCTACATTTCTAAAAGGGGAACAAAATAGAAAAACACATAATCTTTATACCACATTCACTGCCTTGTTCTACAGTTACGCTGAAGTAAGAGCAGAACAGCGCAGAGAGCTTGGAATCGAAGAAATACAACCTGAGATCACAGCAGACAAGGTGAGACTTGATTGATTACTTGATTTTGGATCAGTAATCTGTGACAATGATTTGCATGGAGACCCAGATCTGACTTTCCCCCTCGCCTCACAGCAGTCCCAGGACTCAGAGTCTGAGTCCCAGCTCAACACCACCAGCCTGAAGGAGGCTCTGGATCGCTTCAACCACAGCCGGTCACCTTCGGCCTCGTCTCACAGCTCACACAAATCCTCGCACACCGCTGTGTCTGACCCAGCCTGTAAGCACGCTCTACTATCTCTGTGACTGAAACTAGTTTATACCAGGTGGCCTTCTCGTTTTTTAAACCTGAGAATCCCGTTTATGTTTCCCTCTCAGCATCGCAGGTGAAGCTTCAGGGAGACAGGAGTACACCAGGGCGCCAGTCTGTCTGTGCTGTGGAGATGACGTCAGTGCGAAGATCATCCATCAGCAGTCAGGTCAGTGAAGGACAAAGTCTGTAAAAGGGCTTTAATTAGTGGACATTTACGTGGTACGTCCACACGGCAGCGTCGCGTTGAAGCTTGCCGGTGGGCGTGTCTGGTGGGCGACCAACAACCAATCACATGAATCTCCCGCCCCGGACACACAAGCACGCGGTTTGATTGGCTAATGCTTGTACTGGCATATGATTCGATTGGCTGGCGCTTCCGTCGACGCTTGAAAAGTTGAACTTTTCTCAAATTTCGAACCGAGCAACGGAGGCAAAGCAACGCGACGGAACCACAATGCAGTTCGGCAAAGATTGACGTCACCCCATTCAAAGTGAATGGGAAGCGTCTCCGTTGAAGCATGCGACGCTGTGGACGTACCGTTAGGGAGAGATCAAATGCTTTGTTTTGAAATGATCTTCATCCAATTTTTTTCTGGTGTTTAATGTTATGTTGTATGTTATTTCAGCAGTCAATGAGCTCCCAGACTACAGGACAGAACATGGCAACATCCGTGGTTTCACAACAACAGCAACAACAGCAACAACAGCAACAACAGCAACAACAGCAACAAGTTCAGATCAGTGGGCAGGTAAGATAACTATCTCAATTGTTTCAATACTTAATTCACAACTATTCTTCTGTGCCAGTCAGACAGCTTTTCCGGCACCTTTTTATAGTATGCTTTGGTTTAATTCAAGAAAAAACTGGAGGAAAAAGTCAAGTGGAGTTGTGCTTTGGGCTTCTCTGATAAATAGGGCTGTGTATCAATGAAATGATTTCATTAACCAATTCCGATTATCAATTAATTTCGTAACAAATATTTAATTTCTCCTCATAACATTTCTAGTGCTCTGTCGCTAACATGTATTTGCAACCTAAATGTGATTTTAAAAATGTTTTTTAAACCAAATGTATAATGGATTTGGATCAGTAATCTGTGACAATGATTTGTAAGTGCCATTTTGGTGCCATTGAATCACTGTTTAAAATTGCTCCTCTTATGCTATGCTAGATACACGCATTTAAATCACCTCAGCCGTTACCATTTAACCTCCCTCTGTGTCCCGTGTCATTGTTCTTCAGCAGGCCATGGTGCAGTTCTCCAGCCAGCTCGAGGTCATGCATAGCCTGAAGGGGCAGCTTGAGCAGAGGACCAGGCTGATCGAGGCCAACATTCAGCGGCAGCAGGACGAGCTGCGGCAGATCCAGGACGAGCTGCAGAGAGTGCAGGGCCAGAGCCTGCAGGTGAGACTGGGGAGAAGTGTTGTTGCTTTGCTGTTTTTTTGTTGTTCTTTTAAAAATGTATTTTCGGTTTGGGTGGAGGATTTTGCTGTTGTAGTAAGAATCGTTTCTGCATGTCTCAGATGTTCTTGCCGAAAGGAGCTGGCGGACTGAGTCTCAGCTCTGTTCAGATGGCCCAGGGGAGCGCTGTGCAGCAGGGCGGGACCCTCAGCATGCAGGGCCAGGTGGTCTCTGCAGGACTTCTACAGAGCAGCATTCAAACCCAACATGCTGTTCAGCCCCAGCAACAAATGCTGCTGCAGGAACAGAGCACAGCACTCTCACAGGTCTGACAAACTAAACAGTTTTCCCTGTGCTGTCCAATAAAAACATCCAACACATCTTCATCTTGTTCTGTGTATTTCAATCTCAACGCTCGTCTCTCATTTTGCAGCCTCAACAAAATCCACTGCCTTCGTCTCTCTACAACACAATGATGATCCCTCAGCAGAGCCCAGCCAACGTGCTCCAGATTGCCACCAGCCTGGCTCAGAATACTGGACCCAACACTCCTGCTGTGGCCACATTTGCACAGGACCGTTCAGCTCAAATTAGGTTTGTACCCTCATTTAAAAACTGGTCCCATTGCTGTCATGATTACATTTCATATCATCACACAAAGTGAGCTTGTTATTAAGTACTGTAAGATCATTGATTGCACTGCCATTCTGCCTACCTCTTTAATTGTGTCTCTACAATTTAGTTTAGGGCTGAATGGAATAGTTTGAAGCTTCATTCCTAACATTGAAACATCAACATTTGAACTCAACATTCCAATGTTGACAGCTGTATTTCTTTTTTTGCATGTCTATTTATTCTGTCTAAACCACAAATTGCATAGTTGCAGATAAATATTTGGCTAAACTAATATTATTAGTATCATACTGCCAAGTAGACTTGGATTTCAATGGTGTCTGCGTATAGTTCAAACTTCTGTAATCCAAACATTTCCAATAACTCGTCCAAGAAGACTCCTGACACCATTTCCATGTGATTCAGTGATCCTAACCAGCCTTTTGCCCACTTCCTGTCTCCCACAGGTTTCCTGCCAGTCCTCAGCTGCTCACCAAGCTAATGGCAGGGCAGATGGCATGTGGGGCCGTCATGGTCCCCACAACCATGTTTATGGGCCAAGTGGTGACTGCCTTCGCTCCTCAGCAGGGCCAGACCCAGACCATCAGCATTTCCCAGCAGCCACTACAGCAGCATCATCAGCAGCAGCAGCATCATGAGCAGGAGCAGCAGGTACAGCAGCAGTCTCAGGTCGCAGCCATGCAGCTAGGGCAGGCTCCACTGCAGCAGACTCAGTTCCTTCAGGTAACGCTCGGGGGGAATGAACATGAACTAACTTTGCACATTAATGATTCCAAATGACAGAGACTGATGAAGACCCTTTATGTGAGCTCAGTATAGTAATATACAGCCTGCTACAACCTTGTTTGTATGTTTCAATGTATTTAAACATGTGGTAAGGACCAAACACATCATATCATAATTGAATTCAGTCAAATAAAGTCCTGGTCATGTGATGTCACTTTGCATGGAAGAAAAAGACAAATGCGCACCAATCAGAATCTGCATTTTGCATTTACTTGGAAAAACCAACTCCCATAAAATGGTAGAAACATACACATACTTAATGGTAACTGTTTGGACAATTTATTTGGTGTTTTTGTTATTTATTAAGAACATTTATTACAAACCAACAATCAAGTGAATCAGAAAAGGCCATAATTACAAATGTCACTTAAATAAACAGGTTAATTTCCATCCAATCAACTCGCTAATCACATTTTTCCACACAAGGCTTCTCGGCTTCTTCATGGAAACCAGTCCACCCAGTTGATCCTGCAGGCGGCCTTCCCTCTGCAGCAGCAGGGTGCCTTCACTGCCACACCCCAACAACAGCAGCAACAGTTACAACAACAACAGCAGCATCATCATCATCAACAGAAGCAGCTACAGCAGCATAAACAGCATCATCATCATCATCATCATCATCATCAGCAGCAGCTGGCGCCTCACCGGGCCGACAGTCTGTCTGACCGCTCCTCTTCGCAGCAACAGTAGCTAGGGGGAGCCAATCAGAAGTGGACTGAGCCAAACCCAAGTGTGGGTGTCATTGTGACGGGTGTCTTTGTGACAGGGGGCTAAAGAGAAGTCCTGCTAAGAGCACTAAGACCACGCCTCAGGCTGAGAAGTGATGGGATGGGATGGGCTCCCCCCCCCCCCCCCCCCCCACAGAGATCTGATGCTGTTTGCACTCAACATCTGAGCACTGAGAGCTGCAGAGAACCGGGTCTGGGACAAGGGCCTTTCTCAAAGAAAACAGGGAGCCACAGACCCCTCACACCCTCCCCTGGCCCTCTCTGTGTGTGTGTGTGTGTGTGTGTGTGTGTGTGTGTGTGTGTGTGTGTGTGTGGTGTGTGTGTGGTGTGTGTGTGGGTGTGTGTGTGTGTTGTGTGTGTGTGTGTGTGTGTGTGTGTGTGTGTGTGTGTGTGTGTGTGTGTGTGTGTGTGTGTGTGTGTGTGTGTGTGTGTGTGTTGTGTGTGTGTGTGGTGTGTGTGTGGTGTGTGTGTGTGTGTGTGTGTTGTGTGTGTGGTGTGGTGTGTGTGTGTGTGTGTGTGTGTGTGGTGTGTGTGTGTGTGTGTGTGTGGTGTGTGTGTTGTGTGTGTGTGACCCTCACAGGATTGAGTTATGCAGGGCTCTCTGGTTCATTGAGGTGATGCAGAGAATCTTCTGTCGAGCTTCAAGGACGTCCTTGTTTTGGATGTTTTCTCTTTTTCTTGTTGAATATAATTATGTCAGAAAATATTTTTGAAAATGTGGTGTACATTGGACTTGAACTGTACAGAACACCAGGTGTAATATATGATGTAAATATAATGAAAAAGAAGGAACTAATATTTTATATGATGCATGAAATTAAATGTGTAGTTATTTTGAAGCTTTGAATATGCTTTAATTCTAGTGCTCTAAGAAAAAGAGATCTTAAAGTGGCTGATATTCTCACAGACCCCCCTCTCCGGGGAGATGTTTGTGTGTCAACAGTCAACACTGCCGATGCTGCTTGTTGTGTCACAGTTTGTTTAATCCTTGAACCGTATTTTCACAGATTTCATAATAGAGGATATTTTAAGTATTTAAAAAAGCTTTTTAAGATGTGCTTCAAGTCTGCACACCAAAAAATAAATACAACTTAAATAGTGTGAATTAACTTAAACCTACCAAGGTTAAGCTAAATGTTAGCAAACAATAATGCTGAACAACACAACACTTATTTTCTTATTTATTCATGTTTAGCACTTCCGCTGAGAACCCTCCTTTTCAGAGTTATATATGATGTACGTATGGATTTATTTGGAAACTGAGCAATCTCAGTTGGTACCTGCTCATGTGGATAGTTATTGTAAATTGTAATGCCTGTAATGATGCTGTATGATGTCCTTTTTGTTGTTCTGTTTATGTTTTTATGTTTCATGTGGAACCTACTTGAGCAGGTCTGCCTTGAAAAAGAGATCAATGATCTCAATGGGATACACCTGGATAAATAAAGGTTTGAAATGAAATGAAATTCAACATCTAGATATTTACCCCTTCAAATATATTTGAAATGTGAAAGTCAGACCTGGTAACCTGAGGCTGACAATCTCACACTAAGCTTGAGTGAAATGATTTGTGTTAGCATGGCTCTGATCAAACAGTGTTGTAATTGGCAGTCTGATCATCCATCCAGCCTTAAGTCCCTTATCTGGGTCAGCAGAGTGAGGAGAGCAGCCCAGACTCCCAGGCTCCCTCCTGCACCTTTTTCCGTGGAACATCCAGTCGGTCCTGTGGGAACTGCAGGAATCACAAACCCCTTAACTAGCTCTAGTGAGGCAGCAGCTCAAAGGTCCCCTCATATCTGTGAACTCCTCGCACTCTCAGGAAGAGAGAGAACCGTCACCAACCTCTTTTCTGCAGCCTGAGTGCTGTAGCTTCAAACCAGCTTTAAGTGGTTGGAATTAAATCTGCCTTGCTTTTATGTTCCCAGTCAGGCTTTGATTTGAGAAATCAGATTCAATTCCAGCTAATTCTCTACATGTTGACTCACCCTAACCTAAAACCGCAATCACTGTTTAAATTGGCTACTTGGCTGCAGTGGAAGCCAGCTGTGAACCCAACACATTATTAAGTTAATACAGTGAACTTTTTTAGCAAACAGTTGCCTGTTTACGCATCAAGCATAAGAGGAGAAACTTTGTTTGGAGTTGTGTAGGTGGATTTTTCTTTCCTACTTTACCATTTCAAAATGCTGACCAGCATGTAAGCAGGTCGGCGTGGCAGCCTCCTCACCATCTGACCGAGTCCACCGTCAGATGGCTGAGAACAACTAATGGTCGCTGGTCCAGTGAAATATAGAGTCGGTGTTGGACCTTTGGCCCAAGTTGTCTGGTGATACCATGTGTGCTTACATAGCATGCGTGTAATGAAGTTTGAATTTGGTGTTCATAATGATTACACCATGGAAGAAGTCCAATAACTTGAGTTCATCATGTAACAGCTGGTGTTTCTACTGCCCTGAAGTCCCGCTCATTTAGTTTGAACATGTAGAAAATATATATATGTATGTAATATAAATATATATATATATATATATATATTTTAACCTAAATTATGGCCTTGCAATTATTATGTTTTAGTTTGACTCCAAAGTTGTCATCTGTTTCAAATGTTAGCCAGTGGGTTTCACATTATTAGATTGTTGCTATCTGTAAATTGTGTATTTAAAGTTTTAATCACTCATTTCCAAGTACATTTGGCTTGCATTATTTATGTAATTGTTTTTTTTAAAGATGCTTTCATGTTTTTTGGTTAAAGTTATTTCATATCTAGCTGTATTTAATGATGCAGGCCCATGTTTAGTGTGTAGCTGATCTAGACTACATTATAGTCATCGACATGCTATATCGTGTCAATATTGCATCCCCATTCCATACACTTACACACACTTTTCAAAATGTATTTAAAAACTCTGTATTATACAGAAAAATATTGCTATGGGGAGTTTGAGGGAGGATATGATTGTTGTCCTCTGCTTATGGCAGACGCAAACTTATGATCCATGGAACCATCACAGGGCAACTATTTAGGCGAGAGAACCATGACATTTAAAAAACCTTAGCCATGGAAAAATGAAAGGCCCTCCTTTCAGAAACAAAGAAATAATTCATAACCTTCCCCCCTTTTCTGAACCTACCTCCCACTAACAACTCCCAAACCTGCTTTCTCCACTGTGTTGTTCCTGTGCATATACAGTAGCTAGAGTATAGGTCAACCTTTACACTCCTCTTTTTGAAATCCATGTATAAATCCAATATATAAAAAAGACACACAACAGTTCTCCACATGTAGAGGGAACCTCCATGTGCAAACAGCCCTCTGGAGCGTGGTATAGGTGGGCACTATACCTACAAGAATGTAAGTATTTAGCATGAGACGTGTGGCTGTGAGAGACTTTGCACAATGTATGATAAGACATGCAGTAAAAGAAGAGATGATAGTTATTTTTCTATTACCGGGATAAACCTAATTGAGCTTGCATAGACTCATGACATTAAAGAAGGTAACGGCACATCTTTCAAATGTGCGAGCATGAAGGATCTAAACGAACTGTTAACACAAAGACTGTTGAGCTCCTTTCCCCCCAGAAAGGGCTGGTTACTAGAGAGTTGATGGTTATGCAAAGACTTGTTTCCAGCCTATCAAGTTGATTTCCTTGATGCAGGGAATTTAAATTGACCCAAGCTTTTTAAAAGACAACACTAGTTATTTTTTGTTGGTAATTTCCAAGCTAGAAAACACAGGTGGGAAACATGTTTTGTTATCTGAAGAGAGGGGATCCCTAAATGAAATTGTGGTAAATGTTGTTTGAATGTCTATAGGTGTCCCCCCTCTGTTCATATTTGTCTGGCTCATGAAATGTACTGCTGCAGTATACACGACTGTAAGACACATCTAAAACGCTGAATAGTAGATCATCCAGGTCACACCTGTTATCAGAGCAGGTGTTGGACTGCTTTCAGGTGTGGCCTAAGAATCAAAATGCAGAATTTCAGCCCTGCTAGAATGGCTAGGTACTAGTAGCATTTGAAATGTTTGGTCTTGCACCATTTACTCTATTTAATGCATGTACTGTCTGAAAAACAAACCTATTTTTCCATCATTACAAGGAGAGACGTTCAGTAACCATACCTAGTTATACTAAACTGTTCAGTTATATGCTCATGCTCAGATGGGATATAAACGTTGCACTTTTTACATCCACTACTGCCACCTGCTGGTCACTTTTAGGCTCCAGTTTAAAGCTCTTCTACGGGAAATGAACTACTCTCAAAGGATCTGAAATATGACCATATTTTCAATTAACATTCCTTCACTGCTTGTAATTCATGAATTATAACAGTATACACGTGTGCCCCTTGCATTTATTTCATGAGCCAAACCAATCATAAATGTGTAAGGCAACAAGATCTATTGTTTGCTCCCCATTCAATTTGAGAATAAAACTGTAATGAAGTCTGTTGATTTGTTTTTTACTTGTGTTTCTAGGTTTGTCCACTCGGCTCAAAACAAAACACACGACTGGGGATGAAATCAGACGACACATGAAATATTTTTATTGAGCAATTTAGATTTATAGGCATTACAACCAACCTGTATCACAAACAGAAGTATTTCACAGCTGGGCACAGCCTGTCAAATATTGACAATGCAGCTTTAGCCTTTTTACCTTAAAAAAATATGTCCATTCCTTGTTTATGGTTACCTCTCCAACCCTTTCTGCTGCTACAGTACATGAAGCTAAATAAATAGATACCACTTTAAATAAAAAGGTGGAATGTTGGTTTAAAATACCCTGCCGTGTTCAGGTGTTGCTGTAGCTACAACACAGCTGCTTATGGCTAAAGGAGTGACTTATAATGGAAGTTTTTAGTTGGATACATGATGGTTTCTGTCATTCATTCTGTAACTGATGTTATCGTTTATTTAGTGATTCGGAGCAGCAACGATAGAGAAAGCGAGGTTCGTATGTAATGGCTATAATCACGGAGGAAGCGTGAACGTGTGTGGGAGTGAGGCGAGTACTGGTTTTGCTCAATATCAGCACCCAAACTGAAAGCAGGAAATGCTGAAGTACCCCGATCAATATGTCCAATATGTGATTAGTGTTTTGAAAATAAGCACATATGCAATCTTAAGCTGTGATGTAGCTCCAATCCAACATAGGTTAAGCCACACCTGGACACAGGTTTCTAGTGGTTCGTGTCTCTTTAAAAGACTGCTTTTATTTGAAACGGAAGATAAATTGGGGACATTTTTGGATGAAGCCTTAAATAAAATCTCAAATCATATATCTCAAACACATTCTTTTAATTCATAATTTGCTGTTGGTTATGTTTGCAGTGTATTTCTAACACTGGGAAATGATAATGTAATGTACGCCCGCTCATTATGTGGCAGATCAGATGTATCACTCAGAGAGGAAGATGGAACAACTCCTGTAAGAGTGAACTGGCAGCTCGTCCAGTTACTAATCTGTCACCTGACAGCACCTGGGCTCATGACAAATAAACATTAAACATTTAAAAAACAGAGAAGAAGAGGCAAATATTTGTAAATGGTCTCAGTGTCTAATTGACGGCTTAGCGTTGAGGGAAGTACTGCATGTCAGGCTCTGTCGGGGGGGCGGTAATCAGTAACAATCCAGTCCTCCTTCGCTCACACACCTTGTGATGAGAGTACAGCTCTAACTGAGAGCTACAGTCAAATCCAATACTCTTAGCTAGCCTCTGAGCTTTGATGAGCTTTGTTCCCATCAAGACGTACAAGTCAGACTTTCAGAAAAAGATCCAGGGATTTATTTCCTACGTTATCCAACTCCTGTACTTCATAAAAAGAAAGCATTGCTTAGATAACAGCTCCAACACGGCTTTAATGTGCATTCACTGTTAGGAAATGTTATTTAATGAAAACAAAGGGAAGTCTTTACCCCCCAGAGTTACAGATTGTGGTGGAACAGAGGCTAGCTAGGAGATGAGGAAAGGACTGTCTGTTGGACACACACACACAGAGTCAAAACTACAGTCTCTCTACAGCAACTTAACCAAATATTACACGTATGTACAGAGAAAAAACCTGAACGTCTCTCTTCAAATTAAAATCCAGCGTCTGGCTTGATGAACAGGGCCGAGAAGGCGAAGGCCAGAAAAACTATCCCACCGATGATTGTCACTATGGAAGCAAAACAAGAAACAAATCATTGAATTATGGGATTAGGATATAAAGGACAATTAACTGTGTGTAGATGGTTTAAGCAACACATTTAATTATAAGATAGGAATGATGAAAAATAAGTCTTAATCTGATCCAAACAATAGGCAAAGCACACTCATTCTTTGCATTTTTCTCTATACATTACAATTTATCTGACTTAATATTAGATTTTTGAAATAGATCAACATATACTTTTTGTGTATCCACGCTGCTCCAAACTGTTTAAGGAATCTCCCAGCTGGTTTTGGTGCTCTCAAGGGTAATGATAAGCACTGATGTTTGAGCTGCTCTGGTCGCTCTGTTGCTACGGTACACTGACCGGGTCAAGTTATGCAAAGACTAATGGATGGATAATAATTTGCCCCAGGGAACTGAGAGCATGGAAGCACAAGCAGTAGTGGCAGTGTCATTAATGCTGAATCATGAAAACTAATAACTTTTTAACTGACAAGGTGTAATACCCTTATTTTTGCAAAGGACCTTGAATTGCCTTGTGTTGAAAGGTGCTATATAAATAAACTTGCCTTGCCTTATTCACTCATTTGCAGTGGATACAATCTATACATGTAAAATGAGATCCACTGTGTTTAAACGTAACTTCAACATTTATAAAGAGCGTAGAGTACAATTTAATAACGGACTGTTAACATGAAAATGAACCAGTTAGCTTTTCAAAAGTCAAAGGCAAAGTCAACTTGATTGTCAATCTTTCAGTTTGTGTGTACAGACAGAAATACCGTTATCCACAATCCCGAATATAAAAATATGTATATCCTATATATACACAATCAACAGATACATTTATACATGTGCACACATTAGGATAAAAAAAAAAAACACAACAATCAATATATACTACTACTTTCTCGTTTATTTCTAGTTTTGAATTTGTATTGTTTTATTGTAAAACGCCTTGTCTTTTTATGCTGCTGCAACACAAAAATGTCCCAAATTGGGATCAATAAAGTACCATCTTATCTTATACAAAACAACAGTCACTTCAATATTTTTGGGATACTACTAATCTACATTAGTGCAAGATTGTCCATAGCAGCGTAAAAAATACAAAAAAGGACTTTCTCACCTGTTCTGACAGATATTTTCTGGGCGATCATTCTCCCTCCTACCACAGCCAGTCCTGTACACAAACAGTGTCCAAGTGTACCGCCCACGGCGACTCCAAATGGATCCTAGGATTTAAAAAACAAATCTCTTTCACACTGACGCAAATTATATATTGCCTTTCCTACATATTTACAAATTAGTACATCAACACAGAGGGGGGGGGGATTTACTGTGTTTGGTGTGGCTCAAAAAGATAAAGAAATAACGTTTTTCACTGAGGGCCACATACAGAAAGATATTCGAAGGGCTGGGCCACTCAGTAGAGGTGAGGTTTATTGCGTAATAAGTGAAGTTATAAGTTAGCTAAATCAATCAAATGTAAGTAAATGCTTGATATAACAGCCTACATCAAAGCTTTCCATAGGGTTTCATTTATTTTGTTAGCAGCTCATTCCTTAAAAACAGAAGCCTTAGATTGCTTATCATAAGAGGAAATATGAAGGGTATATTTCAAGGTTGTTATGTAAATAAGTTATTGGGCTTTTTTCTTATCAACTTAGATTTGTTAGAACATATTTTCAACTTTAATCGACTGAAAGTGTGCTTATTAGCACATGAACACTACTGTGTAATATATGTTTACAGATATAGTTAAGAAGTACAATACAAGACAAGCTCAAGTTTCATTTGTGGGCCGCATTCCATTATACTTTTTTAATTTGCTGAGGGCCGATTCAAAAAGGCCCGCGAGCCACATTTGGACACCCCTGCTGTAAGGTATACGATTAAAAAAGGTATTGAAGACATGCTTTTGTCTTAAAGTTAATGTAACCAACCTCCCGCGCAGCCAGAATAATGGTGGTCAGCTGCGAGCGGTCCCCCCACTCTGCCAGGAAGGTGAGGGTGAGGGCCTGGATGAAGATGGGTGAGATGATGCTGTGCCAGTTTCCCTGAGGCAGGGCCGTCCCTGTCCCAGCCTCCACATCGGCCGTCCCATTGATCAGCTTGGCCCGCTGGAGCTGCAACGACAACACAAAACAAAGCTGAAGAAAGAGCACCGTATTTACATATTGAAATATGAGAGTATTTTTTTAATTGTATATTGTTTCATTCTTTTACACAGTATCTCCCAATAGACACATATCATATCAGGAAAAAGGATTTCTCACAGTTTTAAACAGTGGCACTTTTTGCGGTACTATCTCAGGTACAATGTGTGGATGTTGCCTTCTATACTAGGTAGGAATACAAATAAAATATAAACTATTTATGAAAGATTTGTTGTTCAGCTCGAGATAAAAGGCATATCTGTATGGAAAACTTAACCATTACCTATATATTAGATTAGATATACTATATTGATTGGTAAGAGTGTCTTTGTAAAGGCTTGTATGTATATATTTCTCTTTTAATATTTGTATTCTCTGGGATGGGAAAACAGAATTTTGATCCCCCTGTCACAAATAGAGGAATTGACAATAAAGTTGACTTTGAGGTATTTTTAGGTCTTAAAGGGGACCTATCATGCAAAATGCACTTTTTGATGTCTTTTATACATAAATGTGTGTCCCCGGTGCGTCAGGGAACTCACGCAGTGTCAGAAAATAAAACCCTCTCTCTTTTCCTCCGTACCCACATCTCTAAAAACGGGGGTACAACGGAGCTGATCCAGATTTGCGTCCGATTTGACGTCATATCGGCAATGCAGACCCACAGCACTATCAGAAACGTTGCCATCAGAAACAATGCCCGACTTGTTTGGACGTAATATGGTCTGTGTTTACATTAGCATCGCTAACACTCAGAGCTAACCTGTACTGGAGAGCATGTGTGTGAAGAAGCAGGAAATAAAAAGGAACTTACCGTGTGGTATAACCGGCAAGAGAGAAAGCCTTTGAGCTCCATACTGTTTCAGAAATAATCCATGATATGGCATTTCATCACAGCAGTATCTGCCGGTAGAATCTCCCGCATGAGCAGGCATAAGCTCCGCCCCTCTTTTTTATCAATTTATTTTCTTTCTTTTTTTAAAGCTTTATACCCAAAATCAGCACTTTTGAAACAGGAAGTGAAATAGAGGGATATGAGGCATGGCTAGAATGGGTGATCTGTTTGGTATTTTGAGCAAAACACTTCATAGACATGTTTTTTATATACTTTTATATATCTGGGACCTATGCTATTGCCTAAAAATAGCATGATAGGTGACCTTTAAGAGTACAACCTTATCTCACCTCTTCATCCTTCTTCTTGATCTCCGCCTGTACCTCCTCCAGCTCCTCCTGGCCTTCATCTGGACTCATCTTCATCCCCTCCCGCAGCATGCGTATACCGAAGATGGCGAACAGAGCGGTGGACACATAGTAAGTGTAGATTCTAGGGATGATGGTTGTGGCATAGCCAAATAGCACTGGGGGACAAAAACACAACAATTACTTCATTATTACTCAGCAAAAGAGAGAGGAATAACTCTCATTTTCAGTTGCATGCAAAAACAAATCGTGCACTTTTACTGACCAGAAAGACAGGTCATCAGCCCCAAGGCCAGCATGGCACCTGCCAGCACGGTGAGACGGTTGTAACGCATGGCCATGATGGCTGCAATGAAAAAGGTCTTGTCTCCCAACTCAGAGACGATGATGACGGAGATAGAGGCCACAAAGGCATGGATGAAACCCAGGTTCCCGTTGTTGGAGCCATCTTCAGAAACTACTGGGCCTATTGGATGGGGACTTGTGGCTTTCTGCAAAGGAAATCAGTACAGTTGTGTGAGTAAAACACACTGGCAGACAGCTACATTGCACACAGTTTATTATAAAAGTCAAATGTGCATGTTTGTGGAGATATACAATTATAAATCGTCAAGTTGTTGCAGTTCTAGTCACTAAAAAGCCATTGTGATTTTGTGAAGCAACCGGCTCACACCCACACAGGATGTTGTTTGCATGTTACAACATGTTAGCTGTCAGATACACTTCTGTTTAGAGGCTTAAGAAGCTCCCATGCTCCCGTTTAGATAATGTCCACTATATAATACTATAACACTATATAAACAGGAGCATGGGACTTTGTTGTGCTGGGATATGACAATTAAGCATTTGAATATTGAGTGAACATTGAACAATGGTAAAGGTGACAACTGAAAAACGTAATATGACATTAATAGTTTTATTTTGATATATTATTTATTTCTTTATCTTTGCTTACCTATTTTACTGTATTGTTTTTTGTCTCTCTTCTGTTTGGTGTTCAACGATTTTGTTGATGGGCTTTCTATTATGATCAAACTATCATATCTAACATGTTATTTTCTTCCCATTATCTAAAATGGAAAGACTAACTTTACCCATTTGAGAGACACCCGGAACACAATGTGGTAGCAGGTATCTCAGTTAGCATGTGCTGGCTAGCTCGGGGAGCTAACAAGCAGCGGCAGCACCCGGCGTCACAAATTCGGTTTCCTACCAACAACAAATAAGGGTTTAATCGGTAATAATGGGGCAAAAACCTTTACCTCTTGTGGGGGTAGCTCTTGGACAGGTTTGTGCTCCTCTGGAACGGCAGAAACTCCGACCGACAACAACAACACGGCGGCGGAGAGCAGAAACAAGACGGGCATCACATTTCTATCACCCCGTCGGTTGCCTCCGCCAACCATGAGAGGCATTATGGCGTCCAAAATACTAACCAGAGACAAGTTTATGCTTTATTTTGTCGTCCGTCGATCACTTAATATCATCGGCAACAAACCTGGCTAACTTCATATTAACCACCTAGCTATACAATACAAGGAGCTCTTCAGTAATACACGTCACGATCACAGAAAATATCTGTGATTCTTGCTACCGCGTTTAGGACCAAACGACGAGAGATGATTGGACCGTTAAAGAAGTGACGTGATAGTGTAGGCTGACGTACACACAGGGCAGCTCCGTGATTGGACAGTTTCCTTGTCGGTAAGATTTCATGCTGAATGTACATTCAGTGCTTAAAAAGAGATTGATTGATTGATTGATTGATTGATTGAAAAGTTTATTAACAGCTTGTATATTGGGTACAGTACAGTACAGCTCAAAACATACAATTGTTAAGGGGATGCAGACCAGAGAAAGACTTTCGTCTTGTTTACATCAGGGTCCCCCATTTCCAATTCATCATGTCATTTAAGACATATAAGACATATTTGACATACAGATGGCTTATTTACAATTTACATACAGGTGTTTTTTTTTTACATACAGATTGCTTGTTTACAATTTTCATTTTAGATTTCGTTCTAATACATCCTAACCGGACATTTAAGACATACCAAGTCTACATATATACAGTTAGTAACAGAGTCTAAAATGCGAGTATATACATAGATGGGGGGGGGGGGGAAGCTGTCCATTGAACGACAGGTTGAGATTTGTACCATTACCGGGGCCAGTTTTGCAATGCTCTCCCCCGAAGGTGCTCTTTAAGAGAGGTTTTGAAGGTAAGTATAGTTTTACTTTCCTTTACAGTTATGGGAAGAGCGTTCCACCTTGATGTGGCATAATTGCGAAACGTGTATTCCCCCTTTTTTGTGCCAAATCTGGGTTTCACATGATTTGTGGAGCTCCCTCTGGTGTTATGATCATGGTATTTCTTGACCTTTGGGAAGAATTTTGACATGTACATGGGTACCATAGAGGTGTAGTGGATCTTGTAGACCAGGCCCATTGCAAGTAGCTGTACTCTGTCGTCTACTCTAAGCCATCCTAGGTTGTCAAAGTGGGCAGAGGTGAGGTGGGTTCTAGATGAAAGGTCAAGCAGTAGTCTGACCAGTTTATTTTTGAGTTTTCAGGGTGTTTTTGTTTACCAGAGAGGAGATCCGGTATAGGAATCTAGTTCTTTGATTGACTTTTTTTATTACATTGGATGCCATTTTGTCACAGGAGAGGTTTGCCTCAAGAATAGATCCTAGGTATGTAATTTCCTTCTTACTTGTGACAATAATGTCGCCCACTGCAACTGAGAAGTCGTCGGATTTGCTGAGATTATGTTTAGAACCGAAGAGAATGGACTCTGTTTTACCCAGGTGTAATGATAATTTATTATCGGCGAGCCAGGTGCAGATTCTGCCGAGCTCGGAGCTGAGGGTTTTTTCAACCTGCAACCTGTTCCTGTCAGAGACCAGCAGGGCTGAGTCGTCCGCGAACAGGAACAAGTTGCAGTCACATGCTGATGACATGTCATTTACATAAATTAGGAACAGTAACGGACCTAATATGCTTCCTTGTGGAACACCACAGCTCACTGGGAGGGGGGGGACAGAGTACCGTTTACCTCCACCATCTGTTCTCTTCCCTCCAGGTAGGATTGCATCCAGCTCACCAATAGTTTATCAAAACCAATTGCTTTTAGCTTGTCAATCAGAATGGGGTGATTGACAGTGGAACAAAGAATCAAGTTATCAGGATTATATGGTTATCATTACAAGTCATACAATGTACTAACAATAAATGACTTGAGCTTTTAAAAGTTCAATAACATTTTAAATTCAAATAAGCTTGATTTAAATATGTTTATCAGTACATATGTATATGTATCTATATTTATATCTGTACAACGTTTGTAAATGTTTCAGTTGTACCTTTGTTGTCCTTATTTCAACTGTATGCTTATATTCTGTACATTTACATCAAGAGCGGCTAAAACCAGAATCAAATCTTTGTAAGTGTTCACTTAGCCTACATCGCTAATAAAGTTATGACACTTGTGTTTCACTGGGTACAAGAAACGTTGACACCTTTACAAGTCTGAATAATCTGTAGTGATTATTTTAATAAACATATTTCAATAAAAAATGCATAGGCTATGTACACATTTACAATTACAGTCATCATAACCAGTTCAGGTTCATTTACATAAATCAATTACTTTGCAATATGTTTAAGATAACAATGTATATCATGTAAAAAGACAGTCTTGTAATAAAGGCGATTTGTGACATTTGTAATCACATCAGTCTCGAAGAAACAGTTCAACTGGAGGGACTGTATCTGTGGGAAATGTTTCTGCAGCAGTACCATGCCTCACATTCACACTTGACAGCTCCTGTCAACTTCCTTCATTGTTCTCGTGTTGGCTATGAGCAGCTTGTCAGTCAATGCTGAGAGGGAGGTGAGTTTCACTCCCACACCTTCAGTGTCTCAATGTCTCCGATATTTCTATAGGACTTAACAATTCCCAGAAAAGGAAAGCAAGAAAGATCACACCAATGATAAGTCTTCACAGCACAAAAGGTATAAATGCTTTTCTATGCTTTGGGTATGAATCATATTTGCTAATATAATGTTCATGACAAAGCTGTGCTGCCAGTGCTTGATTGAAGAGCACATAAAGGGCGACAAGCCACCAGGTAAGAGACAGGCCTCCAAAGATCAAGCTCAGAGATACGTAGATCAACAGCTCAGCCAAGTAATGCGGGCAAGACACCAGCTCGAACCAGCCTCCCTCTGGCAGTCTGTGAGCCAGCGTCTCCACCGTTCCTGAAATACACCACAAAAGACAACAAACAAATACGTCAGTCCCCGTGTACCTGATAGATCAGGGGTCTCCAACCTTTTTTAGGATGAGAGCTACTTTCAAAAAATAAAACAAGTCGTGAGCTACTTTTACTCCTCTTTTTTTATTTTTTGCAGTGTATATATTTAGCACATTTTAACATTATTATATGCTTCCCTTTAACCTTTGTGTGCCTTTTGGGTCCGTTTGCAGTGTTTACTAAAATAAAATGTATTCAATTTAATTATTTTAACATGCTTTATTTGGGGGTGGACCTCACTAGGGGGGGGGTCCGGGGGCATGCACCGCCGGGAAGATCTTTTGTTTTAATGTTGAAGTTAAATGCATCAATCTGGTGCACTTTGAGCACAAAATGAATTTATGGATACAGCTCTCAACACTCAGATGAAAGGGAGCTGTATACTTTTCAATAATCCAAAAATCTTTAGAATATGATCACAACCAATAACAAATCAATTTTAAACTGTTTTTTTTTTTTTACTGTCCTATACATTGGAATGATTTCTTACTTTATATTTTACAACTATATTAAATAGATAAAGGTGTGCTCTCTCTAGCTCTCTCGCTGTCTCGCTCGCTCACAGAGGCTGTGTGCTCCTCCGTGGCGATGACAGCTTGCGTTAAAAAATAATAATAAACATATTTGTAAAGTGGGGGGAGACAAACGGGATCGAAAACTACCCAGTGGAAATTACGCCAATGCGTATGTATGCGTCAAGTGCAATAAATATATGTGCAAGTTGCAACACACACACAGTAAAACTCATGTGCTGTATAGGCTGGCACGACTGGGCTGTTCAATGGGGCTGATGTGTTGATTCTGACAGAAGGAAAATCACGGTCAAACTCCTTATGAAGTGGGGAGGTGCCACATTCCCGACTGCAACGCTGGTCCCGCAAATCAAGCAAGAACGTGATTGGTCGATATTCATTGTGGGGGGGTGGGGGGAGGAGGGGTATTAGATAGATTAGATACCTGTTCCTGTTTTTGTTTTCTTCAGCCTATGTCTCTTTATTATTACTTTTTGTTTTGTTACTTCCCATTGTAAAGCGTCCTTGGGTTTCGTGAAAGGCGCTATATAAATTGAAATTATTATTATTATTATTATTATATAGAGTTGTAGTAAGTAGATAGAGTTCGCTATGATTGAGGTTTCGTTTATGCATAGGGTAGATTATTTTAATTACATTTCCTTTTTTTTGTGTATTTTTTACATTTTGGATTTGCTTGGCGAGCTATTTATTGAGGGCTTGCGAGCTACTGGTAGATCATTGGTTTATGGTACTACTCACATTTTGACAATATGTATATAGTGTTCACAGTTTCCTTATTTAAAAACACTGTTGGTCTTTGCAATATATTTTGTTTTAGCATACATTTCTGAAGAAAATAAACAGTGGTTGGCTTTAAGGTAGCAACATTGCTAACACAATCTAATTCTTTTTGGCAGATTAGAAAACTTCAGTAGAAAAATATACATCATTTGTTGTTTAAGGCTCAAAACACCAAGAAAAGGCAGTTGCACAAGCATACCTGACTTTCCAGTGCGAAGCCCCGCCAGCAGGACTATGGACTGATGTTGCATCAGAGAGGCCCAAATGAAAAGTACACTTCCAGCCACATGAAACCAGTCCAGCTGAGAGAGGAGGGATCCAGACCCTAAAAAAGAACATCACAAACATCAATATCATCATTCGGTTAATTAGTTGACAATACACTTGTTGTTGTTGTTCTATTTAGCTATAGCAAACTCTTGCTCAGTGGATGTGTTGTGCCCTATAAACTAATCCACTAAAATACCACATAGCAGTATCAGTGAATAGCAGATGTAGAGGGCTCTGATTTAAGTTTCACCTTTTCCCAGGTGATCCGAGCAGAGCACCATCAGCCCAAGTACGATGTAATAGCACACACCAAACACATACTGCACTAAATGTAAGGCTCCATCAGAGAAAACACTGACGAACAGGCACTCCAGCAGCCTCCTCAGGGAGTGGACGCAGAGCAGCAGCTGCACCAGCACAGTGGACAGCTGTGGGACTGAAGACAGTATGATTAACACTATGAATCAAACAGGAAAACACGAACTTTAAAAAAGAGAGTCTACCTTGACTGTCGGTGCTCGGTACACCAGTCAAAATGTCTAATAGTCCAGTCAGCCATGATGGGAATGACTGATGGTGATATATAAAGTTTAGGTAGATGGCCAGAAGAAGACCGTTCCAGCCAACAGAGATGGCATAGAAATGCGAAAACCACCTGAAAATAATAATAACTCAAGATTATTCTGTTTTTAAATCTACACATTTGACATTATGAATTGAAAACAATGGAAATACAAATCTACTCAATATAAAATACACAACAATTGAATCTATGATGCATACAAGTTAAAACGCATTATATCAACTTGTTTCCGAAATGACTGTTACCTTTTAGGGACGTCAAACGCACGCAGCCAGTTGTCTCGTTTGAGAGTTTGTTTTGTTTTTCCGTATCGAATAAGGTCCTGAAATAACAAGTAAAGACGGTTTGTTTCCCATTTTCTCGGCAAGATTTTGTGAGCACAAAAAGCGGCAAGGAAACATAAAGCCAGAAAAGACCATGCAACATCAATACAGCTAAAGCTAAACGAGCTCCAAGTCATTTCTGCAGCTCTACCGGAAACAGGACCGGTGTGGGCAATGTTTTGTGCGACACAGAAAAGCATCCGTCGGCAAACAGGTGCAATGGTTCCGGAGGATTTTGCAGGCAGGAAATGTTTGGGAGCCAAATTGTTTAATTGTAAAAATGTAGTTATATGTCACGCATTTGTGGAAAATGCCATATACTAATCGTCCACGAGCAGTGGCGTTTTCTCCTGGAGGCCAAGGGAAGCCAGGCTTCCCCTGTTTTTTCGGATTGTAGTTATAATTTTAATAAATAAATACAAACACTTAGTTTAGTTTCGGAAATTCTTTGTTGTGTGTTGCTGCCGGACCGTCTCTCCCCCATTCTCATTAGGCGCATTCACATCGCAGTACTTTTCCCACAAAGGTTCATGAGAACTCTTTAGTTCTCATGAATTAAGTACAGATCGCGTTCACACCGGAATACATCCCTGGGGGAGGATTAGGCAAATGAAGCCGCCGACGTCACTTCTTCTTCTTCTGCTTTGGGTTTACTGGCAGGCCGCAAACAACTTCACGGCGTATACTGCCGCCCAAAGTCCCCGGCCGGAAGTCCCCGGAGTTGGGGACTGGCTTCAGTAGAAGCTGCTGGGACTCCCAGCAGCTTCTACTGAAGCCTTCCGATCGCCAGAACGCCAACACCTCCTCATCTCCACCGCTCCCATGTTTTATTTTGTGTTGCCATAAGTTAGTCTCTCTGCGTTTCTGCGCTGGGCTAATGCTAATAATGCTAATGTGAGGATAATAAAATGGCGGCTTCACAAAACTTTTGGGAGTTTTACGGGGCGTGGTTTGCAATCCGCCCAGCCAATCAGACACAGGAACCTTTTTCTCCCACGAAAGTCCCTGCTCTCTTCTTTCACACACACATACGGGGCTGCTTCTCAGGTCGACTATTTTCATTTCCTCGCTCCTCGGTCTCACCAGAAGTTGATTTGCCTGCGCCATCTTGAGTACCGTCCCATGGCTCTTATTTCTGCCGGAGGACCGAGGATCGAGGAGCGAGGAGCGAACATGGAGGAGCGATAACCGAGGAACCACCAGACCATCCTCCGATGAAATCCTCAGATACTCACCCCGTCCCCTTACCGTGTATCGCTCACTGATTGGACGAGGCAGTGCATGCGCTGATCTGATGCTTCTTGACATGAGAGCAGAGTGAAGAAAATACATGAACCTCACGGGAGTCACTCCTCAGTTTATACCGTGTTTTGTTTCAATTCATGTATCATTTAGTTACAAATATGTGATATATCTGAACAACAAAGTGGTCAAAAATCATTTAATTCATTTTTTGGAAACATTTTCATGATCGCTTTTTTCGTTTTACATTTTCATTTATTGTCATTTCCATTCAGTCATTAAGTGCTATTAAAATGTTAATATGCTACATATCCACACAAACACACAAAGTGTGCAATCTAATGAATGTTAATCTAACTGGGTTTTGATAGATAACATATCTCTTTTTCTTCTCTCAATTATTTTATTTCTATTGTGCACTCTAATCAATATTAATCAAACTATTGTTCGTTTATACATTTTAAGAATGGCGTTTATCTTTTTTGAGAATTAGTTCTTATTTTATTTTATTTATTGGGGTCTACAACAGATGATACAAATGTTTGTGTCAGTAAATGTGTGCTAACAGAGGCGGGGGGGTGTGTGGAAATAACGGGGACAGAGCTGCTGTCAGACGATCAGCTGTGCAGCGTCATCACAAACGGACGTCGCTTCACGTGACGCTCCGGAGGAAAGGACGTCCCATTGCTCTTAAAACTCATTTCCCTGCTTCTCGTGGTTTCCTTGCGTCCCTCCATGCTTCCCTGGTGGGAGGGACTAAACGCAGGGAAACGACGCAAGTGAGGGAAGCAAGGATTTCATTTAATCGACCTGAGAAGCAGCCCGGGTATTGGGCCGAAAGCGACACCGTACTTCCGGTATCCGCCGTTTTACGCGAGGTGCAAGCAGGCCAAGGGTTTAGCCGTACACCGTCTAGGTGTTGCTAAGCTTCCTGTACTGAATATCATAGTCTATTGCCTTAATCAATATCTAGTCAACTCTAAAATACCACATATATGCAATGGCATGATAATATTATTGTGACAAGTGGGGTATTCACCTGGTGTTTCCAGAAATTAGACGTAGATGCAGCCAAAATCGACGCAGTCTGTAAGGGCAATCCGACAACCCACACAGCTCTAGTTTACGCTGGTAACGACCTAGAGCACACCCCTCAAGTCCAGAGATGTAATCCGAAGATATGCAGCGATTTCTTCGGTCATTAATTCAGAAAAAAAACCTAGTGCGCTCTGCCTTGCTATGTTAACTAGCTGTTTATATTTGCACTTCCAGGATATTTGCATCTCCATGAAAATGGCGTATTTATATACATGGCGCGTGTTGCATTGTGGGTAGCTCGTGACGTCACTGTGTGTGAAAGACTTGCAGGGACGGAAAAGGGGGTGAAAAGGTTCTCATGAACACATTTTAGTTCCGGCTCTTTTTGGTGTGAACGCAACATTTCGGAAATATATCGGAACTAAAGTGGGAAAAGTACTGCGGTGTGAACGCGCCTATTGAGTATTTTACAAAGAGTGAAACAGTGCCCCTCTAGATGTTATGGTGAAACAGTAGATTGCACTCACTGTTGCGAGAGGAGGCCAGCCGAAATTGGCTTCCCTTGGTGAAAAAAAATTGAGGGATTGACCAATCAGACAAGGCTCACGTCATGCCCCTGCCAACCTGTGATTAGTCAGGGCCGCTGGTCAGGGGCTCTGGTCAGGGCCATGCCAAGGGAAGCCAGAGGCGGCTGGCTTCCCTTACCTCACAATCCAATCAAATCGCATCAATTTAGTGTTGCAGTGACGCATACTAAAACCCGGAAGTAAGCTGCGCTCGGTTTCCCTCGACAAAAAAGTAATGGGATCTCTCCATAGAATTTTGGAAAATAGCTCGAAATAAGGTCAGTGGAAAACAAACCTGTTTAATAAATGCACGTTTTGTTCAGTCGGATAATATCCACATCTACCCTACTTTTATAATTTCCGAATCATAAATCTAATCGATATAAGATAGATAGCGTCCACTCTCACCGCCGTTAGAAAGTAGCACACAACTGAAGCAAGTGCAATTATGGAGGGTGGAGATTTGGAGTATTTAATCAAAAATAATTGTACTAAACTTCCGCTACAGCAGCAACAACAAATGCAATCTGATGACAGGCCAATGCCCAAACTGGAGCTTTGTACAGAGAGGAAAAAAGGAGCGAATCGGACGTAAGACGTTAAAGGTCTCCTGATTTGATTTGATATCGCCACTGCGTCAGGCCGTTGTGTCCTTGGGCAAGACACTTTACCCGCATTTGCTCCTGTGGGTAATGTCCGCAGTAATGACTCTTACATGTCTAATATGTGTAATGTGTACTTGTAAAGCGCTTTGAGCACCTGTAAAAGCGCTCTAATAAAAAATGTAATGCATTATTATTATTATTATTATTGGTCTAGTATTTGTTCAGGCTGTTACATACAATTAGCCTCTGTTGCTACCTGCTGGTGAGTAAATATTAAAATCAGTTAAAATTGACAACCGGTCCGCGATTTTTTTTTAATGTATCTGCCGGTCCTTGGCACAGTAAAGGTTGGGAACCCCATGGGTTAGATAACAGGTGTGTGTAAGTCCTGCATCTGTATGATACAAATGTGTGTAAAATGATACCGGGTGCTGTAATCACTCATCTGGTTACGTTATTGCATTGACCACCATTGAAAGGACGTATTATTGGCTTCCCCTAATTTTTTTCCCACGCCACGCTACTGTCCACGAGAAGACGTTTTTAACCTTGTACCCAGAATGTATATACAGTGTGGTGAGATGATACAGCAGATGGCAGCACCTGAATCTTAAACGAACCAAGTGGAGCCAACATGAGGGCATGGACCAGATGCAATGTGTTTTCTACAGATAAGGTACTCTTAAAAAGATTTATTCGAAAAGGGAAAGTTCTGTTCTACCCAAATAGCTATTCATTTACTACAATGTAATGTTCATGAACCACTTCACTTGTATTACCTTCACTTTTAACATACAACACAACACGATAATGATGGAATATATGTCAGATTATGGCTGCTTTTATTTTTATTCAATTAATTAAATACTACTAGTTAACATAACATTTCTAACTAAGAGTCCAACCTGAAACACATTAAGTCTACTATCATAACAGGCCAATACAATAACCAACTATTCACCAGGGAATAGTCAAGAACCAAGGAAGTTTGAGCATAAATTAAATGTTAAATCTCTTCCAATATTATTTTAATAATTGCACTTGCTGGTTGCTGTTGATCAGCAAGTGACAGTGCCACAATATAAAAATAGCACATAGCTTGAGCATTTTATTGGTTTTCAAGAGTTGTAGGTACTTTATAAAGGGATGGGTAGTTCAATGTAAAGCGTTGTATTAAACCTTGTAAGTTCATCATGTTTCGTACTGTAGATTTCTTATGTACTGTAAAGTCTTTAGAAGCAATGTAGTCTTTAAAAGTGCAATATATCCTTCTGAGATTTTGTGGAGTAGAAGTAGAAAGGGAGGTTTGCTGTACAGCTTTTTTATATGCTTTGTTGTTTTACATGCAAGCAGGGCCGTTTCTTCCTATATGCGGACTATGCGGGGGCATAGGGCCCCCGCGGCCACTAGGGGGCCCCCAAGCTGAAAGTATATCCGAAAAACAAAAAAAGTTTAATTCATACACACAAAGATGAACAAAATTAGTAGAAGCGGGAGGGCTGAAGCATAGCTTGTGGAAAGTAGCCCTCCCGTGCATCATTCTAATACAGCGGCATTATTGCCTCAAAAATGTATAGAAATGAAGGAGTACAAAAAAAGAAAGAAAACAGGAGAACAAATTAAATAAAAGTTAGGGCAGGTAAACAATAAATGCATATATATATATATATATATATATATATATATATATATATATATATATATATATATATATACGAAAACTAGATATAGGGTCATTTTCTGCACATGTCAATAGCAGTTTCAACTATCTTTTTTTGGAAATTAAAATACTATATATAAATATATACATAGGTACACATGCACTTGGCAAATGAATAATAATAATAATAATATATGCATAATTGCATATAAACATTGTGAACACTTATTTTCAAGCAACTTTTTTACATTCATATGTTCACGCTGTGGTTTGGAACTGCTTTTGAATGTTATTAGGCATTTTGTTATGGAAAATGTTGTGCATAATCAGTACTGTTTTAAGCTCAACACATTTTAATAGATTGAGTTTTTTTAAATATGGGAGTTGTGTGTTCATATTTACCAACACCACAGACTATTCGTAATACTTTTTTTTGGGATGTTATTATTTTTTGTAGATTTGTTGAGTAAGTGTTTCCCCATATTTCGGAGCAGTATTAAAGGTAAGGGAGAAATAGACTGTTATAAAGAGTATATTTTCTTTAAGAATGTTCTTAGTATGATACAAAATACCTGTTGTTTTTGACAGTTTAGTCTGTACATAATTTATATAGTGCTTCCAATTGAGTTTTTCGTTAACAAGCAGTCCTAAAAATGTACATGCACCAACTTGTTCTATCTCTGTATTGCAAATCCGTATAATGCAGTAATTTCTACTCTCAGACTTTGTATTGAATAACATGTAATTTGTTTTGGCCACATTAAGGGATAATTTATTAACTGCAAACCAGTTACATAGTATTTTTAATTCTGAATTAACAATTTTAACAAGATCGCCAAGATTATGATGGGAGCAGAGAATTCAAAGTTCAGGTTCAGCCTCAATATATTTGGGGAGAATTAAAACGAGCCGTCTTTATTTGTAGACAGCCAAGCCCCCTCCTGTGAGTGTTCGGTGAAGCATTATATGCTTACAAATCCAATGTAGGATATAAACACAACTAAACTGCAATGGGAGGAACAATGCGGATTCCGTCCTGGTTGTGGAACGACGGATCAGCTTTTTACTCTCGCAAGGATCCTGGAGGGGGCCTGGGAGTACGCTTATCCGGTTTACATGTGTTTTGTAGACTTGGAGAAGGCGTATGACCGAGTTCCCAGGGAGTTACTGTGGGAGGTGCTGCGGGAGTATGGGGTGAGGGGGTCTCTACTCAGGGCCATCCAATCTCTGTACTCCCAAAGCGAGAGCTGTGTCCGGGTCCTACGCAGTAAGTCGGACCCATTTCCGGTGAGGGTTGGCCTCCGCCAGGGCTGCGCTTTGTCACCAATCCTGTTTGTAATATACATGGATCGGATTTCGAGGCATAGTCATGGGGGAGGGGGTCTGCAGTTTGGTGGACTAAGGATTTCACCACTGCTTTTTGCAGATGATGTGGTTCTAATGGCTTCATCGGTCTGCGACCTTCAGCACTCACTGGATCGGTTCGCAACCGAGTGTGAAGCGGCTGGGATGAGGATCAGCACCTCCAAATCTGAGGCCATGGTTCTCAGCAGGAAACCGATGGACTGTCCACTCCAAGTAGGGAATGAGTCCTTACCCCAAGTGAAGGAGTTCAAGTATCTCGGGGTCTTGTTCTCGAGTGAGGGAACAATGGAGCGTGAGATGGGCCGGAGAATCGGAGCAGCGGGAGCGGTACTGCAGTCGCTTTACCGCACCGTTGTGACGAAAAGGGAGCTGAGCCAGAAGGCAAAGCTCTCTGTCTACCGGGCCATTTTCGTTCCTACCCTCACCTATGGTCATGAAGGATGGGTCATTACCGAAAGAACGAGATCGCGGATACAAGCGGCCGAGATGGGTTTTCTCCGCAGTGTCTCCCTTAGGGATAAGCTGAGAAGTTCGGTCATCAGGGAGGGAGTTGAGCCGCTCCTCCTTCGCGTCGAAAGGAGCCAGTTGAGGTGGTTCGGGCACCTAGTTAGGATGCCACCTGGGCGCCTCCCTAGGGAGGTGTTCCAGGCACGTCCAGCTGGGAAGAGACCAAGGGGTAGACCTAGGACCAGGTGGAGGGATTATATCTCTTTGCTGGCCTGGGAGCGCCTTGGGATCCCCCAGTCAGAGCTGGTTGATGTCGCCAGGGAAAAGAAAGTTTGGGTCTCTCTGCTGGAACTGCTACCCCCACGACCCGACCACGGATAAGCGGGAGAAGATGGATGGATGGATGGATAAACTGCAATGATAGCAAAGCTGTGGCTTGGGTTTTTGGGGTAATAAAGTCCAAATCATTGTTGGGCTGACAGCTGAGAAAATGCTGCATCTCTTGCATTTATTGACATAGAGGAGCCTTATTGTTTACCTTTTTAATATCATTTTTTGTAATTTTCAATTGCTTGGTTTTCGTGAAATTAGCCTGTTTTCCTAAAGTGTAACAGATTGATGCATCTCCACAGATCATCTTAAAGGCTTCGGAATCCGTTAAAAACCTGTCAAAACTAGGGCCCCCAAACAGCATCTTGCATAGGGCCCCCAAAAAGCTAGAAACGGCCCTGCATGCAAGTGATTGTTCAAAGCAATCAAACTTCCTCACAATTTGATCTTCATCACAGTGTTTTCAAACCTGATGTTGACCGACCTCATGGCCTTGGCCTTTCAGTCATGCTCGGTTTTTGCTGAGCTTTCCTCTCGCAGTCTTACTTTGTGTGTTCTTCCTCTCTACAATGCATTAATGTGTCAAAGGAAAATAAGTGTGTTTGTGTGAAACACTTGGTAAAGTCTTTGAGGCATTGGATTCCAGGATGCCTCTTAGAGGAGCACAGTATCCTGTCTGAGGAAGTGTGGACTGTTTCCTGTTTCATGTCCTCGGTGTCCTCATTTCTTTTTGACTGTGCCAACAGCCGGAGCCTCATCAGGCCCCTAACACAGTCTAGTTGCTGCTTTATGTGCACTGCTGGATACCATAAAATGTGATTTGTGTCACAGAAGATTGAAATCAGTATAGAGAACAGCACAAAGTCTGAGGAAAATAGCACAAATGAATTATAAACACTGACAGAGGGAGTGTTGACTATACTATTTCCCCATTGTTTCTTGAGGGCGCAATGTGCCAGGATGCTTGTGTGGAATCTTACAAAAGCTCCGTGTTTTAGTATTCCTGCTAACCTCTGACCAAATGCTCCTAACTGTGTATTCCTAAATCCAAGTTTAACTCATCCTTTCAATTTTCTTACATTTCTTATGCTCACAGGAGTCAAATTCAAACATATTTGGAGCAAACTGAAGTCAAATATATATGTTTAGTAACTGCATTTCATTACTTTTATTTTGTGATGTTTTGTATCGGTGCTGATGGGAGCTTGATTGGTTAGCTTCAGCATCAGCTGACTGAGGTGTCTCTTACTATGTCTCTTTCTCTATCGGTCTCTCTTTCTCTGTCACTCTCTTTGTCTCTCTTTCTCTCTCTGAACGCACGAGTGCTTATTCCCATTCTTTGAATTGAGGGACACTGACCTTTTGAAGTCCCTCTAATGATCTCAGAGCATAAACACAAACACTGCCAAGATAATTCCCAGTGTGACAACTTTGAAATAGGAGTGATTTTCACAAACACTGTTACCTTACCAAACCAATGCTATTTACTGGTCTTTATGCTTTGTTGTTGTTTTTTCAGGGTAAAAAGACACATTCCTGTATTAGGGGGAGTATTGAGTCTTTTGGAGATATTATGCAGATATCACTTACATTAAGAGGTATGTAAAATGTATATCATTGATATGTTTATCTATTACTGTGCAGAGTTCAAAGTATTCCCTTCATGTAAAATGTGAGAAAACAAAAGACAAAAGCAAAGGGAAAAATGGAAAAAATGTTTTCTGTTTCTAACTTTTTCAGAGGTGCAGTTGGGGTGGAGTGTCCTTCAGGAAATGTTGGTTTGGAGGAGGCTGGGCGTTTAGACGGCAGAGAGTCCCTGTAGAAGAGACCAGGCCAGGAATCACGTGGATGTAGAACATAACATATAAACACTACACCCTGCTGAGTCCATGCCAATATCCCAAAAACACAACTCAGGTGAAATGATAGTTAGTGATAACTTGGTTTTGACTTCTGAGCCTTAAAATACATCTTAGAGGGGGCATATGGCATTGTTGTAGTCTTTTGTCACGCAGTTTTTTCTATTTGTAAACCTGTATGGAAACAAAGTTTAAATAGAAAAATATTAAAATGACTGGACAGACACAATTAGGAGCATTTAGCAGCTGAACCAGATATTCCCTCAGAAGTTGGTGGAGGAATAAAATCATAGATAAAAGAGTTATGATAGGACCTCTATTCCCCAGGTGGACACAAACATGACTCTGAATTAATTGAAATGTTGCAGCATTACACCTGGAGGTGTGAATAAGCAAGTTGTGAGAGGTTTAAATTAACCCATTTATAATAAATAATATTCAAATGTTGCAGTTTTGCAGCAATCTGGTTCTAAACTGTCAAAGACCAAGGTTTTGAATAAATATACTATAAATACTTGAATTACCAAATGAGTATTTAAAAAAACGACCTATGGTTGAAAGCAGCATTTTCTCAACTATTGTATTTAAGTACAGATTAAAGGTACTTATAGTTCCTGTCACTATTTTACTATTTAATGTTACTCAAGAACTAAAATAAAATAAAGTGATTTTTACTCCACTTTTTTTAATTTGAAATATTTAGTTAGTTATTAATACAATATATAATCAATTACCCGCAGCAGCATAAGAAGTAATTAAGATTATGTCCAACTGCATAAACAATTATGACCAAAATAAATTCTATATTATTATAAAGTACAACAGTATGCAAAGACATTTTTACCTTTGTTTGACTCCTTTTTTTTTACTCAAGTTAAACTGCTAATGACTATTGTTATCATTCTTCAGATATAAATATCTAAATTAAAATCTGAGTATTTCTTTAATTATCCCCTTGAAATGAAGTCTACTTTGCCTGGATATTATCTCTTTAGTTAGAGATTATAAATCCTCAAGAATCTTTACATCTCTTTAAAAGTGAGATTGACAACAAACAGCAACAGGTCCACTTTCGGTCCCATGTGTTAGTTTTTAGTCAGGGAGAGACGCTCCTCCCCTGCAGGCTGCTCAGCTGAACGTCTCTCCATCCTCAGCAGCAGTTTCAGCTCCATTGGGACACACAGCCACACTTCACACACTGCTGATCACCTCTGAGCTCCTGCTGCTTGTTTTCATGACTTTGTGTCGGCACAAACCTTCTCCGTATTGGAATATAAAACAGAAGAATTCAATGGATTAGCGCTGACCGTGTAGGATTGTCATTATTGCTGGGAACCTTTTTTTGTATTACTTGCTGTTCATGAGGACTCTGTCCATGTTTTCTGTCGGATGATGGCTCAGGGAGTCATTCCACTGTTTGGCATTATCCTGAAAATCTGTTTTGTTGCTGGTAAGGGAATATACTACAAGTGTTCTATCTTTACCTTTTTTGTAAATAACAAACTAAATACGTTTTCTAATAGAGGCAATATTATATTCTACTAGATCATTTTGTAGTTGTCAAGTTTATGTAGTGCTTAACTGTGACAATGAGAACAATTAAATACATCTGATAGAATGTGAAGAGTATTGCAGTGTGTGTCAGCTCATTTCTGTTCTGAGATTTGTTGAAAAAAAGGACGGAAATGTGAACATTTAATATATTATTGACAAAAAGGAAATAACCGACCCATCATAATCCTAGTTTGAATTTGCTAGAATAAAAAGATTGTGTTAATTTAACTCATCCAGTTAATGCCAAATAATGGCAAGCTTCCATAATGCCGATTTGGTCAGCCTTGTTTTTTTCCATACAATACAATGTGAGCCTTAGGGCCTCACAGGGAGGTGGTGGGCAGCCTGTATCCTCAGAAACAGGAACTCCACCTAGGCTACACTGTGCCGGGCTATTCAGCCTGACCCGGCCCATCTTCCCCTGCTTCCTGTTTTGACACAGCTCCGCCATTTTCTGCAGCAGTGGAAAAATGGCCCTGAGTAGCCAAAGAGCCAGTTACAAAGCAGTTACCCACCCCTGTATTTTTACTATACATTTATACCATGTGCTTCATAATTGAATACATTTCCATAATTTATTTTCCTAATTGTGACATCATAATTACTTCAAGGGAATAACAGTGACCTTTGATACTTTATGTTGCATTCTTTGTAAAGACGGATGTCATCACTGTGTTTGTTCACAGTCGTTGCTGTGATTAACTTGTTGTTTAATTCTCCAGCCATTGAACTGAGGTTTATGCCCGACCCACCAACGCTGAACATCTATGGCACCCACAGGATGAACAAATCTGACGACCTGGAACTAACATGCAGGTATAAACATACCTTACTGATTTCAATCAATCCATTGACCCATACATACAGAAGCATGCATACAGACAGTCTTTTTCTCTTGACTTGCAGAGGTCGGCAGTACCTGAGGTGGGCGACCCCTCCTACCAGCACTCGCTTCTCCACCAGTGACTGCAGTGGATCGGGACTCTTCTGCACGACTCTGCGGATTTCAAACGCCACTGTCAATGAAACGGGACAGTACCAGTGCTCCTACAGAGACCTGAGAGTGGAAGATGGCAAGACCTCAGCAGCGGCTTATGTGTTCGTCCACGGTATAACTCATTTAAACTTTGTTTTGGAGTTTTGATGGCAGGAGCATGACGGTGCTTTGTTGTGTTGTGTTGAGTAGTACAGAAGAACTTTGTACAGTGAGTATAATGTATTTATATATGGGCAGTACAGTTATCAAATATGAATTAAGGTAACACATTGGTCCAAACTCCAGGGAAATATGATACAATACTTTTCAGGGTTGGATTGTTTATGTAACTGCAAATATTGTCACTTTCAACATTTTAACCCCAGAATACTGTAAAAAGTTGTATATGTATATGGTTAATAGTGTAAAAGCTACAGTAGAAAAGTATTTCTTGAAGTAATCATAATAATTCAAAAGGAAACAACTACTATGCATTATCAGAGTATTGTTACAGTAATGTAAATTCTTACTGTATCGTATAGCATTGTGTTTATTCAAACAACCAGGGTTGTACAAGAACATCTGAGAAGATAAATCCTAACGAGTCAGTTCTACCTTGACCAGCTCCTGGCCCAGTGTTGTATTCATTCGACCCTCACTTAAATGTACTTAAACTAATATCAGATTTTTCTTATTGAATTTTAGATTACAAGGTGCCATTTGTGCCATCCGACAAAGAGTTCGAGGTTGTGTTCATCCGTGAGGGAGAGCGGGTGGTGATCCCATGCCGAGGCTCGGTGGAGAACCTTAACGTCACGCTGCATACTGTAAGGAAGAGTTTTTACTTTTCTTTTCTTTTATGTTCTTTCTTTGGTAAATGTTGGAAGTGTTATGCAAGCTCAAGCACATTTTGTAGGAGGAAAGCCATCACATACAGTTATCAACATTTAAGCAAAAGAGGAAGCAATATTATGATTTTGTGAAACTCAAAAAACACAAAAAGCAGATTAAAATGTGACCATGTTTGTGCCCAGGTTTTTCCCACGTTGTGCCCCCAGTTCTTGGTACTTTTTTTAAATCCCAATCCAAAACAATGATTTCATTTTTCATTTAATCGTTTATTTGGCAGGGACAATGCACAATAATGAACACTTAAAACATTAAAATGTGTCAAGCTTTACAGTGCCAGATTTAGCTTTGAGCTAATTTCCATCCGCAGTCCCTCACATAAAACATTTAAGAAAATTACATTTGACAAACATAGCAGAAACAAAATACATGATATGCAAAAATTGCAAGAGAGCAAGAGCAGCATACACAAGTATTCATGACATGGAAATACAATATAGCAGCAACGACATATAAAGTGCAAGAGAAAATACAAGAGCTACCTAAAGTGCACGAGGAGATACCCCTGTGTTAAAGTGCATTTAGCGGTGATGACATCATCAGGGTTGTTTTTCAGACTTTATGAAGCTCCTCTAAAGTCACAGATCCTATAGAGGCATGCACACCTCATGATGAGTAAACTAACCTATGTGTAACACTTTTGAGGACCTCTTTAAACCAGTAAAACTGACACAAAATGCCTTTTTATTTAATATGGTTTTCAGGTAACATTGCCATTCTCAATACTTCCCTTATTATTCATAACTATACTTAGGATTTATATGAGTTTCCTATTGTGGAAATTTTAAATGTAATATTATTTTATCACATAGCAATAAAAAAGTGCCCTTGCAATTTCTTAGTTTTATTCTATGCTCGAAATCAGTAAACTTCTGTGTCTGTCAGAAGTATCCAAATAAGGAGCTTCATCCCGATGGGAAGGACTCTCAGTGGGACGCCAGGACGGGTTTCACTGTCCCCAGTCACCTGATCAGCTACGCCGGAGTCGTGTCCTGCCAGACTCGGATTGGAAACGAGACATTTAAGTCCCCTCTCTACATTGTTGCTGTTGTTGGTAAGAGGGAGAAAGATTCACACAGAAAACTATCATTTGTTGAAGTCAAAATTGTTGAAGTAATCTATACAGGTGTATGAGCATTTAATAAACTGAATGAATATCAAAACTTAGTGGAAAAACACTGTCTTAATGCAGGGTATTGCTTGTGTGTGTGTGACAGTAAGTCAATTAAACTTGGTGGAGCACCGAGCGAGCGAGCGAGCGAGCAAGTTTAGGGGCAGAGAGAGAGTCTGTAGTCTCAGGAGAACAATGACTGACTGCCATGTAGGGCTGCACGATTTTGGGAAAAAATCTAATTGCGATTTTTCTGACAAATATTGCGATTGCGATTTGAATTGCGATATTTATTTTTAAGCGACCCAACGGAAGTTTATTGTAAAATGCGGCCATAACTCCGGCTAGGAAGGTCGTATCAACGTACTCCCGTCTATAGCACCCCTGCAGCCTGAGCTACGAGTGAAATAACTAAACTTACATGAAACTTCCGTTGGGTTGCTTTAAAGTCAAGCTTCAGTTTAAGATTCACCCTGTAATAGAAACATGTGATGGAGCATTACTTACTGACTCAGATAGTTTCACCAAAGCATGATCTAGGAAAGCTCCATTGGAAGCCATTTGGAAAGGGCAGGCACTTTCAAAATACTTGGCAGGTGATTGGATCAATCTGTCTATCATCTTCTATCATGGGCCACTTCTGATTGATTAACAATGGCTGGAGCACAGCACTTCTGATTGGTGTGGATGACTGACACACAAGAAGAAAAAAAAAAGTAAAAAAAAAAAAAAAAGTCAATTTTTTTGCGATTTAATAATCGCATCATTTAAAATCGCGATTTCAATTTAAAATCGATTAATCGTTCAGCCCTACTGCCATGTCTTCCCTCCCTTTTCCGCAGGATTCAAGATCCATGAACTCACCCTGACCCCCGCGCAACTGAGGCTGTCTGTGGGGGAGACGCTGAAGCTCCTCTGCACCGCAAAAACTGAGCTCAATGTGGGCATCGAGTTTAACTGGACGCACTCCGGTCAGGCGCTGGTCAGTGAACAAGGCTTTTCATGCTCTTCTCCTCTCTTATGATCAATACTCTGGTATACAGTAATGTACATGAGACAGCTTCCAATCAGCCTGTTTTACCATGCAGTCTGTGTAATTCACACATCACTGAGGATAGACAGAGACATCTGACTTCCTGTTTCCCTTGCACGTATTCCCTACTTCCTGCTTTCAGGAATCCTTCAGTTTATCTTTACTCCAAGTCAGAGTGCAAAGGTGACCCTGGGTGTTTATAAAGTTCTGCCTGCTCAGATAAAAAAAAAATACACTCATGGCAAAGCTTATATTTGGCTGTTTCTCTCTTTAAAACTGAAAATAATCTCCCACCCTTTGTTTTCCCAATTACTATTATCAACTGTCTGTTGTAAAAACAAATTGGCCCTCTCGTGTCAGACCTCGCTGAACGGTTCGAGCGAGCCCCACGCCAAACCCCACAAGAAGAAGCTGTGGAACTCCCTGGAGCTGTCCAACGAACTGGAGGTGCATAATGTGAGCGTGGATCACGCCGGGGAATACACCTGCTCTGCATCCAGTGGACAGATGGAGAAAAGTGCCTCAGCATTTCTTAAAGTGTATGGTAGGTGTACCGGAAACCACAATGCATACTTTTCATTAGCATCACCAGAAATACAGAGGCCTCTGACAAATTGTATTAAAAGGCTGTCAGAGAATTCAAAAAATATAAATGAGTAGATAATATTGTTGAATAAGGAAGTTAAAGTAAATACAAATAAAGCTTAATACTTGTTCTTCAACCTCTAATCAGTTTATTAAAATAAAATGTGTTTGTTTTTCTTTTACCATTACTTCCCCTTCATAAAACATATAAAAACCAGCTGATTCAATTTTTCAACTCCCCTTTTCATTGTTACTAACTTGGCACGGTTAATCATTTATCTTTTCCAAATGTTTCCCCAAAAACATTTGCTTATGCTCATATGACAAATGAGATGGACCTGCTCATGCATGTGCAGAGCACTGCATTGTTATTATTATTAATTAAACCTATTTAAGTGAAATATTGCCACCTTTCTTTTCTTAAAAGACTGTAGATAGTTTTACATTTAACCAACTGAAATGCAATTTGAACTTTGTTAAATAATACAGTACGCTTTCCTAGCAACAATAACACAATGATTAGAATGATAATAATATTCCTTTCAGCACTTTGACATGTGTTATGTCTCAATGTAGTTATGTGACGCAGTAACATCATTTTATGATTTTTGTTGTGTTTACAGAAAAGCCTTTTATTGAGATAAAAGAGCCATGGAGGAAGGTTTGGGAGCTAAATGTGGAAGAGCAAACGTCTATTCCTGTGAAGTACACAGCCTACCCAGATCCCGAATTGAAATGGTATGTTCACAGTAGAAGAAAAGCTGTCTTCGCAGCATTTATTCGCTTACATCGCTCAATGTGTGTAGTAAAAGGTGCTGAAGATATCTTTCCATTTTGACTTTGTTCATGCTGATCTCAAATATGTTCTGTAACTTTTCTAATACTTCTCTCTTCTGTCTGCTCAGCTTAAAAGATGGCCAACTACTGAAAGAGGATTACAGAATAAAACTGAGAAGTGAAGCCCTCATCTTCCGTAAAGTCAAAGAAATGGATGCCGGGAATTACACAATCGTCCTGATTAATAAGATAACTAAAGAGGAACGGAGACTCTCTTTCCAGCTGCTGGTCAACGGCATGTTATAGCTTTTTTTTCCTTGAGTATTTTTACTAAAGCTGCCTGGCGCTGTTGGTCAAGAGAGAGTGGTGATAACTTGTGTTGTTTTCTTCTACAGTTCCTCCTCGTATCATTGAGAAGGAGGTGGCAGTGGACAATGATGTGTACCTGTACGGCAGCAGCCCCACCCTACGGTGCACCGCCCGTGGATTTCCCACACCTACACACATCCAGTGGCAGTGGATGTCCAAAGACGACTGTCCAAAGGCCTTTCTGTAAGTCACAAGAATCAGTGTGTATGTGTGTGAAAGAGAAAATGAAGGGGCTTCTCTTTTGTGTATCCATGCAGTGTTCACATGCCTTCGGCCACTCATTGTCAACAGGTTGTTGATTTTGGAGAGAAATAGCTGCTTTCGTGATGTTGACAAAAACAAGAGAAGAGACAATGAGAGCGCACTCTGACCCGATGCAGGTCAGCGAATGTGATTCATGCTCTTCACAATGTCTCATTTTTAGAATGACATCAATTATTCAGACTCAGAATGTGTTTACTGATTTTCTAAAATCAGATATTTTTGGCTATCAGTCGTGTACCTTTTTGGTTAAGAACTTTAGGATGGTAGGCTTCTCTGTGTAATATGGGCATGGTGGTTACACAACAGCTTCCTCAGGTATGTTGGGAATATATGAGTGTTGATAGAAAGGAGGAGGCGTGTGTGACAGCGGCTTCGGCCAGAGGAGACCATCAGGAGGTTCCTTATCTCCTGCCTACACATACGAGCACTTCCTCAGTCCTGCACTACGTTTCCTGTTGTTCCTGTCCTGCTCTCTATCCAAAAAAGAGCTACTTCCTGCTGAAGCTGCCTCCATTCTTTCTCCCCCGTTATCCTTTACCTAATTTTACAATTAACCAACTATGTTGTTTTCGTGTTTCTTAAAATATGAATTGATCGTTTTTCCTCAACCGAAATTATGTCTAATTACAAAAACCAGTAGTGTAAAGTAATTAAGTAGATATACTCAAGTACTGTACTTAAGTACAATTCTGAGGTATTTGTACCTTATTTCAAATACTACTTTATACTTCTACTTCACTACAATTCAGAGGTTAATTGTTTACTTTTACTCTATTACATTGATTTAATACCTTTAGATACTTTGTGGATTTGGATAATGATGTGAAATATAATCACACTTAAATCTGACTTTATGGAGTAAATTCACAAGCTACCCTGCAGTATACAAAGTAATTAAAACTAGCTGCACCTTTACCAGCTTTGATGACACTTTAATGCATCAATAATTATAATCAAAACATGTAATATATATTATTCTGATATGGGCCAATCTGCATAATGAGTACTTTTACTTTTGGTACTTTATGTATATTTTGATGCGAAAACCTTTCTACTTTTACTTGAGTAACATTGGATGCAGGTCTTTTACTTGTAACAGAATATTCCTACACTCTGGTACTTCTACTTTTACTGAAATATAAGATCTGAGTACTTCTCCCACCTCTGACAAAAATAAAACAAAAGATAAACTCTTTGATGGATGAAACATATGAATTTCAGTCTTAGTTCTCCAGTTGTAAGTGTTAATATGTGTGTTGGTGTATCAAAGCCAGGAGCATCATCTGCAGAAGAACACTCCTACACTGTCAGGACAATTAGATTTCATAGCAAGATATGTAAGTTTCACCTGGTTTCTATTTCTTTTTGTCCAACAGGCCCGGGCTGATAAAATCTAAGTTACCACTAGCGGAGTGTACCGATTGGAGAGAAATCAGCAATAGCACCGGTAACCACCGTGTGGAACGAATTGTGATTGATACTGAGCATGCCTCAAAGGTAAATATGTCCTCATGATTACACCCTCTACTTCCTTCTGTCAACCACCATTAGAGTCCTATCAGTTAAAAAAGACATGTTGCATTTTGATTATATTTATTGTGCAAATATTAACATAGGAAATGCATTTATCTAGAAAATCGTGAGCTCTTTGAAGATCCAGAAAGCGGAGGCTCATGCCCTCTACAGATGCATAACTGCCAACAAACTAGGAGAGGATTCACGTATCGTCTTTTTCTACGTCACACGTAAGTGCTGTTCCTTATTTCTGTCTCATGTTAGCTTTAAGACCTCATAATGCTGATCTCATTCTTGCTTTCGTTTCCATCTGTGCGCTGTAGGTGGTCTTGAGGTGAGCATGTCTCCCTCCGACAAGCCCTTGGAGGAGGATGATGTGATTCTGCGCTGTAAGGCCGACCATCTGATCTACAGAAACCTGAACTGGTTCAGTCTGAGCAACATCTCAGAGACGGAGCAGATAGCGTCAGTGCAGCCCTGTCGCCCGTGGTGGAACGTGACTGTACTTGGGAACAATTTTGAGGTACTGTAATCCCACTTTATAAAATAATATACATTATTACTTAATCATCAAATGTTTCTTGCATCACAGCAGCTTAATTTGCAACATCAACAAGAACAAATATTGAATAAAGAAACAAGGAAAAATACATTTCAAATAACATTACAATCATTCAAAACAATTCGGTTTGAGACCATTTATCGTACTTTTGATTTGAGATTAAAGTGGGATTGACTGATGCTCAAAAGAATGCTTCAGTTTTATATAAATCATGGGACCCTGTATCTCTGATTTGATGGTATTCCTATTTAATGAAAGGATCCAACCAGAGGTACTTTACACTTTTTAATTTGACCTGTTTGACCTGGTTGTTGATACAAAATATAATCAGCTAATAAATTATGATATCGGAGTAAAAAGTTGATCTACCAGCATTAATTAAAGTAGTAGTAGTTTAAATTAACTTTTATTTTATTGTAGTGAAATATCTTAATACTTAAAGTACTTCCCTCCCTTGCTCTGCAGAAAAGGCCCCAGTCCCCTGTGGTACTGTCCAGCCTGCAGGGCACCAACGTGACCCTGGAGCTGTCACTGCCCAACGCTTCCCTTCAGGATGAGGGTCTGTATGCCTGTCAGGTGGAAAACATCAAGACTGGGGAGAAAACCTGCCTGCTGCGCCGACTTTCTCTCAAAGGTAAAACATATGTACGGTTCCCTTTTCATGGTTGTCAATACTGTGCCATTCAGGACCTTGGAATTGATAACTCAACTATCATTTCAATTTTATAATATTTCAACAACAAGTCAAGAAACTACTGTATTGTCAGATTTGCAATATTTGAGTGAGATTTTCTTTTGTCGTTTTCAGTGCTGTTACTATTTTCCCTATCATTAGACAAGGCCAGTATGTGTTAAAGAATCTACAATGACATACGATAAAAAAATACTCTTTCATCTCTCTCTCTTTTACAAGCTGCGCATTTAATTAAGCAAGATTCTTTTAAAAATTATCATTTTATTCACCCTCACAATGTTTTACTTCATCTTTAAGATATTTTGAGTGATAATAACTTCACAAAGTAATGAATACCTGATCTTTATAGGTTTTTATTTGTTTTCTGAAATTAATGGACTTTGATTCAACTTTCAGGTCTTGCGGCTGCTAGGATCTTAAATAATATCACGGATCAAAAAGTGAACGTGAGTGCTACGATCAGTCTCCTCTGTGACGCTGCTGGGATGCCGAGGCCGGTGGTGGTGTGGACCAAAAACAACCACACTCTGGTGGAGGGCTCAGGTGAGGGGGTGCAGAGCTATTAATTGAACACTCACTCACTCCATGAGATGCCACAGCTATTAAAGAATGTGGATTTCTCTCAGGCGTGATTCTGAGTCAGCACAACAACCTTCTGACGATTCAGCGCGTGAAGAAGGAGGACAGCGGTCTGTACAGCTGCACTGCCTGCAACAGCCGGGGCTGTGACTCCTCTCAGGCCTACCTGATGACTGAAGGTCAGTCCCTCCCTGAACCATAACAGGAATAATGCTGATGGAATTGGCCAATGGGTGTAGACATGCACATGGCCCCCCACTCCTTCTACATAGTGGCAAGACCCCAAGACTAAAAAAAGTCATCAATTTGTGTCTGTGTGTAGTCATTATATTACTCTTTGTAGGGTTTGTATGTCTGATGTTTTCATTTTGTGTGTCTTTGTAGTTGTTTATCTCTCTTTTCTTGAGAAGCTTTTAGTTGTTTTGTGCTCTTTTTAGGCTATTTGCTATTCCTTGTTGTAGCCATTGGGAGTAGATTTAGGGTACATTTATTTATAAGACATCTTAATATTCACTTAAACAGACACTCTGGCACAGAGGCCCACTGAGCCCTTGGGCCTGTGCCCAGTAGGCCTGTTCAATAATCCATTTATCACTGATAATAAAGAATATATTGTCATAGTTCATTGACTTTAGCCTTAACCTCTTGAGAAAACTCCCAATTCTCACACAGACTGTTTATTTATATCTGGCCTAAAGGCAACACCAGTTCACATCACACATACAACATTTCTTTTATATCAAAGATATAGAGTAAGAATAACTTTACTTCCGCATGACAGGAAGTTGGCCCAGTTAGCACACATCCTCCTGGGAGTTTTTAAATCCAAAACAATGAGGAGACTGCAGGACAAAGGGAGAGGTCAGCCCTGCCCCAGCTCTCCTGTCCACCCTTTGCTGTCCTGTGCTCAGAGACACAGCAACAAACAAACAAACACATGTCCAAATTAGAACCAGGGCCTACGTGACCTGGACCCCGCCAGCAGAATGTAGACCCCGTTACTTCAGTTATTGGCCTCGGAGTAGACAAGGGAGGGTAGAGGACGCCGCTAACAAGAAAATCTCTGATCGTGAGGGAGAACAACAATGAAGGAAAGCGAGAAACTGAAACAGAAACTATTCAAGTTTTTCAAATCTTATATATGCCTGACATTTATGAAATCAATTACAGTTCCTGTGTTACACAGCAAGGGGTGGTTATCAACGAGACAACTTTTTTATTGTATCTATTTTTTCTAAATACATTTCACGAGGTCATAATTGATCCGGGATGAGACAAAAGTTAAAGAATAAACATTTATACTACACTCCCTTCAGCAATAATGTATACATTCCCTCAGCTGAATGGTTGCAGAGAGAAATGATTAATTACGGCATTTACACATTATGTCTCTAATAGGCCTTGTCCAAGTTGTCTTTGGCAGTATTGTGTGGCTGAGTCCTAGTAATTTGTTATGACTAGATACAATATCAGTTTGCTCACAGTCCAGATTCCAACTGTTTCCTTCCTCCAACCTAGGCAGGGACACACACACATGGGTATACGCCAAAGACAATGACTAACCTGTCTGAATTGTACGCAACTCTGTCAAGACGCGCCACTTAAAATATAATGGACATTCCTCTATGAATGTCCCACGTTTTTCCCGAATTTGTCGGAAAAACGGTCTGTTGTTGACACATTTTATTATAAGGTTGTTTGTGAACACTCCTGCAATTCATATTATTGTGTTTATTCTAGGTAAAGAGGAAAAGACTAATGTGGAACTGATTGTTCCTATTGGGTCGGTGGTCATCGCCATGTTCTTCTGGTTACTGATCGTCTTTGTCATCCGTGGAAAAAAGAGAGTAAGAACTTCCTCATCCTCCCTTTGCCACACTTTTCCTTCCTTGGATTTTCCCTGCAGTTACACAGAAATACAGCTAAAACACACACACACACAAGCACATACACAAGCACACACACTGTGGGGGTGTCTGACTGATTAGAAGTGACTGGTTTGGCTCTCAGTCGCTGCTCTCCTTTGTGTCCAGGAACAACAGTGCCACTCTCTGCTCCCATAAGTCACGTACACCCACAGCACTGATTGGGCCCCTTTTACTGGAGGGGAACCAGAATCACTGTAACAATTGTGGTACCATTTATCTATTCGAAATAGGGGCTCGTTAATTCACAAATATTCTCCCTCTCACTCTGTTTCAGCCCAGTGGTGGGGATCTAAAGACGGGCTACCTGTCCATGATCCTGGACTCTGAGGACATGCCCATGGACGAGCAGTGTGAAAGGCTAACGTATGATGCTAACAAATGGGAGTTTCCTCGGGACAGGCTGAAGCTAGGTAAGAATACTGTAGGCATCAAGGTGACAAAGTGTGTAAGGAGACACCACTTTAACTTGACGTGAAAATGCCTAAGTATTCTTCAACAAGACACCTTACGAATCCCAGCTCACATAGTTTTCATAGAGTGCTAATATTTGCTAGTTAGCAATAAAACGTGTAAGACTAACACAACCACTTTTATATTGCTAATCATTTAACAAATTCATCTTAAGAATCTTTCCAAATTACCTGATGGTGTATATTGAAAAATAAACTAAATGAAAGAGGCTATATTGTTTGTCTTCATGATAATGTTTTGTATTAAAGGTGACCCACTGGGACGAGGAGCGTTTGGTCAGGTGGTCGAAGCAGCTGCCTTTGGCATCGAGAAAGTTACCACGTGCACCACTGTAGCAGTCAAGATGCTTAAGGGTTAGTGTTCATCCTTCTTTTCACTGCCCCTAAACACATGCACCAAGGAAATACGGCCAGTGAAAAGGTTCAAACACGCAGTTAATTTAATTTCTCTGTGCTTCAGAGGGAGGCACGTCGAGTGAGTACCGCGCCTTGATGTCAGAGCTGAAAATTCTCATTCATATCGGACATCATCTCAACGTAGTCAACCTGCTGGGAGCCTGTACAAAGCCTGGAGGTGAGTCGTTATAAAAAACACATACCTGTAGTGTAACATGAAAACAGTCCAATTTACTCATCTTACTGTCCCGCTTACTCGTCCCCTATTTATTTTATGAGCATCGATATTCCTGGGTAATTCACTTCTTTATGAGGGCTAGTGAACTTAACAAGTGTCCCTTAACCCTAATTATAATTATGTGTCAACCTTGGGGTGGCTGCGATGTATTTGAATGTTTCTCTAATATGCCTCACACTTCCTATCAAATCAGTCCTCTGTGGTCCTGTAATATAAAGTAATGAGCTGTCTTTTAACTCTTTGCTCCCCCTCTCTCTCCGTAGGGCCTCTGATGGTGATTGTGGAGTACTGTAAAAATGGAAACCTCTCCAGCTACCTGAAGAGCAAGCGAGGAGAGTACAGCCCGTACAAGGTAAATTATGAGTAACCAACATGCAGCCAGAAAACTACAGCCAACCCTCTGAGCGGTTACACGCACCATAGATCGCCGCATAGTCACATCCAAACCACAGACAATTACAGAGAAGTGCACTCTGTACTAACTATGGATTGTTTTGACTGATATGTGATGCAACCTAAATACAAATTATTATATTTCTCTTCTGTGTGTTTATGTCGTGGTCAACAGAGGAAGCGGGTAGATAGCCAGAAGTGGGCCTCAGTGGAGGAGGATGTTACCGAAGGGGATCTGGGCCTGGGGAAGATCGCCCAGCTGGACATCTGCACCGGGACGGCTGTCTGCTCCAGAGCTGCAGACAGGACATCAGGCAGCGACATGGACACTCAGGAAGGTGGGGAAGACAACTTGGAGTGACCTTAAAATACCTTTTGCATCAATCTATTGCTTGTTGACGTGTAATATTGTTCATGGCTCACATTAATGTTTATAAAATGCATAATGTGACCACAGAGAGCTCAGACGAGGAGCATCTGACAATGGAGGACCTGATATGCTACAGCTTCCAGGTGGCTAAAGGCATGGAGTTTCTCTCATCCCGCAAGGTGAACCTAGATTTATTCAGAAATCTGTTTGTACGCATGTAAACAGACGAAATGTCGTTGCTTGTTGACGTGAACTCATCTGTGTCTGTTTGCTCTGTAGTGTATCCACAGAGATCTAGCAGCCAGAAACATTCTGCTTTCAGAGAACAATGTGGTGAAGATCTGCGACTTTGGCCTCGCTAGAGATGTCTACAAAGACCCTGATTATGTCCGCAAGGGAGATGTGAGTTCCCCAAACGTACACATAGGTGATCAACCGAACAATTAAGGTCTGTAGGCAATAAAATGGTCATTCATTCTTGTTACAGGCACGACTCCCTCTAAAGTGGATGGCTCCGGAGACCATCTTCGACCGGGTGTACACCACACAGAGCGATGTCTGGTCCTTTGGGGTTCTGCTCTGGGAGATCTTTTCTCTAGGTACACATTTCACATAAGACTAAGGCCACACAGTATGAGACAAATATCTGATATGCAATATGTCGTTGAGCCTCATTATAAATAAACAGATTTAAAGTCTACTCAGTTCTGCCTTATGCTGCTTCAATATGCTGCCAAATTCACTTCCAAAATGGCCCTTGATTGTTTTCTACCGACACTTGTTTTCAACGTACTCAATTGCAATGCTATGTGTATCACGTTTAATGCAAGTTAAAATTACCATGACATTAAAAACGATATGTTGCGCACCTCTACACTTCAGATGATCACTGTATATCTGCAACCACTTCTGTCTTACCCTCACAGGAGCTTCTCCCTATCCGGGTGTTTGCATCGACGAGTTATTCTGCCGGAGGCTTAAGGAGGGCACCAGGATGAGACCCCCAGAATATGCCACCACTGAGATGTGAGTGGAAACTTGACCTGATGCCATTTCACACAGAACTGTAAATCCCTCAATTTGACTGTTTTCCAATTGTCTTCATGCTTCATAGATACCAGACCATGTTGGACTGCTGGCTGGCTCGTCCCACAGACAGGCCAACATTTGCAGAGCTGGTGGAACATATGGGCAACCTGCTGCAGGCCAGCGCTTACCAGGTGCATAAAGCATTTAAACTCTCTGAAATACTGTCAGTTGTCAGGTACATCAAAAAACAACTGAAGGTTTTTTAACATTCAGCAGTCATGGGATGTAAATGTACCAGTTTCTGTACTGACAGCAGGCTGAATAGCCCACAATGCAACTTTGACTCAAGGTCTCCTATCATGCAAAATGCACTTTTTATTGTCCTTTATACAAAAATATATGGCCCGGTGTGTCAGGGAACTCACAAAGTGTCAGAAAACAAAACCCTCTCTCTTTTCTTTGTACTGAAATCTCTAAAAACGGGGATACAACGGAGCTGATCCAGATTTGCGTCCGATATGACGTAATATCGGAAATGTGGGCTGGCTTTAAGGCCCGGACACACAGGGCCGATTTCGGCCATCGATAGATGTCTGGCCGTCGATGAGCGTCCTGTCGCCCTACTCGGATTGGTGTGTCCAGCACCGTCGTGTCTTTTTGGCCGTGCCGACACCTTCCGGCACGGAAAAAGGCTGTCGGCAAAATAAATCACTCTGATTGTCTGTTCAGCTTAGCGAATCAGTGCATGAGAAGCGAACCGGAAGTGAAGAAGGCACACACAGACGGCTATTATTTTTCATTTACCAGTACCGCACTAAACATGTTTTCGATTATAAGTCGCTATGTGAAACAGTCTGTGATGGACGAGAGTGAAAATGGAACGCACACTATTTGTTGTTTGTATATATCACGCAGTCTGTCTTCCGGTTGTTGCCTCTTTTGAATTAAGAATACACACTACTGCCGCTTGCTGGTAAGGAGAGTTATTGCCACTCACGCATGCGCAGTGCGTACGTGCTACTTGTCCGTTGGCTGAACTCTTTGCGCTGTGTTCCAGTGCGACTTTTTGGCCAAGATGCAGGAGACGTGAGGCGACACAACAATCGGGTCCGTCGGGACGTGGTCTTTGGTGTCAGTTTGGCTTTACATCCGCGGCCCTATCAGAAACTTTGCTATCGGTAACAATGCCCGACGTGTTTTGGCCGTAATATGGTCTTTGTTTACTTTAGCACACATCGCTAACACTCAGAGCTAACCTGTACTGGAGAGAGTATGTGTAAAAAAGCAGGAAATAAAAAAAGGAACTCCCCTTGTGGTAAACTTGATGTGAACATGATATGGCATTTAATCACGGCAGCATTTAACTGTAGCTGCCGAGTCATTCTGAGCAGGCACAAGCTCCCCCTCCTCAATCATTTTTTTTCAAGCTAAGGACCCAGAATCAGCACTTCTCTAAAAGGGCTGAAATAGAGGGATATGAGGGATGTCTAAAATCCATGATCTGTTTGGTATTTTGAGCAAAACACATCACAGACGTGTTTTTTCTATATTTTTCTATATCTGAGACCCATAATACATACCTAAAAATAGCATGATAGGAGATCTTTTAAGGCACACAAGTTATGCCAGTGTTATGGCTGTTCCCTGTATACCAGTAACACATTGAAACAAGCTTACACCCATTTGTTGAGCATTGCCAAGTCATTCTGGGAAATGTAGGAAGTCATTAGCACAAGTTAAAAGAAAACGGGCTAATGAAAACGATAGTTACGGCTGTAACTACGGTTCTATGAGTCCCGGATGACCGCCAGAGGCGGTGCTTTTAGCACTGGATATGTCCATCGCACGCATGCGCAGTTCGAGTACCTAATAACAACAAAGTCACCCGTGACCCACGTGACTACGGCTACATAGGCCGGCGTCACTAGTGGATCGGTTCCCAGAATCTTCTCGCGAGCACACAAGAATTCTGAGTGACAAGAAACTCTGGCGGTCATCCGGGACTCATAGAACCGTAGTTACAGCCGTAACTATCGTTCTATTTCGTCCCTACTGACCGCCAGAGGCGGTGCTTTTAGCACTGGATGACTATACCAACCATGTCATGAAGAATCCGAACACTTGCTTACCTAGCTGGAAGCAGCGGAGCTCGGCAACAGGACCACGCCCAAAGGATGGGGAGTGGCGACATTGACCCGGTAGAATCTGGAGAATGTGCCAGACGATGCCCACGACGCCGCAGTGCAGATGGTCTCCAGGGACACCCCTCTCAGGGCAGCCCAAGACGTTGATATGCTCCTTGTAGAGTGACATCTCACCCCTGATGGTGGGGGGCAGCCACTGGCCCCACAGGCATGTGAGATTGTATCCACAACCCAGTGGGACAGCCGCTGCTTGGAGAGAGCACAGCCCCTTCTCGTACCGCCATGGCAAATGAAGAGCTGCTCTGACTGTCGTATATGGGCCGTAGCACCAATATACGCCTCTAGGGCACGCACAGGGCACAGCAACTCAGGCGTGCCGTTCTCTTGTGGGACGTTAAAGCGCGCCAGCTGGATAGGCCGATTGGAGTGGGCTAGTGGAAGCACCTTGGGCAGGAACGCCACGTTCGGCCAGAGGGCAACACCCGAGCCATCGGAGTTCCACCTCAGGCATGTATCGCTCACAGAGAGGGCATGTAGCTCTCCAAATCGTTTGCCTGAGGTCATGGAAAGCAGAAATGCTGCCTTTAAGGACAGCCACTTAAGCTCCACCTGGGCCAGGGGCTCGAAGGGAGGAGATGATGGGGCATCCGGCATCAGGGGCAGGTCCCAAGCCGGAGCCCTCTGGGTGCTAGGGGGATGCTGCCGTAAAGCCCCACTCAGGAATAGGGACACCGACCTGTGGCACCCCGCCGTGGCACCGTCGACCCGAATATGTCGGGCGGAAATAGCAGCCGCATAAATTTAGAGTGGAGTGAGAACGCCCACTGTCTAGAAGGGTCTGCTGTCTGGGCAACAGCGTACCTGCTGTCCCAAGGAACATGCACATTCTTGCCCCCCAGTAGGGGTAGAAAGTGCGTGAGTGCAAGCTGCACAGCCCGAAGCTCTAGCACGTTGGCATGGCCTGCACCCTCCTGGGCAGACTACTGACCCTGAACGGTCCTGCCCTGCCGTACTATACCCCACCCTGAGAGACCTGCACCTATGGTGACGGTCTCCTGGCGGGATGGGATGGCGCCCATGGGCACGCCCATCAGGAGATAGGCCCTGCCCCTCCATTATGACCGAGAGTGGAGGCAACGCTGCGACACCCTGACTTCCCTGCGCCTGTGCCACTTGGCGTCCAAGTGAAGGCTGTTCAGCCACATCTGCATGGGGCGCAACGCCAGCGGGCCCAAGGGCCCAATGGCCGAGGCAGCCTGCCCAAGGGCCGAAGGAACTGAATATAAGGCACCATGTTGCCCGGCCCACGTGGAAGTAGGCATCCCTCAATTCCACGACTGTGCATGTGCTGTGGTCAGCATATAGAGTGGCAGCACCTTCAGGAATCTGTTGATTCCTCTGAGGTCCAAGATCAGGCGAAATCCGCCGACTTTCTTGCTCACGAGAAAGATGGACTTTTTTTATTTTAATTTTTTTATTAATCCCTCGTGGGGAAATTGTTTCTCTGCATTTGACCCATCCTGTGTTAGGAGCAGTGGGCTGCCATTTTGAACGGCGCCCGGGGAGCAGTGTGGGGAACGGTGCCTTGCTCAGGGACACCTCGGTAGCACTCGGTCTTGCCGGGACTTGAACTGGTGACCTTCCAGTTGTCAAGCCAAGTCCCTATCGACATCGCCACCACCGCCCAATAGAATCCCCTGGGCTAAGCAGAGGGTCTACTGGCTCGATTGCGTCCTTGGACAGAAGGACGGACAACTCTTGGATCAGAGCTAGGGCCTCTGCCGGATCGCTGACGACTGTCATTTTGGCCCGGCCGAAGGCTAGGGGCCGTAACTGTGGTTCGTACCCCTGGGTTAAGGTGAAAACCACCCAAGGGTCGGAAGTACAGACAGCCCAGTAACTGAGCTGCTGCTGGGAAAGCAGCCGACGACCGTCCCCGAGAGTCTCGGGGACGGTCGTAGGCCAGACCTGGCGACGAGTCTGCACCAATAAGGACATAACTCGTCCCCATTCCCTAGACATTAGGGCAAAGGCTTACAGTGATGCATCACTGAGGCCCAGCAAAGAAGGCTCAGCCGGCGCCTGCTGCAGAGAGGTAGAGAAAGCCAGTATCAGATGCGTGCCGCTGTGTCGTAGGCCCTACAGAGCAGCTCGTTTGTGACCCTGCACTGAGGCCGAGGGCACCTGGCATCAGGAGCCCGAATCGGGGAGACGATGGCAGGCTCAATGGATGGCAAGTGACCCAGCCCCACCCTCGCCGGATCCTGCCTGGCAGCACAGTGGGAGAGGGCCCTGGTGTCTCTCCAGCCTGCATGGAGCTCCCTCAGGTACTCCTCTGAAGGAGGAACAGTGGGAGTGAAAAGGGGCAGGGTTATGCCTGAAAAAGGCGCTAGCCTGAGCCGAATCGGCCTGCAGAACTTGAAGCTGCAAGCGTACCAGGGCTGCACGAATAATGGCCGCCATGAAGGCGTCCTCCGTGCCCTGCAGAGAGCTCCGAACAGAGGAGTGGGAAGCCTCCTCGGGGGTGAGCGGGGCCCCGCCCCCCCCTTCATAGAAGAGGTTTGTCCGAAGCCCCTAGCGACATGGCATCCTCAAGTAGAGGTGTGGCAACCGAAGGAGGGCCAGGCGGCAAGCTAGTAGCCCCCGCACCGGCCCCTGGCTGAAGGGCCAACAGGAGCGACTTCGTCTGCTCCATGACAGCAGCTAACCGACCCACCTTAGAGGACAGCCTGTTTCTAGCCCTCTACCTGGGGGGTGAACCCATAGCCATCCCTCCATCAAGTCGCCGGGAACGGTCAGACTGAGCTGGAGGAAGTTGTGACGAGGAGAGGTGCCACCTCTGCGACTCTAGCCACTCTGAGCGCCCGTGGCATGAATCTACAGCTCATGCAGGCGCTTTGCGTGAGACCCTCCCTCAAATGCTCGAGGCCAAGGCAGAGGGGGGCAGCGGTCATGGCCGTCCTCGGGCTCAAGAGAAGCCATACAGGCGCTACATGAATGAGCCAGTCTATAGGTAGCCGGATGCAGCATAGCCGGGAGTGGGCGCAAGAACACAGCCTTCCCCAGCTACCTGCTGAACGGAATGAGTAGAGCAATGCTCCTACTCGCCGAAAACAAAGAGGGATGTAACTACACCCACGTTACCGGCAGAGGGAGCGGGAGCGAGAGCACTGCCTTCACCTAGCTGGATTAAATAAAGACGTTTAACAGGACAGCTTAGCCGGGCGGCTGCTGCTAGAATCAAGCAACACGTCTACCAGGAGCGGGGGCGAGAACACTGCCTTCACTGGTTGAGTTCATAACGAATGCCAGGTGCAGCGTACCCGGGAGCGGGTGCGAGAACACAGCCTTCACCGGCTACCTGCTGAACGGAAAGAGTAAAGCAATGTTCCTACTCGCCGAACACAGAGAGGGATGTAACTACACCCACGTTACCGGCAGAGGGAGCGAGAGCACTGCCTTCACCTAGCTGGATTAAATAAAGAAGCTTAACGGGGCAGTTTAGCCAGGCGGCTGCTGCTAAGTATCAAGCAGCACGTCTACCAGGAGCGGGGGCAAAAAACACTGCCTTCACTGGATGAGTTAAACAACGAAGCTCAACAGAACACGTCAGATGTTAGCCAAGCGGCCGCTGCTAACAATCAGAGCAATACGTTACAGGGAGCGGGAGCGAGAGCACTGCCTTCATCAGCTGAGTTTAAATAAAGAAGCAGTAACAAAACATGCAAGATGTTAGCCAAGCGGCTGCTGCTAACAATCAAAACAATACGTTACCGGGAGCGAGAGCACTGCCTTCACCAGCTGAGTTAATAATGAAGCTTAACAGTACACGCAAGACGTTAGCCAAGCGGCTGCTGCTAACAATCAAGCAAGATCAAGTCAAACACAAATGTTTAAGACCAGACAACTAGCTTCTAAAGAAGAGAACAGCACAGAGCCGTAGTTACAGTAGTAACTCTGGCCAGTACTTACACAGCATAGAACCATAGTTACAGTAGTAACTATGGCCAGTACTTACACGGCTCAGAGCCGTAGTTACAGTAGTAACTGTGGCCAGTACTTACACGGCTTGGAACCGTAGTTACAGTAGTAACTATGGCCAGTACTTACACGGCTTAGAACCGTAGTTACAGTAGTAACTGTGGCCGGTGCCTAAAAGTGTCAGCCAACGGCTGACCCCTAGATAATATAATATTGGGAGGATGAAATCCTCTTTAATGGCCACACATGCAGAGCACACAGCACACACAGTGAAGATTGTTCTCTGCATATCATCCTAGTACATTAGTAGTAGACTAGAGTCTAGTAATAGGAGCAGTAAATACCACGATATAGCGCTACTGCAATCAAAACCATACATTACCGGGAGCGGGAGCGAGAGCACTGCCCTCACCGGCTGAGTTAAATAATGAAGCTTAACAGTACATGCAAGGTGTTAGCCAAGCGGCTGCTGCTAACAATCAAGTAACCAAGTCAAAACACAATGTTAAGACCAGATAATTAGCTGCTATGGAATAGAACAGCCCGCATAAAACCGTAGGCCATGGTCACAGTAGTAACCATGGCCAGTGCTTACATAGGACTGTAGTTACAGTAGTAACTATGGCCAGTACTTACCTTACTCTGCATCTAAACAAAAAACGGGCTAAATATGAAACACTTGGCCTTCCATAATACATTGAATGAGAGACATTGATTGATTGAGACGCAGCTAAAGCTGGGACTCAAATGCTAATGATAGCTCGGGCACAACGCCACAAGCAGAACTTTCAAAAGAGCATAATAAGGGCAACTTTATGGGAGAGGAAGCGGGAACACTGTCGTCACCAGAAAGTCTAAGCCAAACAATAAATAACACAGCAATCAGGACAACTTAGCTGGGAGAGGGTGCGGGGACACAGCCATCACCAGCAACAAGTTGACACAAACCTGTCCGTCGAGGCTCTGCACAGCGCACAGCCGGCCACAGCTCCTGGAGGACGCGTTAACAACCCGTAGCTCCGACTGTCAGTCGCGAAGCTGCACGCGGCCAGCTGCTTGCAGAGCAATCCCTCAGATCAAATGTTCAAACCTGAACGCTGTAGGCTACAAGAATGTAGCCGCGGTACTCTCGCGAAGCGAGAAGATGAAAATGAACCGATCCACTAGTGACCTCGGCCTATGAAGCCGTAGTCACGTGGGTCACAGGTGACTTTGTTGTTATTAGGTACTCGAACTGCGCATGCGTGCGATAGACATATATAGTGCTAGCAGCACCGCCTCTGGCGGTCAGTAGGGACGAAATAGAACTGTAGTTGCAACAGGGGGAAGTGATGACTGCATCAGGAAAAGTAATTACTGGACAACATTAAATTACTAATTGGTAATTGTACTGATCATATTCTCATTTGTGTGGATTAATTGATCGAGTGTGTATTTGAGCTAATACCATTAGAGTTCTCTTTGTCTCCAGGATGGGAAGGACTACATCCCTCTGACAGTAGGCAGTGAGGCAGAAAGATCTCCAGTGACCCCTGACCCCAGGAGCCCCTACAGCAGGCCCCAAAGTGGAGAAATCCTGGAGGCTCAGCTCCACTATGACAACCCGCCGTCTCTTGGGTCAGCATGACCACTTAACTCTCCCTCTTAACTTCTAAAAGTTCAGATTTTCAGCTGTGAATCTTGTTTACAACTTATCTCCTCTGTGCAGTCGGCCCCTGAGTGTCAAGACGTTCGACGACATCCCGGTGGTGCGCAGCAGCGTCATGGTGAGTGTCAAAATCCACACATAGATTTGATTAGTCAGCGGTTTGGTTTGGTTTGATTTATTTAGAACGTGTAAAACAATAATACAAATAATAATAATGAAAGGAAACATGAGAATTATGATACTGTACAAATATATATATTATTGACTTACAAATTATATATAAACAAATGATCTACCTAATTACACATCCGAATAGTGGTAGTAAAAAATGTGTATTAAAACACAAATTGAGTGAGTCTCCTAAATCCAGTCTCATAAATAATTTCAGTTTCTTTCTTCTAATTACGCTTGGATCTCCCTACAATCACATTTTAAGAGTAAATTGTTTGCAAGAATATTACATTTATATAATATATCATAATTGAGTCCAATGAAACACAGTAGAGCTCTAAAATTGCGGGCTCACTTTACAAACCAAACGGTGTTCATATAAACTGTTGCCTCTTCTACAGGAGGGTCACACAGACAGTGAGGGCTTCTCCCCAGAGGAGGTGAAGGTTTTGAATCAACAGCTGGCAACCACGCCAAACTTCAGGTGAGAGCTACAAATCAGCATGTCTATTATAGAATATCATATCTGTCTTTAAACCACTCACTTCTTATGCTGCAATTTAAAATAAACTGGACATCCCTTTCCTGTTTTCCCTCCTCAGCCAGCTGCTGCGCTGTAAGAGTAAAGAGTCTCTGGCCTCTGAGTCATCCAATCAGACGAGCGGATACCAGTCCGGCTACCACTCTGACGACACAGACACCCCCATCTATGCCAACGAGGAGGTGATCCTGAGGCACAACATGCGGAAAAAGCTTCCGCTGCCCAAGACGCCTGACAAATATAACACCGAGATCCGCTACAGCACGCCACCTGTCTGACCCCCGACCTAACGCTGAGTCTTTCACTGTACAGTCACTGTTTACCTTCAGCAGGTATTACACTTTAAGAACAATGAAAACATGTAAAGGTATTTTAACAGGAAATAAGTAGCAGGGAAAAAGAAGGTCGTTTGATATGTTTGTAAGTATAGCTTTCTTTGGACAACCTGAGGAATGCTTTAATGTTTGCTCAGCGAGTAAAAAGGTCTGGGAAGTTGAGACACAAGGACACGCCTACTTCCTGAGGAGCACTCCACCCACTTCCTGTAATGCAGGAAATGACATCTGGAATTTTTAGATAATGGAATCTGCAAATGTTTTCTTTCTTTCTTTTTTTATTATCTTTTTTTTACTATTGTGTTGGCATATGTAATGCCTGCAACGGAGGCAGTTCTCACATAAATCAGAATGTTTCTATAGAGTCATATTTGTACAGTTTCTTAATGCATACCACTAACAGTATTTTGGTGAAAGCGTATCACTTAACCTGCATTAAATGTAACTAGTTTTATAAAATAAAAATACTCGCATATTAACACAGCTCTTGTTTACTCTTTTATTGGACATGGAAAAATCAATAACATTCATCACTGTTTGTTCATCCCAAACTTGATAATCCATGAAAAGGTGTTTGTCTGTTTATTTGTATAATGCACCTCTTGTATCCTTTCTCTATGTCTAACGCAAAGAAAACAGCACTTTCTCAGCCTTGGTCATTTTGTGTGTTTGTGTGTGTGTGTGCACTATAGAAACAATGCCCTGGGTATTTTTTGTATAGCTGTTTTTAGCTCACAATGCCTATAATACCCCTGCCAAGGCCGGATTGGGTCAGTATGACACCCAGCTAAGGAAAGGGGCACATTTTAGAGCTGTGGAGAAAATAAATCCCAAACGTATTCTGGATGTGTAATAATGCATGATACTTGCACTGTCACTTGAGGGAAGCTGCGTAACCGCAGTGTTGTCTGAGCAATGAGCATGTGTAGTTATATTAACCAATAAATGTGTATACAGTGTTAAGACTTAATCTTGTTTAAATGGCTGCTGATGATTTTTGTTTGAGGATTATTCATTGTTCCAACCCCAGTTTACTGTTGTGCCGGGATGTCACTGTGACACTGAAGATCAGCCTAATACTTAAAGGTGCTAGTCAGTCTGATGGTCTGCATTAAAACACAACATATTGTGTCTACAATCAAGGACAACAAACCCAGCTAATTATAGCAAACTAAAGGAAACGACTCGCAGCCTCGGAGGAGTTGTTTCCTCACGAAACACAGGGGGGTACATTTAGCAAATCCTCCCCATTACCGGCGGAGGAGGCCAGAAGGACCGCCTGATGTAATAAATAGTACATTTATATAAATAAACCTAGTTATTTTACTGTTAACAAACAAACAAATTATAATGTTTACTAATTATTAGCATTGCCAACGATGTTATTTTATCATTTGTGTAATATGAAATATTTTTTCATAAATACTTTCATATCTGATGAGAAACACTAACATTAGATTCTGATTGCATTAGTTAACTATTAACAGTTTGATGTTGCACACATATGAGGCTAGGTGCCAAGGTGCTATATTTAGTGTTTATTAATGAGGAAATCTTATATTTGTGAAACATATAAACATAGAGTTACAAAGAGAAATTGACCTGTAACCAAATATATACCATGGGCGGTATCAATTATTAAACTTATACTGTATATTAGTTATATTATTATGTATTACTGTCATCTACTATCCACTAATATAATACTCTGTCAAAACAGTGTCTGCATATGCCATACAAATGATTTATTAACCATTTAAAATGTATTATTACCATCAGTTGCAGCTTTATAATAGCCATCCAAATAATGTTTATAAATGTTTTACAAAAATGTTTTACAAATAATTTAGAGTTGTATAGAAATACTTGTTAAAATGTGTGCAACAATAAACTGTTGAAATGACATCAACAATAGCATCACTATTATGTGTAGAGAAATTCAAATAGAGGTATAATATATAAGAATAAAAGTTACAAAAAGTGGGAATTATTTGATTACAAAACTTGAAAACCTTGATTTGAAAGAACTGAGAGAATATAATGAATGTATATGATGAAAATCACCTCACTGCTCAAAGGATGTAATTATTGTTGCTTATAACTTAGCAACACCGCCCTCTGTTGTACTACAGCTGTAATTACATATCAGCCTTCTCTCATTTCAGGAGGTCAGACAACTCTCTCAGTGGATATCTGCCATATGTGAAAATGCCAAATGAAATGATCATTTATAATAAAAAGGCCTCATCCCACAGACTTTTGCTGATGTTTAAAAAAATGAGGCATCTGAAACAAAGCAATGATAAATCATCCACTGCAGGAACTGTAATTTCCTCAGGAATGGACAGAAAAGCTGAAGGCAGGGCTCTGCACTGCCAGGAAATACCTTGGCATTCAAAAACATCTCCAAAGTCAGTACACACCCAGCCACCAGGCGGCCAGCGCACAAATGGAGGCAGGAGAGACAAATAAATAAGCAGAGAGACAGACGGACAGACAGGCAGGCAGGCAGCTGGTCGCCAGTGCATGATCATAAACAGCTGCTGTGGTGTAGTGACGTCAAAGTGCAGGTTGGCAATCTGACATGGTGAAATTGATGAAAGTTTACATGCCTTATTCCTGAACAGATAGTCATTGATTTGTTTAGGTATGATAGAGAGGGATGAGGTCAGATTGTGGATTAGATCAGTTTATTTGAAGAAAGATTAATGACACCAATTAAGTCAGCAACAATGCATGCAAATACATTTAAACACCTAAAACCTAATGAAAAACTTGTTGAAATAGCTAAGTGATGGGTGACAAACATGGATGAAAGTCGTGGCTAAATGCTTTAAGCATTTAGTGTTTCCCTCTTCTAGTGCACGGCCAAACCACTCACAAAATGCAGTCAGATCAATTGTATGAAAACAATAATGTAACAATATCCACTTTTAAAAACTAATAGTGTAAACATGTATTCAAATGAACATTTTTTTGAAACAGGAGGTGGTATCAATGTAAGCAGTGTTGGGCAAGTTACTTCCAAAATGTAATATATTACATATGACTTATTACTCTCTTTTGAAAGTAATAAGTTACATTACAATATTACTGTCTCTGAAATGTAATGAGTTACACTACTTTAGTTACTTTTACCAAAATAACCGCAAAAGAATGGCTAGGTATTTTAAATGCTAAAATGTAGTTTAGTGCAGCTCATTATACATCCAGTGAAGGGCAATGTGGTATAGCATACTGTGTACGCCCTTAAGGCTACTAACAACTTGTATTACACAGCTGAGTTGAATACTCGATTCTGATTGTAACTTCTTAACATGTGACACGTTGTTAATACAGCAGTACAGACCACTGTCAAGGACTATAATGAAGGTTGCTAAGGAGGATCAAGAAAGAGAAAGGAAAAGAGGTTAAAAGACGGAGCGCTGGACGTCAGATAAATCACCAGAAGAAGGCAGACAGGAAGTAAACAATAACAGGACACGGAATGGGCTCTGTAGTGTGTTTAGTATATGGCCGTGTACAGGCCCGGTTCCAGAACAAAATGACTCAGGGTGCCTCTGAGATTACAGGGGGCGCAGCAGTAGTAGGTTTACATGAGCAATAGTGGCCGGCTAAAGCAATGAAAAATAGCATTGATGGTCCCCAATGAACAGATTATGGCATTTGTTATGTTTTGAAACCAAGCAAGTGAGAACATTTCAAGTGAGTTAAAAGTGCAATCCTGAAACATTTCATATAGTCCAAAGTGGACTATGGCAAAGAAAAGCACAAAAGCTTCAAAGCTGTACTGATACAGCAAATGAGAACATATTGTAAATCAAGGCAAATATTATTTAAACCAGCTCATGGTTTGAAATGGCAAACATTGAAAAGCAAAAGTATTATTAAAACCATATACTACATCATCACCTTGGTCCCATCTTATAGCCTACTCTGGGAAGAGAATATTTACTGTGCTTGAAAACTGGTATCACATCATCATGTGAGGTTGACTTTGTGACCTGGAGAACATTTCAGCTGCAACATTAGCTCGTTGATAAGCTTGGGATATGAGATCTTTGTGTAGGCATTCGTGGTGAAGGCATCTGTGCTATTGTAAGCATTATTTTTGACCCAACATTTCTACAGGCATGGCAGAATATGAATATATTTTCACATGAATATTCCCTTGTCTATTGTTATGCCACGAGCTGCAAAATGACCGCCTATAACCCCACTGTACAGGCGGGTTCTTGTTTAGATATACCTGGGCAGGCTCTGTTTTGCCGTGGTATCCTGGCACCTGCGGGCCGCAGAGGGGCGGCGTAGTTTGGGGAGACGAAGATTGCTGCTCCGGGGGCGAGGGCGGCGAGTCAGGCGGGAGTCAGTGTCCACAACGGAGGGTAACGTGATGTCCCCATCCGACCTGTTGCTACTGTCTGCAGTAGATGCAGTGTTGCTGGCGTTTAGTGATGGTTGCTTTAACCATTTTCGTATAAATGATTATCCACAGATGTGTGTCACTGCTGTGGAAGCACTTTGCAAATGATGCACGCGCAGCGGAGCAGGTCACGCGCACCTGACACAATTTGTTGTTTGTATTTTTCGCTCCGTTCTCTTTTTTTAATAGAGGGTGCATAACATTCAACTGCCCGAAGATCCCGACGTGAAGCCTGAAGGGTAAACACACCAGGTTTACTAATCTACCCGCACAATTTGTCTGGTGTCGGAATGTCTCTATGTTCTCTAGTACATTCTTAAAAAACAAAACACCATTTAATTTCGGGTTAAAATGTGTTGTAACTGCGTTACTGGGCATTGTAACGGGTAATATATTACCCACATTTCATTAGTAATGCGTTACATTACTTCGTTACAGCAAAAAGTAATATATTACTGTAACTCCGTTACTTTTGTAACGCGTTACACCCAACACTGAATGTAAGTGTACTTGAGATCATATACCTGTAGGACTTTGTCTGAAAAACGGTGGGTAAAACATTACACACCAAGCATATGATTTAAAAATTTTTTTAAAAAACAACCCTAAGTTTAAACAATGCACAGCTACACACAAAATATCCCTACATGATCTTGTTAACAAATAATCATTTGACTGCCATTATACTTGGGGAAAGGAAACACTTTCACCACTATAGTGGTAGTAACGCTCCTAAGTCACCTCCCCAAACTCCAGAAGTCTGATATGAAGAAGAGTAAGAGCAGAAAGCAGGATCTCAAATCCTGATGGTATCTGACATTTGGTATGTTGACAGCATGGTAATATATTTTGGGATCAAGGGTCAGTGCTCTTTCTAATGATCTGTCATCTCGACGATTAGCTGAAATCCAGAAATGTTCACAAACACAGGTTTACACACGCATACATCATAAAGGAGTTGATTGCATTGTTTAACTGTCAGACTGAAATCTGTGGGCCTTTCTCATTTCTCTAATTCCCCTCCTCGACTACTATCCTTGTGTATTAGTTCCGCCCACAGGAGATGCGAGCGGAGGAGTCGAGGAGGGGAACCGAGGAGAGAGGAGTGGAAGCAGCAGGTGGTTAGAGAAATGAGAAATCCTCTCCTCTGAGCGGTCATTTTAAAGAGACGTCCGTTAATGATGACAGGAGGCACAGCCCTCTTCATGATGACTTATATATTTACTTTTAATAAAATATTAATTAAAAATGCATGCAGAGCTGTCATTGGCTGAGATAAGTCCGGCCGTGCGTCACAACTCTTTTAAATATCACTGTTACCGTAAATTCATCTGCGGAGGACCCATCAGTGTATCCTCGATTATAGCTCCTCCAGAGAGCCTCCTCAATGCTCGATCCTCGGTCCTCGAAGTGCATTTAGAGAAATTAGATGTGGCGTGCTGAAATCCATTTCCGGGTCACTACCAGAGGACCGAGGATTCGAGGAGTCGAGGAGGGGAAATTAGAGAAATGAGAAAGGCCCTGTGTGTCACTCAGATAATAAAATGTGAACCCTTTCCCCGAGGTCTGTGGGTCCACAGACAAATACCAAACCTGACAGAACAAACCGCTACCAAATTAACACAGGGGCTTAGTTGCCTTTTCAACACCACCACACACACACACACACACACACACACACACACAACACACACACACACACACACACACACACACACACACACACCACACACACACACACACACACGCACACACACACACACACACACACACACACACCACACACACACACACACAACACACACACACACACACACACCACACACACACACACACACACACACACACACACACACACACACACACACACAGAGATTTGATAAGATATGCTTGTTTCACCGACAGCCCGTAGCAGCCTTATCACATATTCCTGTCATATCCCCACGAGATTTTTAAATGCTGGTACACAAGCCTGTCACTCACTTGCTGGCTTGCAGTCAAGATTGACTTCTGAGATATACAACAACAATTTAGGGGAAAATCAAATCCAATGGCATTTCGGTGTTTGGATACAGGGAGGGAAGAGGTCGCCTCAGAGCAAATATGCCTCTAGATTTTGACTCAGACAAAAGCTACATTGAAATACAAGCTTAGATGATTTCATGAAAGTAAAACATAATGATTAAATTATTAAAGTAACTGAATCCCAAATGAACAATAATATGATATGGTGTGCTAGGCGGAATAAATTGGATGATTTATTGCAGTTAGCTGTGGCCCAAGGCCTGGAAGCGGAGCTGAGGTCTGGCAGCAGTGAGGGGAGTTTCAGCCTCTGGGCTCAGACTCTAATCCATTTTCATATCAACCTGTCTGACCTGCCCGTCGCCTGCAGGATGTGCCGCAGGGACGGCAGTTGTTCCTCAAACACAAAATGAAGGTTTGCATGCCCTTTGTGATTGTGTGCAGCCTAGCAATATAGTTGTTTTTATGTAATTGTTCTTACAGTAAATGTTGTGATACGGTAAGATGTTTTAGTGAGGTCATAGTCTTCAGCAGGAATGAAAAACCCTGAAAGGAGTTAACATGTTTCCACATCCAGGTCTTTCTACTTGAAGTCAATGAAGTTATTGATGGGTTTTTCATTAGATGTTCTGAAATAAGGTCAGGGGTTAACACAAGCCTTAGAGATTAAAAATGTTTTCCTATAACATTAAGCATGTCACTAGCTACTCCAAAAGTAAAAGGCTAGAGGGAAAGCTAACGACTGGGCCTGAAACTCTGATTGTGGGTGACTCTGCTGTAAGAGATGTAAAAGGTCTGTGTAATAAGAACAACACCAAAGTACTCTGTTTTCCCAAGGATGTGGTCTCTGACTTGGCTGAGAAGATCCTGCATATTGGGGCTGAACATCAGAATGTAAAAAATGTGGTACTGCACATTGGAACAAATGATGTTGTGAAACAACAGTCAGAAGTGCTGAAAGAAGACTTTAAATGTTTGTTGGAAACTGCCAGCTCTCTAAATGCAGAGGTGTTCATCAGTGGCCCTCTACCGCCAGTCAGAAGAGGAGTGGAGAGATTCAGCAGATTGTTTGCACTGAACACCTGGCTTTCAACTGTCTGTACTGACCCTTCTGTCCATTTTATTGACAATTTTAACTTTTTCTGGGACCGCAGACATCTTTTTAAGGCAAATGGAGTTTGTCTGAACAAGTCAGGAGTGAAATTGTTTATCTCTAACATATTCAACTGCCTGCGTCATCAATCTGTTCCCTCTGCCAAGGACAAGCGGCAAGAGGAATCAAAACAGGAGAAACACATCGCGCAGAAAACCCTGAAGAAGTATCACTGCACCCACCTGAGGAATGTTCTGATTATGGGAGACCTATGACACAAATGGAGGAGTCTCCACTGCCCGTCACCCTCCCTGTCAACGCCTTTGAGGATACTCTTCATTCATCCCCCAGCTCTCTCTACTCTCCGCTCACCCTCTCACCCTCGCCCACCCCCCTGGAGTTCAATGACCGCATGACGGCGACACGCAGGGTGGCAGCATGTCCTTTACCCCCGCCCCTCAACGATGCCCACCAAAATCACCGAAGCAGAGATGCGCACCATCTCCCCCGGCTTCATCACCATGCCTACCACAATCATCAAAACCACAACAATTCAAGGAAGATGGAAGCAGATTTCCAAACCCCCCTTCCTACAGTGTAGCCCTCACCCTGCCCTCCTATGATGAGAGGAGCAGGGTGGTGGGTCCTCCCTCCCCTTCAAAGCCTGATAGGGATGTGTGTGTACAAAACGCTGGCATGTCCTTTACCCCCTCTCCTCAACGCCCACCAAAATCACCGCAGAGACGCGCACCATCTCCCCCGTCTTCATCACTATGTCAACCACCTCCCCCCCCTGGTCAACTACCTCCCCTCCCTTCAAGAAAGCATCTGCAGTCTCCGAAGCCTGATAAGGATGTGTGTGTACAAAACACAACAAATTCTTACTGATATGTGCTGGGTCCAGGCTCAAGGGCGTATGGCACTCTCAACTCTTTCCAGGACATGCCGGGGCCCTGCCTGCCAGTAGCTTTGCCGATATCTGTGTTGATAGGTAATAGATTAAGAGCGGTGAATCATCTTAGAAACAGGAAGCGCTCAAACGTTTGTGTGAGTTTATCTAATTTAGCAGTGATTCCATGTCAGCCACAGCTTGTTACAAAAAACATGACTGATAGTGTGTTTAACAAACTTAAACTAGCTTTATTAAATGTCAGGTCTTTGGCAGGAAAAACATTTTTAATCAATGATTTTATCACTGAGCACAAATTCGATTTTATGTTTTTAACAGAAACTTGGATTGAACAAAATAACAGTGCAGCTGTTCTTATCGAATCAACCCCTCCCAACTTTAGTTTTATGAGTCAGGAAAGAATGCATAAGAAAGGGGGTGGAGTTGCTATTCTGTTCAATGATTCCCTTCAATGCAGGAAGACATCGTATGGAAACTTTGATTATTTTGAATATGTGGCCCTTCAGCTGAAATGCTCCTCTCGAGCTCTGTTCCTAAATATCTATAGACCACCCAAATACTGTGGCAAGCTTTTTGATGACTTTACTGAACTGCTGTCTATAGTGTGTATTGACTTTGACCGTCTAGTCATTGTTGGTGATTTTAACATCCATGTTGACAACCCCCAGGACAGAGGGGCTAAAGAACTGTTTTGTGTTCTTGATAGCTATGGACTGACTCAGCATGTGACGGAGCCCACGCACAATAAGGGGCACACTCTGGACTTAATTATCTCAAAGGGTCTGAATATCTCTAAGGTTGTGGTGACTGATGTTGCACTCTCTGACCATTCCTGTGTTTTCTTTGAGAGCTCTACATCTGTTCACAAAAATGTTCAAAAAGAGATAACCACAAAGCGATATTTAACTGAAAATACTAGGGAAATGTTTACTCAGAATTTTTCTTCCACACTTGCCCCCTGCTAACATCTCAGTAAATGAGCTAGAGATCATTTAATTCAAAAATTAAAAATGTTATAGATGCCATTGCTCCAACTAAGGTAAAGGAAGTGTCTGGCAAGAAAATATCTCCATGGAGAAAGGCCATGACCGTGAAAACAGAAAAAAGAGAGTGTCGAAAAGCTGAACGCAGGTGGCGAAAAAACAAAACTCCAGGTTCACTTTGAAATCTATAAAGAGAGACTTGGCCTTTATAATTGGAATTGAAAAAACGCACGACAATCTGTCTTCTCTGACATCATTACCAAAAACAAAAACAACGCACGTGCCTTGTTTGCTACCGTCGACAGACTAACTAACCCCCCAGTGTCAGTAGCCTCTGAATTTCTATCCACCAGGGCGTGCGATGATTTTGCCTTCTTTTTCACTGACAAAATTCAGAAAATCAGACAAGCAGTCAGTGCCTCTGCATCAGGAACAGCAAATGTGTTGTCTCTGTGTCCACTTAACATCAATTCAGACATCATGACACAATTCCATCAGATTAATGATAAAAACCTAGAGGACATTATACAACTTCTGAAATCCTCCTCCTGCTGCCTGATATTATTCCAACGGATTTTTCAAAGATGTTTTGCCTTGCATGGCCTCAGATCTACTTCATATAGTAAACAAGTCTCTTCACTCAGGTATTTTTCCACAGGCCCTGAAAACTGCAGTCATTAACCGCTCTTAAAAAAGAATAATCTAGATGCTTCAGTAATGAACAATTACAGGCCCATATCAACCTCCCATTTCTAGTAAAATCATTGAAAAAGTTGTTTTTCAACAGTTGAGTAATTTCTTGCATTTAAATAGTTGTTTCGATGTGTTCCAGTCAGGCTTTCGTCCAAACCACAGCACTGAGACTGCTCTTGTAAAGGTCTTTAATGACATCCACTTAAACACAGACAGTGGCAGAACTTCAGTGTTAGTATTATTAGATCTCAGTGCTGCGTTTGACACTGTTGACCACAGCATATTACTAGACCGACTAGAAAACTGGGTGGGACTTTCGGAAACAGTTCTAAATTGGTTTGAATCCTACTTAAAGGACAGAAACAACTTTGTTTCTATAGGTAAATACACATCTGAGTTGACAAATATGACATGTGGGCTACCTCAAGGCTCCATCTTGGGGCCTCTTCTCTAAACATCTACATGCTACCACTGGCTCAGATAATGAAAAACAACAAAATAAGTTACCATAGCTATGCAGATGACACACACATTTACGTAACAATTTCACCAGGAGACTATGCTCCAATTCAAACACTGAGTAAGTGCATTGAACAAATCAATGACTGGATGTGTCAGAACTTTCTCCAATTAAACAAAGATAAAACTGAGGGTAATGTTTTTGGAGCCAAGTCAGAACATATAAAAGTTAGCGCTGAGCTTCAGTCTGCAATGTTCAAAACAACAGATAAAGCCAGAATCTAGGTGTAGTCATGGACTCTGACCTGAGTTTTCAACAGTCACATTAAAACAGTTACTAAATCAGCCTACTATCACCTAAAGAATATATCTAGGATTAACAAGACTAATGTCACAGCAGTATTTGGAAAAACTTGTCCATGCTTTTATCTTCAGTAGACTCGACTACTGTAATGGTGTCTTCACAGGTCTCACTAAAAAATCTATTAGGAAGCTGCAGCTGATTCAGAACGCCGCTGCTCGAGTCCTCACTAACACTAAGAAATTGGATCACATCATCACTCCAGTTCTGAAGTTTTTTACACTGGCTTCCTGTGTGTCAAGAATAGATTTCAAAATACTGCTGCTGATTTATAAAGCACTGAATGGTTTAGGCCCAAAATACATTTCTGACCTCCTGCTAAATTATGAACCATCCAGATCTCTCAGGTCTTCAGGGACTGGTCAGCTTTCTGTCCCCAGAGTCAGAACTAAACATGGTAAAGCAGCGTTCAGTTATTATGCTCCAAATATCTGGAGCAAACTCCCAGAAACCTGCAGGTCCGCTGCAACTCTGACTACTTTTAAATCCAGGCTGAAGACTTTTCTTTTTGTCGCTGCTTTTAATTGAACTATTCATATCTTAGACTGCACTGTAACTTTTATCCATGTATTTTTTTCTTTTAATGTTTCTTTTATTAGCTTTTCTTTTTAATGACTGATTTTAAATGCCATTTTTCTTAATGTCTTTCATTTTTTGTAAAGCACTTTGAATTGCCTTGTGTTGAAAAGTGCTATATAAATAAACTTGCCTTGCCTGCCTTGCCTTGCCTTGCCTTGCCTTGCCTTGCCTTGCCTTGCCTTGCCTTGCCTTGCCTTGCCTTGCCTTGCCTTGCCTTGCCTTGCCTTGCCTTGCCTTGCCTTGCCTTGCCTTGCCTTGCCTTGCCTTGCCTTGCCTTGCCTTGCCTTGCCTTGCCTTGCCTTGCCTTGCCTTGCCTTGCCTTGCCTTGCCTTGCCTTGCCTTGCCTATACTCCACTGTTGAATTTGAAGCATTGATTGAAACAGGTGGTTGCAATAAAGGGAGAGTATAAAGGTGGTCGGAAATATTAAAAAGTTACTCATGCCGCAGTGATGATGTTCCTTTATAGCCAAAACGTAATCTTTACCCATTAATTTTAGATAGCTGTTTAATTTGAACACATTTTAATTCAGACTACAAATTACTTCCAGATCACTATTTCAACTTTCCTTCTGGCTTGCATATTTAATGAAGATTTCATTTTTATCTTCCAATCGTTTCAACTACTATCAAATAACTGCAGAAGTATTTCCTGGGGAGAAGTAGCCATGGGTCAGAGTCACTGCATTATATTCTGTTTCAGACAAATGGCCCTTCAACAGGTTGTCTGCAGGATGTGACAGAGTGAACTCAAACCTCAGCAGTGACTGTAAAATGAAATATATGTCATCAGTGACATCAGAGAAAAGAATCAGTGATCCTATCTTCCTGTCAGTGGCAGGACAGGTGCAGCAATGCCCAGTCATCAGTCAGTGTCTTGTATTTCTCAGCTGGGTGACAGACGCTGTCAACATCTGCAGTCCTTCTCATTGTTTACGGGCCATGAACACCTCAGAGGGGAGTAAGGAACTGTGAGTGAGATGCTTAAAATGCCCAATTCTTCCCTCTTCAAAATAAACTGATTCAAGTTCAGGTATGCATAACCAGATGTTCTTTTTCCGGGCTGCATCCAAAGGATTTTGTGTCATCCATTGCACACATTATCTGAACTGCCATCCATAGCAACAAGGAGGAGACAGGAGGTGATCTGAAATATTTTGGAAAATCGCCTCAGGGGACAAACTCCTGCTTTGAAACACACACACACACACACACACACACACCACACACACACACAACACACACACACACACACACACACACACACACACACACACACCACACACACACACACACACACACACACACACCACACCACACACACACACACACACACACACACACACACACACACACACACACACACACCACACACGCACACACACCTGAAATAATTGGGCAAACACATGCCGAGACAGAGTTGAATTGATGTTGTTATTTAGGCCCTCATCTGATATAGACACAAAACCACCAACGGTAAGAAATACAAATGTTAGGAAAATGCATGTGTCTGTAATAAGAAGATGAATCTACGAAGATGTCAACTACAATCCTGTGGGAGCCTTCAGGGAGGCAGCAAGACGAGACCCAGGCAGGACCGCAGAGACAGGTTTAGCCACGACCCGAAGTCCACGACTTAATCCAGAACTCAGGATAGAGGGATCCAAGACACAGGACTACAGCAAGAAGATCAGCCTCGACTCCGGATCCCGGCGTAGATATAGACACAAAACAAGAAAACATTTGGCTGGGTTAATCGGAACAAGAGAATACATAGACACAGACAGACAGATGGAAGAACAAGCACTCCCTTAGAATAGGTTGAGGGCAAAGGGTAGCAAGTAAGAGAGTAAGAAACATAGGTGGAGAGGCACACTCAGGGAACAAGGTCCCCACTGGAGCCTTACTGTAGTTGGAAATTGATGAGAGATAGGGAGGTACGCTGTGTCTACGAATCGTAACACTCCCCGGCCTGTCTAAGCCACTCTACAAACCGTTTCCCTCTAATAAAACTCGAGAGGTTAGAGAGGGAAAAGGTCTTGGGTAAAAGTTATTCTTGATAAGAGAACATGCTGGCATTTGTATGTGTGAACCACATAAAAGGCAATGAAACCAATGTAACACAATCTTTGAATATATATCAGAAATCAACATTGATGATAATGTTAGGAATGAATTAATCACATGAAAGTATTAAAATTAGAGTACTTGAAATTATAACATTTCAGACATGATTACAAATGCTTATTGATGCAATACTGTGAAAGCTGTTTTTGGGATTATTCTAATATACGTTTATTTAATAGCACAGGGCGTTTAGATTTCCCATGGTACTTGTCTCCACATGACTTTGTTTGCAAAAATTAGTCTGGTGTATATTAATATAAAATGCTCCAGCCAAACATTGTTAGTGTGACGCAGCTATCAGCAGCTCGTATCAGGGCATGAACTGAATGATTTCTGCGCAACTGAACTCTAAAATCCCAACAATTGATTGTTCAATTATCCATTCTGTATTGAGTGAGGCAGGATGTGCTGCCTCACTGTTATTGTGTCTCATAGTCCTACAAGGGTCTGAAATCTGCAGAGCCTGATAAGAACCCCCGGCTGGTCTGTCCATTCACAAATTTCTCATGAGGTCACTTTGCTTTTGGATATTAAAAGTCAGCGGGGTGGCTGAGTAAGAGCTGGTTGGGGGGGGACGACATTAATGACCCTCAGGATGTTTTTCTCTCTGTCATGATAACACTGCTGGTTCCTTCCTTGGAAAAAAGGAATGTCCAACTACAGTGACTACACTTCAAATCAAGGAAAAGAGAGGTATCTACAGTATGTCACCGGTACCTCTTTGTGTGTGTGTGTGTGGGTAAGTGTGTATGTGCATGTGTCTTTGGTAAATAATTCATTCATTCAAGTGTTGTTGTGCCGGTCAAGCACAGCTGTACAGGAAAGAGACCCTCTCAGGTTATCAGCGCTCTCACCGGACACTCACGTCATTCCCCAGCCACACTGCAGATGTGTTTTCTCTTACCTAAAAGGGAAAACCTGGCAGGGAAACTACAGCAGTACATGGGACATACAACAATAAGGAACAGTCCTGTGGTGTGTTTTTTGTACAATTCCTAAAAAAATAAGCTGAAACGGAAATCAGGAGAGAGTAATAAAACAAAAATGAATATAATCAGAAACGGAAATTGTTGCATGCCAATGCTATGTTTATTCCTACAACTCTTTTAATTCGAAAACAGCTGCAAATAATGTGGTCTTTGGGTCAGTTTTTATCTTTTGGAAAACATTTCAAATTACATCAGTTGTAGATTGAACAATAACGTGCCTCCAGTGTGGCAAATTGTGAATTTCTACTAATTCGTAAAGTTGTTCATAGACCAAAGTGTGTCAAGGTGACTTCACTCTGTTGTCACTTTAGATGCTTTAGGCACCTGATCGCTACCTTCTTTGGGGAGGCGCATGTAAGCAACACTACAAGGAGGGTATAATATCTCCATTCACGTCCGTTACTTTTCTGAAAAAAACAGCCAAATTACCAGTCCTTTAAGTGTTACAAGACACATTATAAGCCACAACCAGCCAACTGTAGGCCCTCCAGGCGTGTGCATGACAAACAACTTCAGGCATTATTGTGGTTTTTCAGTTGTGGAAGAAGTACTTAGATCTCTTACTTAATTAAAAGTAATACAACACATCGTATTATATTGCATACTATTTAAATACATGTTACCGCCAATATTATTGCTACAATTTTAAGGAGCCAAAACAGAATAATCTTACTCCCTTCTATATTTAAATTAAAGGAGTCTTGGACCTCTTGAATCGTCAATCAATCACAGTGACGTTTTAGGAAATATTGTTTGTTTTTTTTAACTTAAATGTGTGAAGGTTTACTGATGTGCAAAGTGCATCTGGTGTATTGTTATCTGAATGATCTAGGACATCAGACTCAGAGAGAGAGAACATGTGCCTATGGATGTTTATTTAGCTAACAGCTCAGATTGAACGGGAAGGAAGACTGATATCCTCACTCTCAAAATAATAGATGCAGAAACAGGATGTTTGTTGCATACTATACAAGGTGAAGAGATAAGCGTGTATGGACAGGGGCAATGCTGCAGAATCTTTCATCTTCCCAAGTCACTCGATTTCATTCTTGAAATGTATTATTAAGATAAAAAAGTAAAAAGAAAAACAGGTTGTTCTTTTACTAAATACATACACAGCCGACGGAATACATTGGCATTTCTTGGAAAGTGTTACATTATCTTAGTCTTTTTCAGAAACGTACATGTTTGAGTGAAAAATAACTTAATAATCTAACAACTACATTTTAATTCTTATTTTGTGTTTCTCCAAATCAATTTTCATTAAATGAAAACAAATTCAAGTCAAGTCAACAGAGCAGTTTAGGCAGTGGCGAACCGTCAGGGCCTTCAAGGTATTCAGAGAATACCCTGGAACACTCAGATAAAACAAACAAAAAATCGATTTAATTATGTAAATAAAATGTAATAAAATGTATATAAAATGAATAAATGAGAATCGTGATCTGTGTTGTTGATCTGTAATATTACAGTGTTACATTGATTTGTTTGTCCTTCTCGGACCATGCACTACGCATTTCAGTGGTTTTGTGTTAGAAAAGAAAGCAACCAATCAGATCTTGTTCTGGGTCTCTGGGTAGAATATCCTTCAACCAAGGTATTCTACATCCTTGATCGAATGCCCTGGCCGTTGCAATGAATGAGAGCGTACGTTTGGACTGACAGTTTGATCAACCAATCATATATTGATTTGGAGCCAATGGGCGTATTCTTTCAGAGTTTCCCTTGGTTCCAGGGTACTCTAGAAGGCCCGCTAGTTAACTGGCTCGAGACAGAGGATCTAGATCAGGGGTGCCCAACCAGTCGATCGCGATCGACCGTTCGATCGCGGGGAGATTCCCAGTCGATCGCGAGATGTGTCTAAAAATAGAACAACAATATTCTGTTTTATCGTTAACTTCTTATAACATAATCTTCTTGTGCTAGAATAATGCATTTGAACGCATCAAAGCTTTGTGATTGGCCGGCGTGACCCCATGTGTCGGGGCGTGGCTGGTGGGCAGTGGGCAGTGCATTATTTCGCTGACGTTGTCCGTGTCAACAGAAGTGACTGTCCGCACACACACAAGACCGCAATTATGGCAGAAGCAAAAAAGCCCAAAATATATAATTTTCACTCCGAGTGGGAGGATGATTATTTTTGTATCTATTCCAATTCAAAGTCCATCTGTCTCATCTGCAATGCGAGCGTGGCTTTATCGAAGAAGGGTAATTTAGGAGCGTCATTTCAAAACAGTGCACAAACGCTACGAGACGGAATTCCCTCCTAATTCTGCCCTAAGCTCCCAAAAGGGGAGGGGCCTGAAAGGACAGCTAAATGCACAGCAGTCCATTTTCACCAGGCCCAACAAGAGCAAGGCTGCTACCATCTTAACATCTTAACGTGTCATCTTAACGTGTCAGTCACGTTCTTAAGAAACACATGAAGTCTTTCAAAGACGGCGAAGTTGTAAAAGAAGCATTCCTGGAGGCTGCTGACGTGCTTTTTGGGGACAGTAAAAATAACAAGCATTTTAACAGGTTTTTGATATAATAAAAACTCGGTTAGATACCGTTATTAATCAGCTGTAAGCTGTTTGAACTTATTCATTATAATTATTGTACAAAATGGTATAAGAATTCAAACTTAAATTGATTATAGTCTATTATCAATTCAGGTTAAGAAACTAGTGTTGCTTGCATCCTATTTTAAAGGCATTTATTTTTATACTCTACTAAAATGCAACAAAAAAGGGTTTGATTCTATTAATTTTGTCTTTTTTATTGCACTTTGGCAGCAGATTCCTGTGTAGCTTCAGATCTGAGTTGTCTTATTAGTAAGCCCTAATTTATACTTTTGTAGCAACACTATTTTTATATAATGGCAAAGAAAGGGTTCAGAGTATTTTCTTTTCTTCCTGTGGCATGTGGCAGCATGTGGCAGCACTGTTCAATGTTTCTTGAAAACATGACCACTGTAGTGTGACATGTGAATAAACTCCAACTCCGTATCAACAACACTGTTGTGTAACTTCATTTAAATACTTGTATGTGTGTAGATTAGAAAGAGGTAAGATAAAGGATCTGCAGTATTTTATGAGGTATTCATCGTACAAAGGTCAGTTTTATACAAGTAGAAGTGTGTATTTACCTGGTAGTAGGCTGTCAGTAATGGCTACGCCTCTCTATTTGGACTGGTAGATCTCGGCAGACTGGCAACTTTAAAAGTAGCTCTCGGTTCAAAAAAGGTTGGGCACCCCTGATCTAGATGAATGCGACGAAGCAATTCATGCCGTTTTATGGTCTTTAACGTTGAAATGGCAAGTGCAACAGGTGAAGATGAAGTTGTTGCGGAATTGTTGTGAGTACCCTTTTTGAGACGACAATTCAGTGAAAAGACGGACATTATAATGCCGCGGCGGGAGGGGGGGGGGGCGGGGGGGCGGGGGGGTGTACAGTATGTGTCTACAGAAGGTCCAGTTGTGATAGACACGGTTCACCACTGAGTTTAGGAGACTTAGGGAGACCCCGCCTAAGGACCTTCAAACATCCTGTGGAATTTCAGACAGATTTACCCATAAATCTCTCAGAGCAGCCTGCCTTCAGAGATATTAAACTTAATAATACCAGAAATCCGCCTTCTAATGCGACCACAGATGAAGAAAACAAGCATTTATTTACACCATGAAAATCATATGCAGGTTACAGAAGTTGTATTTAAAATACAACATAAACCAGCAGATAAAAAAAGCGTATAATTTGAATCCTTCCTCACAGTTATCTGTTCATCATTTTCTCAATATAACTGGCATGGATGAGTCTTCCCCGACACAGTGTTTTCCTACCTGTTATTGACTTTGAGTTAAGGCTAAGCGAGATCCCATTTTAATGATTTAGAAAACTAATCTTCAAAAACACATAAAACGAGTTTAATTGAAGTCATAAGTCCTGGGATTGAAAAAGGTACTTAAGGAGGATTTTGAGATGTTAATGTTATTTAAATAAGAAGAAATATCTTCAAATCATGTTCCTTTTATGTTCAAGAGGTTAACCCGCAGGCATACGTTCTCCTTTTTAGTTTATTTGCAAATATGTAGCTAATAACACATCACCTACAGACTAGCCCGGCTCATTATGTTCTAACACATGTGGGCCCATTGTGAGAGAAAAATCATCAACTGTGAGTGACTCATCTCACAATGGAATACATTATAACAACAAATCCATCCATCCATCTTCTCCCGCCCTCTTATCCGTGGTCGGGTTCGCGGGGGTAGCAGTTCCAGCAGAGAGCCCCAAACTTTCTTTTCCCTGGCCACATCAACCCAGCTCTGACTGGGGGATCTCAAGGCACTCCCTGGCCAACGAAGAGATATATCCCTCCACCTGGTCCCTAGGTCTACCCTTGGTCTCTTCCCAGCTGGACGTGCTGGAACCCTCCCTAGGGAGGCGCCCAGGTGGCATCCTTACTAGGTGCCCGAACCACCTCAACTGGCTTCCTTTCGACGCGAAGGAGGAGCGGTTCAATTCCGAGTCCCTCCCGGATGACTGAAACTTCTCACCGTATCCCTAAGGGCCAGCCACCCTGCGGAGAAAACCCATCTCGGCCCGCTTGTATCTACGACCATCGTTCTTTCGGGTCATGACCCATCCTTCATGACCATAGGTGAGGGTAGGAACGAAAATGGCCCGGTAGAACAGAGAGCTTTGCCTTCTGGCTCAGCTCCCTTTTCGTCACAACGGTGCGGGTAAAGCGACTGCAGTACCGCTCCCGCTGCTCCGATTCTCCGGGCCCATCTCACGCTCCATTGTTCCCTCACTCGAGAACAAGACCCCGAGATACTTGAACTCCTTCACTTGGGGTAAGAACTCATTCCCTACTTGGAGTGGACACAGTCCATCGGTTTCTTGCTGAGAACCATGGCCTCAAATTTGGAGGTGCTGATCCTCATCCCAGCCGCTTCACACTCGGTTGCGAACCGATCCAGTGAGTGCTGAAGGTCGCAGACCGATGAAGCCATTAGAACCACATCATCTGCAAAAAGCAGTGGTGCAATCCTTAGTCCACCGAACTGCAGACCCCCTCCCCCACGACTATGCCTCGAAATCCTATCCATGTATATTACAAACAGGATTGGTGACAAAGCGCAGCCCTGGCGGAGGCTAACCCCCACCGGAAATGGGTCCGACTTACTGCCGAGGACCCGGACACAGCTCTCACTTTGGGAGTACAGAGATTGGATGGCCCTGAGTAGAGACCCCCTCACCCCATACTCCCGCATCACCTCCCACAGTAACTCCCTGGGAACTCGGTCATACGCCTTCTCCAAGTCTACAAAACACATGTAGACCGGATAAGCGTACTCCCAGGCCCCCTCCAGGATCCTTGCGAGAGTAAAAAGCTGATCCCGTCGTTCACGACCAGGACGGAATCCGCATTGTTCCTCCTCAATCTGAGGTTCGACAATCGGCCTGACCCTCCTTTCGAGTACCTTAGAGTAAACTTTCCCGGGGAGGCTGAGTAGTGTGATGCCTCTGTAATTGGCACACACCCTCTGATCCCCCTTTTTGAAAAGGGGAACCACCACCCCGGTCTGCCCCTCCTTCGGTACTGTTTCCGACTTCCACGCAACGTTGATGAGACGTGTCAACCATGACAGTCCCTCAACACCCAGAGCCTTCAGCATTTCTGGGCGGATCTCATCCACCCCCGGGGCTTTGCCACTGTGGAGTTGTCACAGATCATGGATATTAATTTCAAACTTGGTGACATTAATGCGTTTTAAAAAAAGTTGGAACCACTACAATCATTGTTGATTGTTTGTAGTGTAAGGGTTGGATAGCACATGTCACAACAAAAATATATCAGTGTCTGTCAACAACAACTTATTGATAAATAAGCCTTGATAAACCGCCTTTAAATGTATTATGTCAACATATTTCCCATAACTGTAGGTTAGCTGAAAGCAATAATATTAAGTACAAAATGAAATGTGTTAACATACTACATTTCATTAAAGTCCACGTTTCAGTTTTTTCCGTGTACTATCATCCCCTCCACCAAAACCAGCAGAATTCCTTAAGAGACTTGCACAACACACACCAGACAGGTAATTGTAGTTGTCACAAATTATACAGTTTGCAGGTCCTACATTATGCAACAGTGTGATCCGGACAACCATTTGTTAATAGCAAATTACAGGAAAAAAAAACATGCGGCCTGGTTTACATTACACACCAGCAGCGTCTCACACTTACACTCACACACTATCCTCACACTTACAAGCAAGGTACCTCACAGCCCTAGTGTTGTGTTGAGAATAGTACATCTCACAGAACCGCAAGCATGGCTGTCAATGAAATGTTGTAACAAAATGATATTTATATAGCTTAATGTCAAAAATGTGCCTGTTATATACAGAATATGTATAACATAACACCCTCTGTCCTTAGCTCCTTGCAGCACAGGGAACATTGTATTCTTACATTGCAATGCTCTGTGGAATAATATTGTACAATGAGCTCTTAAAGATGCTATGGTGCCCTGAACATTAAGGGATTTATAGTTTAGACTCATGTGTATGATGAATACCTTAACACCCTGGTTTCCTGCCTCTTGTCATGCATTCCCTCCAGATTTCCTCTCTCATTCACACCATATGTGAAGGGATTTAGAGACTATGAGAAACAGCTTGCTTGAAACACCACGATCCAAGGCCTCATCACCTGAGCCACTAGATAGAACATATGGCAGCACACTCTGTGTATACATGTCTATGGATCTTTATTGAATAATAATAAGTTATCTTACAAAACAGATCTGAATAACAAATGTGTACAGAAGGTCCATAAATACTTACCAGGCACGCTTTTTAAAGGAAAAAGCGACCATATTTGTTACCAATGTTTGCTATTATAGCTTTAAAATCGCAATCGAGTTGTTTGTGGTTCATTGCCTTTTGAAGGTGCACAGTAGAATATAAACTTCTGCAACAATTACTTTTTAAATGATGGATATCAAAGGTTAAGTGTTTTATTTGAAAGGAGAGTGGAGGTAGTAGATACACATCATAAAAGGTGTATTCCCTCCTGTATTGGGTTATCCAACTGTCCAATACAGAGAGAAATGAACTGTATAAAACGTGTCACTTGTGATAAAGCACACTGGCCTCATAGGTTTCAATTGCAGCATGAGAAAACTCAATGTCTCCTAAGATCTGATAAAACCGTGGCGAAAACAATAGTTTGATAAGGCATGAATGGCGTGTTTGGCAGAGGTAAACATCATGATCTATGTGCCAGATCCAATGAAACTGGAGATTCAAATGAACTCTATACCCTCCTTTTGTCAGCCTTGCATTACCAGTTAAATATTTGATGAGCTGACAGGTGATATCCTCCTGCCCAACGGAATGTTCCGGCTCACAGAAAGTCTTGGAAACAGGTTTCAGGTGTGTGTGAGCATCATATTACATTTGATTTGAATAACGGTTTTAAGAAGTTACCCATTAACCTATTCCTCAAATGATCGCCCAGAGATACGGGCATGTTATAAAGGAAGTAGGGTTGCAATGGTGCCCACACAAACATTGTGGCATCATGCCTGAGGTGAGAAGTGATGGCTCGGATTAATGATTGACTTAACTGTACCGAATGTTTATTGACATCCTTGGTCATATATGAAAGAGGTACAGTAAAAACACTGACAAAGTTCCTCTTACACATTTATCCGAACTAATTTACTAAGCGTTAACTGTCCCTTTGCTCAACCATCCTATTAGAGAGATATGAACGTTTTTTCAAACTCTCGGGAAGCCAATAAGGACATTGCCCTTGCAAAAAAATGTAACAAAAACAACACAATGTCTTGTCTTCCTTATATGTCCCGAGAAAACCCTATAAAATGTTAAACGGTATTTAAAGAGTTGTTTATCCATCAAGTTCGTAAAGTGTTTTTATATTTACAACACACTCATGGCAGCCATCTGCTGCAGTCATTTGGCCTGAGACTGTTTCTCACTGGGAACAGAAGGTTCACTCTTAACACATGAGGAAGTGCAGTGTACCTTAGATAAAATTGTTGCCCCTCAACTCCCCGACACACACACACACACACCACACACACACACACACCACACACCACACACACACACACACACACACACACAACACACACACACACACACACACACACACACACACACCACACCACAACAACACAACACACACACACACACACACACTCCCTTTGCGGTCCGTGTATCTCTGTGTTAGGGGCTGGCTGGCCGCAGCAGCACCCCTCCTTGGCTCAGGGTGGCACACAGGGGTACGGTTTCCTGAGCAACTTGAGCAATTATGGGAAGTGTGGTGACCCGAATATTAACCCATGTGCACCCACATTGCATTCCTCCCCCCCCCCCAGCTCATCGGTTAACTGCTACAAGCGCACATACAAATAATTGAGAGACTTTATGTCGGTTAATTTGGGTTCATGTAGGACAAAGTCGGTGACAATCGCTGTATTCATCTCAGCAAAGCCAAGGGGAGGCTAGTGGGTATGGGAATGTGTTCCGGTGTACTAAATCAAGTAAACCCTTTTTTCTAACCAAAGACTTGATGATATCTTCGCCGCATAGTAGCTTGCATCCAGCATCACATGGTAGGCTCCGAAGCATCACATGATGCTGAGAAACATTGTGATGTGGTCAAGGGAGGTCATTTAATAGAGGCCCTGGAGGTAGACTGTTAATGTTCCTTTTCTCTCAATACTTTTCCAACTTCACAGAAGCTGGATGGAGGTTTGTTTTCTGTGTATTTGTCGTGATAATAACATTTCTGGAAATTTAGAAATTACTGACAATATTGAGCCAAATAAATGTTCTTCCTGTCCACAGAAACTGCCTTTAGTCTTTGTATTGGCCACAGAGCAGGCTCTGGGCTTTCTCCTACGTTAATCTTAAAAACATACACCAGGTGTTTCACATTAAACTGCCAGATTTACCACAAACAGCGTCGGAAGGAGTGTGACATGCTTATCAAATTTACAACCAGAGCAAGGAACCACAGTGGGTTGAGCAATCGCAGCCGGCACATTTTTAGAGGGGACAAAAAAACAGGGTTTTTAAAAAAACGTTTTTCTTCATATTATATATTACAAAACACAAGTCTACAATTTTGGAGCCAGATCTTGTCCCAAAGAGATACAAATCAGGTGGTACATTATGGCTCTTCTGCATGTTAGTGGAAATAAAAAATAAATAAAAACAACATTATAGATGTCAGTTTTAATAGTATTGTAACTTGCTTGCTTCCACAGGACAATTTCACGAGACAACATGAATTTACTGTGCACTAGCCCTGAAGGAATCCTAAAGTCATTAAGTCAACGTGATACGGTTGACTGGACAAAAGGTTTATTGTACACTATTTGTGAGAATTGAACCTAGGGGCAGTATGTACAATAGAAAAAGGTTGGGGCCCAGAATCGAGCCTTGGGGAACCCCACAGGTAAGAGGGGCTTTGGCAGAGGAGAAGGCACCTAACTGCACTGAGAAGCTACGGTCCGTCAAATAAGACCTGAACCATGCAAGGGCAGAGCCTGTAATGCCTGCGGACTGTTCAAGCCGTGACAACAGGATACTATTATCCACAGTGTCAAAGGCAGCAGTTAAATCTAATAGCATCAAAACAGCTGGGCTGCCTGAGTCGGCGGCTAACGAGCAGATCATTAAAAAACTCTTAAAAAGGGCTGCATGCATGCCATGCGTGGTTACAAATGTCTGCCAGCTGGGCGTATGACTACTCGCTCCAGGCTTTAGATAAAAAGGGTAGCTGGGAGATGGGCCTGAAATTTGCGAGAATGGAGGGATCGAGATTTATTTTTAAGTAGTGGCTTAACCACGGCATGTTTGAAGGCAGCTGGGACACATCCTGAGCTAAGAGATGTGTTTTACAAGCAATACAAACACTTGCTCCAACTGATTCAAAACATATCTAAGGAAGCGAGAGGGAATGCTATCTAAGGTGCAGTTTGTCGGCCGCAAGTGCTTGACTACATCCGAGAGAGAAGAGAGGGATACAGGCTCAAAATGGTCGAGGACAGCAGGGCACAGAAAGGGAGCAGGATCTGGGGTAGCACTAGTATAGGCTAGCCTAAGAGCAGATACTTTTTCGATAAAAAATTTAAGAAATGTATTGCAGAGAGTAGTTGATGGCACAATTGGAGAAGCATCACAAGGATTAATGATCGAATTAAGGACATTAAAAAGAAGTTGAGGTTTATGGCTGTTTTTGGAGATTAACAGAGAAATATACTCTGTTTTGGCTGCTTTGACTGCCGTCTGATAATCGGAAAGGCAAGCACGAAGAATTTCTAAGGAGACATGAAGTTTATCCTTTTTCCATTTTCTCTCTGCACGCCTGCAAGCGTGTCTAAAAGCGCGAGTACAATCATTGTATCATCTTTCTCTTTATCTCTATGCACTAATGTCTCATGAAGGCATATTATTAACTCAGCATCCAGGGCATCATCTCTGGAGTTTTTTGTTTCCCACCTGGCGGGTCATCAGTTTTAAAGGTTACATCTGGACAATGAGTGGGGGCTGCGCCTGTTGTCTTGTTCCTGGCGCCTTATTATTTATTATCATCCTTCTGGATCCATGTTTTTTTCTAAATATATGTTCATATTATAATTTGGATTTTCATTCGGAGTAGTTCATTTTGGAATTTTATTATCGTTGTTAATCTATAAACACTACACCCTTTGCACATCTGTCCGTCCTGGGAGATTCCTCCAATGTTGTTATTTATAGACAATTATTTTAATGGCCGACAGGTGCCAACGCGTTACAACGGCCCAAAACATTTCCATTTGAACACAATGCAGCTTCAGAAACGATGAAAATATAAAAATCACAAATGGGCAAAACACATGCAAATGAAGGAACGTCTTCAATAGCTAACCAAGTCATTTTTAAATCTTCTGACGAAATACGTACAATCATGAAACAAGCCTACATGGGCCAACAGCTACAGTTCTGTCCATGTGAATTTGAGCGTTTCCGTTTCTTGCTACGCTTCTTGCAGCATTTAGTATTTGTAATGTTTTCTAAATGCTGCACATGTGTTGTCAAGTAGGTGAAGATATTTCTTAATTGGCATGTGTCTTGGCACATCTGTGTTTTTATATTTGCATTGTTTCTGAAGATGCAGAGCATTTCTCCCTAACGGAAATGTTTTGGGCCGTTGTAGCACATTTGCACCTGTGGGCCACCGTAAATATTCCAATCCTACTGTAGCAGGATAGACTGTTCAGCCCTATCACCATACAGGGCAACCTTTATAAAGAGGGGTCAGTGTCGCTCTTTGGCACGAAGGCCACTTCCGGGTTCCGCTGACGTGCTTTCTCCACTGGCACCGGTGAGTTTGCAGTGGCTGCCGTTTGTGATTGATTGATTGATTGATTGAAAAGTTTATTAACAGCTTGTATATTGGGTACAGTACACCTAGCATGACAATTAGCCTAAATACTAAATGTATCGCTGGTTGTTGACCCTTGCAGGGATCCTGCAGCCCATGTCTGCTGCCACTGTAAATGAAGCTCTCCTGCTGTGTGTTTGTCTGAACTTGGCCTGATCGGTAGGTAGACCTTCTGCTAGTATCATTCTTCCTGAATGTTCTTAACCTAGTATTGTTATCGTAACATCACCTTAAATGTAATGTCTGCTAGGCTCTGCGCTGGAAGCGTGATAAAGGACTGCTGTTTTGCCTCCACGTCTGTTTTGCCTCCACGTCTGTGTTGCATCCACGACTGCTCTAAGTTTACGAGTGTCTTGCCTGCAATAGTATGAAGCTGCAGCGTCGGAGGCTGCACTCTCAGGACCGCACTCCCACGACCCTAGTTGTTTTGCGTATTGTGTTGTGTACTTACCATAGACTGTATATATAAAGTAACATATTATATCTTATATTATTAATATATATATATAAATAATTCTGATAAAATGTTATTCCAGCGTCAATAAATGAGTGTTAATCCCAGTGTGTACAACATCACATGTCATTCTACGGTGGCCGGCAGGTGCAAACGCTAAACAACGGCCGGAAACACACACATAAGCAGGAAACACCTTCAAATAATGAAATGAAAAACCAACAAACCCTGAAAACACATACAACAGAAAACGCTGCATTTACAGAAATGATGCAAGCTAAACCTACAACACACAAACCCTGAAAACAAACGCAACAGAAAAACGCTGCAAATACAAAAACGATATACAAAGTCAAAAGCACATAGGCCTACAACCGAAAAACACATTACAAAAAAAAAAACATTCCGGAAGTGCTTCAGGCCTCTAGGGGGCGCGCTACGTGGAACAGATCGATGTATGACCAGACATAGAGAGAACGAACAAGAGGAAAGAAAGTTCATTTAAGTGGAGAAAGATATAAGAAGGTAAGTTTTGTTTTGTTTTTTAATACATAGAGCGTCATATTTACCTAGCTAGCGTTAGCGTGCCTAACTACTACACCAGCTGAGGGAGGAGAGCTTCACGTGAAGAGAAGATAAAGTGAGGGAAGAACATTGTAAAGAGATGACAAATCAAGTGCAAGTAAATAACACGGGCCATAGTGAGTATCGCGGAAAAAGGACATTTGAATTCTTAGCAGTTTGTTTATATTTATGTATTTGTGTATAGATGTTGCAACTATACAGAGCTTTAGCAATTGCCTGTAACTATGGTCATGCTAATAAAGCTATTGCATTGAATTGAGAGAGAAAGAGAGAGAGATAAAGTGACAATGTGAAGAGGGACAAAGTAATGACAGGATAGTAGTGTGCATTAGACATTCAAGGAGAGAGAGAGAGACAAATCACAGATTCAACGGTGAACATGATGTATCTATTTATTTAGCTAACCACTATTTAGACTATGTGTTTTTGATTGACTTGATTACATGGATTTACTACATCAATGTATGTCTTTTCAGGCTGCCATGTTTTGTTCTTTCTGTGGCCAACATCTGGGGACAGTTCAAGTGTTCTGTGGCTCCTGTGGCAAACATGTACAGTTTTTGGCAGAAGTTGAACACAACAGTAAGTTCACTTTTTGTATTGTATCTGTTTCAAATGCAAGAAATAAGGATTCAACACACTACTCTGTTTAGAATACTAATTGTAGATGCATACACTAGTTATCAGCATGAAGGACACATTTTTTCATTGTCTGTTTATGTGAAATATGTAGAAGCCATCATTAAATTGTAGACCAACGCATGATTAAATACACAAAACAGCTTATATTATACATTCATAATTGTGTATTAGTTATATCTTTATAAAGAACATTATACATTTAGAATCAGATTTTGAGACAGTGAGCCATGACATGATGTTTTCTTCTTTTTCTCCTTGTGTTTTTGAACTATAGAAGTTGCAATCATCCTCCCAGCATGAAAGTATTCGTCATCTTTTGCAGCTGTTGATAGTTTTTGGTAAATTATTATCACGTTAACCAACAGTTGCCACGTTATCATAAATATATACAGTATAAGATAATTTAATTGTCACGTAAATCAAGCTGCAAAATCCATAAGCAGCTCCTATATTTACAGTACAGTATTGAACATAAGACAGATTTGCGAACATCATTACCTGCATTGTCAAACTTGAGGAATTTCCTGTCCTGTGGACCATCAAATATTCTTCTCATTCTCAGGCATTCCATTAGGAGGGTCAGGAACTCACGCTTGGGACCACCAGTGTCCACTCCATACTCAGTTTGTCCCTCATCATCAGTAAACTTAACCTGCATCTGATGAGAGGGGTCGAATGAGGCCCCTTTGAAGCCGCGGATTGCTCCATCCCACACATTGGCTCTATTAATATTGAACCTGCTGCAAGAGGTATTTTTAATTTTTGCAGAGAGTTCTGCAACAATGTCTGGCGCAGTCAGGTATTCTGTGCTGGGAAAGACAAAGTGATGTATTGTAATATTAAATGATGAAGCTAGTAATAAGATTTACAGTATAGAATTAAAAAAATCAAGTGATAAAAGTAACAATTAATACATTTCCTCTGCAGTTTGCTCCGTTTCCTCTTCTGGCTCAGACTGGCTGTCAATAATGATAAGTGCATACACAGTTGTGTAGTTGCTGCAGTGAGAAGACAGTTGAATAATTACTTTCAAATACATAATATATGCATGACAGTCATATTTGCAAAAGGATGTCGATCCTCTTCCTGGTTTTTTTAATACATTGGGTTCTAAACTGACAACAGCACTTTGTCATACTCCTGCACAATCCTTGTAAACATTTGAAATGGATGCAACAAAAAATATCTGACCTTTGAAAAATATTTGTGGGTGTTTTTTGTATCGTCTTCACTAAGATGTTGTGGGTGTCCTTTGGAAATGTATGAAAGTATAATTGTTCTGCTTCCTGGCAATATTACCCACTGTGATTGGAGGCTATGCAAACAACCAAATGTACAAATAAAAATACACACCAAACAACTGTGTCACGATGCAACTGTCAACATCGTTTACCTATAGAAGGTGTTCTGACCCGGGGCAGACTGGACCTCTTCCTGGAATGGGGTTGGTTCTCCATCCTACTTTTACCCAATAAATAATGATGCAGTTTATCTAATGACAGTGTCATTAGCACACAAAGGTATTTATTGATTTCATGTTCACAAATTCAAACCTACATGGTATAATTACATTTGTAATTAGTCTTACCCGATCAGACGCTGGTTGTGGGTGCCTGAGAGGTCTGATAAAGGTAAACAAAAAATATATTCAAACTACTGTACTGTTAAAACATTCTGCTTCTTGTGGCACAAAATAACATGTTGACATTGTTTTATTTTACCCTGGCAAACTGTTGTCCATTCTGGGAGTGCTCTGTTCATTTGGAAAGTCCCACACCTGCATACAACACACAAATGACTGACTGAAATAAAATAAATTCACTTTAATTAAGAATAAATGCCACGATAGATCCAAACTGACCACGGTGTCAGCAAGACTGTCTCCAGATGGCAACTTTGCAACAACCACACTGTCCTCGTCACTTGAAGAGGTCGTTCCAGTGTAACCTAAGAAAATAAAAGTGTCATGATTAATACTATACAAATAATTGTTCCCCTACGTCTGTACCTATCATCAAATGTTGGTTTGAATCCTGAATAATTGGATTGACATCAATCAGAAAGGATTCAATCGAAACACGAAATGTACATTATATTGTTGACCGTCTGTTTCACTCTCACATTAGGATTTAGGGCACAACAAACCAACATTGTTGTGAGAAAAAAGGTTAATTTAGAATTACAATCCTTAAGAGGGAATTTATATTTAGTTTGAACAGAAGGAAAGTTTGGAAGCTTTTGTTGATACTTAAATTCCATTTGTTCTGCCGCTATTCATAAGACCATTTTACGTCATAAGTTCAACCACGAAGAGAAAGGAATGATGGGTGGAATGAATTGTGTTAAGAAATATAGACAGAACAACTGTTATGTTTACATTTGAACTATTATACAGTTTAGTGCTTTAAACAAGGGGGAATATATGTCAGAAGCACTTACAACTGTTTTCAACGGCTTCAAGAGTACAGATGTACAACGTAATTCGTTGGTAGGGCTTTCCAATGACCTCTTTGTACATCTGTACTGTGAAAGGGGTGTCCGTTCCGGGGATATTTGTTATCATCCTCGCATCAGGGTACAACAAGACATGGGCACCATCTTCCAAGTCCTGGTTAAAGGCTTTCTGCTTTTTTATGGCAGCAGCCAACAGTTCTCCACAGGCCCATTGAGGTTCAACATTAAGGCGAAGTGACCTCCCTCTCACGGGTTTAAGGCAGCCATCCATCCTCCTCATTACTCCAACAGAAATCTGCAAAAAGACAATAATATGCAAATGAATAAAACATTTTTTTGGACATTATATGAGTGTGGTGAGCAGATTTGAATGACAGATGTATTCATAATAGAAAACGTTGCATATCGTCACCAATATCTGTTTATTTTTGGAGTTATGCCGTCCCTTTGTAAAAAAGGTCTCTCCCTCTTTTTTATTTCCCTATATTTCTGAAAGGACTCTACAGCTGAGCTTCCTGCTACAAAAAAAACAGGAATAAAACATTCATTACTCTTCATTATGTTCAATAGGAGTCTCATCCTCAATCCCTTCTGAGGAACATCTTATAACACATTCAACAGTAGGTAAGCCACATAGTTTAGAGATGTATTTGTATAATAACAGAATTCGAACTTTTAAACCAAGTTTTCTATAAATACTTATTGTTTGGTAATAAAACAAACAACCTATTTACCTGCACTGGTGCTAGGCTGTGCACTTAGATGCGCACTAGTGGTGGGCATCTCCTCAGGGACTTTGTTAGTCACATCTTTTAGAAATGTGATGTCTCTGCCACAGACACCACAAAAGCCATGCGAAGATGTCACGCTGGAACCACAGAATGGACAGTACATCTGTGGAGAAATAAAATGTAGGACAGCTAGGTTAAGTCAAAAAGAGTGGATATTTTTCGGCTACCTAAATATTATAATAGTATTAAAGAACGGTCTTTCAATTAACTCATCAGAAGCCAACCTCCTGTCTATCCCCCCACAAACCAAGCACCGAACCTGGGGGGACAGAGCTTTCTCCATCGCTGCCCCCTCCCTCTGGAACTCACTCCCATTAAACATCAGACTGCACCGACCCCCCCACTTTCAAAACACACCTCTTCAGACTGTCTTTTAATGTGGGAATAATGTTGTGTTGCTGTTTTAATATTTTAATTCAACTTTTTACATTTGATTTCCTTTTTATCACCGCATCGCATTTGCGGCTCAGTTGAGGCCCCCTCCAGGAGGTGAGGGCGTGAGACCCCACCCAGTCTGTGTGATCTGCGTGTAGGGAGGGGCGTCCCGGTTCTATACTATATCTATATTATGTCAAGAGTTACATTTAGGTGCACAATGGCTCTTGCAAGCTCTTTGATCAAACACGCTAACGCTAGCTATGTAAATATGACGCTCTATGTATAAAAACAAAACTTACCTTCTTATATCTTTCTCCACTTAAATGAACTTTCTTTCCTCTTGTTCGTTCTCTCTATGTCTGGTCATACATCAATCTGTTCCACGTAGCGCGCCCCCTAGAGGCCTGAAGCACTTCCGGAATGTTTTTTTTTTGTAACGTGTTATTCGGTTGTATGTGCTTTTGACTTTGCATATCGTTTTTGTATTTGCAGCGTTTTTCTGTTGCGTTTGTTTTCAGGGTTTGTGTGTTGTAGGTTAAGCTTGCATAATTTCTGTAAATGCAGCGTTTTTCTGTTGTATGTGTTTTCAGGGTTTGTTGGTTTTTCATTTCATTATTTGCAGGTGTTTCCTGCTTATGTGTGTGTTTTTGGCCGTTGTTTAGCGTTTGCACCTGCCGGCCACCGTACATTTCACCTTCAATTCACGGTTTTCAAAACGTTAGCCACATACTAATGTTAACCGGAATCTTCAGAATAAAAGTGTTAAGTTAATAGTTAGTGTGAACTTCTGGGTTTTTCAGAATAAAACTGTTTTTAAATTAAAACCCTGTATTTAATTTAAATTACGTTATATCAACATTGAAACATTGAGGTTTGGGAGGGAGGAAGAAAGATTAGGATTAGGTAAAAAGGTAGAGAGTGGTTAGGGTTAGGATGGGGGGAAGGGTTAGATTGCGCACTGCATTGAGGGGCTTCAGGCGTTCATGTGAACGTGCTCCGTCACGTGCCGCCGTGACGTGCTCCGTCGGACCTGTTTGTGCGGTTCTACAAGTGCAGTCCTGTAACTGCTGTCTCCGACGCTGCAGCTTCATGCTACTCCTTGCCTGCCTGACTGTTGCCTGGACGGCTGGTCTACCCTCACGGCTGTGTCTGTCTGTACAGCCGGCTTCCTGCCCTACTGTGCTTCACCGCTACACTACTGTCTGGCGGGTGTTGTTCTTGGCCTACATTGTCTGTACCAGCCTCTTGGTATCACTGTGCCTTTGCTCTTCATTACAGGCAGGGCCGCCTTAATGCACGGGCTGACCTGGGCTGAAGCCCAGGGGCCTACGGAGATCGGGGGCCTATCATGAGCCAATACAATTTTTTAAAAATATATATATATATTTTTTCGGGTGTTTTTTAAAAATGTTAAATAAACAAAGTCTTGGCTTTCAGAATATGAAACTTTTATTTCCAAAATCACACGATAAATACATTTTTGAAGTTTGTAAAGGGAAGATGACAGCTCTCACTCGCCCCCCCTCCCTCCGGCTGAAATTTTGAATGTAAGGTGTATAGTAATCATAGATAACACGGCAGGGTCCGTTACAGTTTGTTTTCATCGGATTTCAAAAAAAAAAAGTCTTGGCTTTCAGAATATTAAACTTGTTTCGGCAAATTCAGATGATAAACTTTGAAGCTTGTAATGGCATAATTACAAGCGGAGAACGGAGTAACTTGACGTCACAGCAGGCATAACAACAGCCGGTGTTTCTCGTGAGTATTTTCCCCGGGAAACAAACACAAACGCAAAATTACACAAACACACACACGTATACACACACACACACACACTCGTGAGCTTCCCCCAGACCAGTAATCCAAACGGAAATATCTTCCCTCCATACTATTTTAATCATTTGCTCCGCTAATCAATCAGATCAATGGATTCCAGAGATTTTTCTCAAAAATGATGACTCCGAAACAGTAAGTGGGCACCACTTAACAGCCAATGAGAATATGTTTCACATGTGACTTATTCAAATTGCGAGTGATTGAGTGACAGATGAAGGTTGTTTAGGAGAAAATGTCGGAGAAGAAAAAGTTTGAGAGTGGCGCTCGGAAAAGGAAATTGTTGAGGGAAAAGGAGTTTCGAGACAAGCAGCTATTACAAAAAATACCTAAGTTTACAGGTTATTTTAAACCTGTAGGCCAGGATGAGGAGGAAGGACAGATGAGTTCTGTACCGAGCGGCAGCGGTGCCGGCCTCGGAGCCAAGTAGGCCGTCTGGTTCTGATAGCAATGGAGTAGCGGAGAGGAAAAACAGACAGGAGGGACATTATCTGTTGGAGGAGATGGGAGGACGACGAGGACTTGCTACGTGGAGGCACTGGAGGGGAGCCAACGGCAACCGGACAGATACATGAGGGAGGCCCGATACGTCACTCATCTGGAGGAGAGGACCAGGCGCGCGTAGAGCTGAGTGGAGAAGTGCGATCACAGAGCTTGCCGAGGCTATAAATGACTTTGATTTGTTGTTTAAATAGGGGGCCTACAAAAACTATCAGCCCCAGGGCCTGATGGCAGGTTAAGGCGGGCTTGATTACAGGGCCATATTTTAAACATTGTTATCGCGGACTGTTCGATTAATCTCTGTTCATGATTAGTTATTTCATTGAGTTAAGTTTGTTTTGTTTATTTAATTCAAGATTAAGTAGACTGTTAGGTTGATTTTCGTTTCTTTGGTTTAGTTTTCGACCCTGTTGCTTTAAATTTGTTTATTTCAGTTAATATCAGTTACTTGAAATCAGTATTTTGTAGTATTCTTGACTTTTTATTGTCTTATACTTATCTTATGTGTTGGTCTGTGTATTAATTTGTGTTTACTGTTTATCCCAGTAATTGTTTCTTGTTTGCCTCTCTTAGTTGCTGAGAGCCAAAGGTGTGGTGCTGGTGTCCCCGGTGGTGGCTTCCCCCTTTGTGTGTCGTGCTGTGCTCCCCCCTGATTTGTGTTCCTTCGTGTGAGTGTGTAGTGATCACGGGTGCCTTAATTTACTTTGTTGGGATCCCTCTCACCCCTCGTCACCTCCATCCACTGGTAAGCCTCAGCATCCCTGAATTAAGAGTTCCCCCCCCTTTATTTTCGGTGTGTATAATGATCTTATGGTGTTTTTAATGATATTTTAATGCCAGAAAATAAAACATTTGATATATTGGAACCACGTCTCCTGCCCCTCAGTATCACGAACCTGAGTGCCTTGTTGGTACTTGGAATAATTATTTCCTTGGGTGCAATTCCCAAGGTGGCGTTCTCTGGCTTTTAGTTGAATAGGATTTCCAACAAACACCCCCCACGTGCCGCCACACTACCAAAAGGCTAGATGATAAACAGTCTTTATACAGTAAATACATATGTGTAACTGATTGACATTTAAATGTTGCAAGCTATATTTTAAATAATTGTGTTGAATGTCTATATTCCCCCACTGGCCTAATAACAATGAAACTACAAAGATAGGTCTAAGCCTTTCTCTCTATTAAACTTCCTTAAGTCTGACAAACAAACATTTAGTTCAATGGTGGGATTTCCTTCTTGTCTCTTATCAGTTAGATCCTAAAACAATGGACTCTGCCCACGCTTGTCTGCTCTCAGTGCTGCGGTCCTCCTCGCGGCTTTCCCCTCACGACCAGATGTCCCTTTCTGGGCTGTAGCCAGAGGATTTAGATTAGAGCAGGAAGAATAGCTAAATAAAATCAGATTGGGTGTCATCCGCTACTGTATTTTACACAAAAAATATCAACCTACATCTCACAGCTATAAAGACAGGATCTGATATATTTGTTATGGACGCCTTAGACCAACAATGTTTAATTGGGAATTTAATATACACATTTTTATTTACATTGACACATGTATTAGCAACACACCAAATGTACATGGGATAACTTAACTCTCAGGTTTAATAATTATGTTGATGAATACAGAAAATTCTTGGCTGACAAATCCTGTAATATAATTTTGATAAAAATATGAGCACTGGAATTAAACTGATTAAAATTATGAATCAAACTAAATTTAAACATTTGCCAAAATAAATCTCTTTTCTGTTGCCATGGTCACAGAGACGCAAGCAGCTTTTTTTTAAACGGTTGGAAATCTGTGCACACATAAGAAAATACAGCATTCAAATTCAGCATTAATGTACCACACCTTCATTGTGATAAACATCTTCAAAAGCATAAACATTATTTTACAATATACGCCTGTTTATATTTACAAAAAGACAGAGCAGTGTAACTGAGGGATAATTGTAGATGAATAGATGAACATTTAGAAGTGGCACCTCCATATGGAAATTACTTAAATCCTGCAATACAGACATGTGCACAAACACAAGTAGACATTCATGCTACACACACGCACGCACGCACGCACGCACGCACGCACGCACGCACGCACGCACGCACGCACGCACGCACGCACACACACACACACACACACAGGACAATTTCCTTCAGCAGGGCTCTTCACAACAACATCCACTACTGGGAAGAGGGGAATCATAATGGTCTGGACTGATACAGACTACTGGCTGAGAAGTGCTGAAAGTCCCACTTCTAAAGGCGGATACAGCTGGATACAAAGGAGAGAGGGACTGCTGGGAAACCAGCTACTGGTCGCAGAACAATGAGATGACCAACACACGGAAGCAGAGCGCTGTACGCAGCCTTGACGTCTGAACAGAGAGCCCTGAAGACGCATTGGCTCATCTCAGGGAATATTGCAGTCCACTTACAGTAATGTTATTTAAAATGTGCATCATACGGACTTGATCCATGATATATACTGTACAATTGAGAGCTATAGCAGTATCATGGGCAAAAACACACCAATTGCCTGTCAGCCAGAAGAATAAAGTGTTCCTTTCCTGTTCCTTCATAAAAGGAGGAAAAAGGTAAAAAGCAGAGAAATCATGTATCAAATGGCAGTACCTGTCTCATGCTTGTAAACAAAGATCATACACTGGATGTGGCATGAGAGCAAACCATATAAACCTGAAATTATTTACAACTTTACAAGAGAACTCTCCAGCAGTCCAGCTGTCAAAAAGTGAAACTATACACCTGCATTACATGCCTCTGTCACAAAGCTAAGATGAACACTAGGAGTTACAGCTTCCTCAGTGTCTTCTTTGTCAAACGTTTAACTATCCATGTCATCATATAGCAATGACTAATATAATTGCCTACAGATATGTACATATACAGTCAAAAGCACTTAAATGAAAAGCTAGCGTACCATGTCTATCTCATATCTCTGAACTGTGTTTACAGTGTTGGTGGGCCGATCCATGAAATGCTTTGACGGATCCAGTAAAGTAAGTTGCTCTCAAGGTAGTGACAACCAACATAAAAACAGCAAAAATATATTTCCTGAATGACTTGAAGCAACTCTAAGCAAACCAACAATGCTGACTAATAGCTTATATACCAGTGTCTCGATATATCTATATTTAAATTGGCCCCCAAAGATTGTTTTCTTCATATCAACACAGATCTGAACCGTTATATAATACTGACAATAAAACAGGAAAAGAAAAAGAAAAAAAAAGTTTTTCCTCCAACAATTGCAACTGCCAACCAAAAATGGAAACGCTACATAAACATGTGTAACAGAAAAACAACAAAGAATAACAAAATGAAACATTTACAAAGAAAAAAACTCCAATAGATAAACAGTGTGAAGGACATTTTTTAACAAACCCCCCCCCCCCCCCCCCCCAAAAAAGACATAACAGTCTAATAATCTACTTATATGACAGTGTTAGAGTAACCGCTGATATCTCTCCACCCTTCTCGTTGCCTTAACAGTTCTATGTTATAGGCAAGGGAGCATTAGTCCGACTGTCCTCTGTATTTAGCAACAGTAGTAATGACAATGATGAAAGCCATTTGTCCTTTGTTGTTTCAGGTAACAACACATGCTGTTGGTACCAGGCCAGTGTGAGGGTGTAGTTGTAGGGTGAAATGTGGCGGAACATTACAGGCACTTCATGAGGCAGCCAGAGAGGTGGAGTGGGTCCTTACACCCGTTGTGCTCTGAGGGTTGTCCCCTCGAGAAAGACCTCGTGCTGGACCAGTAACGGCTGAGTCGGAGCGCTGTTATTGCCAGCAGCAGAGTTATGACTGTGAGGCGCAATGCTCTCAGAACTTTGTTCCTCCCTGGCTCTCGGCGTAACAGGAAGCCTGGAGCTAAAGTTCAAATAGATCTGAGGATTAGGAAGAAGGGGTAAAGAGGACAGAGGGATCATTATTTGATATTGTTTTTGTACTGCAATTTCAAACATTTCAAACAGTAAACATTACTATACATCTCATTTGAAGACATGGACTCTTTAGTGACTTTAATGTTGTTCGTGTCATTTTCCCATGAGCTAAAAGCAACACTTTTCTGCCGAGAAACAAGAAGCCGGCTTCAGCCCAAGGCAAATCAAAACAAAAGGTCTTGAGCCAGGGTGACTGCTCTTAGATGCTTCACTAAAAACAGCTTTGCTTTGAGCTGAATGCTAACAACGGCTATTGAAATGTATATGTTTAGCAGGTATTTATTTGCTCACCATTTTAGTTTAGCAGGTTAGACATGACTGACACAGTGACTATTTTAAAAGACACAGATATTGTGGGGTTTGAACATGGCATCAAATCTTGTTTAATCTGTACGAAAATCTATTTGAAAAAAAAACTAGCCATATAATCTTTCGTAAAACCACAATGTTTATGTCTTCTTACATTTTTGTATGGTTTAAACAAGATACAAGGTGTTTTTAAAGCTTTTAACCAGCCAGTCATGCTCACATTTGAGTGGTATCAATCTTTCGATCTTTATCTTAGTAAGAAAGCAGATTATATATCCCAAAATGTTTACATGACATTGACATAAGGAATTTTCAAAGCTATTGGAGCTTAAGAAGAGAGTCATGAGAACAATTGGACCATGATATGTAGCATGGTTAAATCAGACCAGCTGAGAGTTGTCCCCTCGAGAAAGACCTCTTGCTGGACCAGTACATATCTGCTCATGCTGTGAGAGGAGAGGCCCCTGACCTTCAGCTGACGTATGTGTGAAAACTCAGGAGTTTAAAAGCAGTTTTGAAAATCACAAATGATTAGCTTTAGCATTTAGCATAGAAGGCAATGTTTTGATTCAATGTGTATATATCTTTCTATATTTTATATTTTGTGGAAGCTCAAAATTGTGTCAAAGGTAGGCCTATGATCAAATGAACCGTTTCACAACAGATTTTACCATTAAAGGACTCTGGAGCCGGTCCTATTTCACAACCACATATTTATGTTGACTGCCTGTGAGTCTTCACGGTTCATTATCTTTAAGAATGGAATTTATAACCGTAAAGGTAAAGTAAACAATATCAAAGAGAGGAGCAACCTACATGCTTTGTGGCATCCGTCAGCTGTTGTTCAATCCTTTCCACAACCTTCCTGAAGGGAGGTCTGTTGAATGGGTCAGCATCCCAGCAGGACCTCATAATATGATACCTGCACAGCAGCAGAAACATAAACACTTTTACTTGCCTGCAGTTATTACATCGCCCCGTTCTTTTTTCGTATGTATATTTTTTGTTATACTTGTGAACAGCCAAATGCAACAGGATGAGAGCAGACTGCTATGCAAATCCCACACATTGCATTTTTTAAATATTCTTACCACCTCTATCCACCATTTCACACCATTTCTCCTATGCTCTTTTTACACACACTTATTAACTTTTTTAAAACAACTCACATTTCACTGGGTGCAAACTCTGGAGCATCCATCCTCTTTCCTTCTTTTATCAGTTTGTAGAACTTGGCATCTACAGGCATGCCAGGATACGGACTGTTTCCTACATTTAGCGGGGAAGATTCAGTTACATTGTGGAGCTCTGAAAAACACACAGACAGCCAGATAAACACACACACAATAGATAGATAGACTTACCTAGTGAGAAGATTTCCCAGAGCAAGATGCCGTAGGACCACACGTCACTCTCAAATGTATACACACACTCAAAGATACTTTCTGGAGACATCCATTTCACAGGCAGACGAGCCTGGGAAAGAAAGCATTGAGTAAGTAAATAGAGAGTTGAATTTACTCAAAATGTAAAACCTTCCAATTCCCTAGTGATGATTTCTTTCTTTTCTGCCTTCTTTAAATGTGGTTGGCGTCAAACATATGAGTGACTGGCTGCTTAATGAACAGACTGTACAAAATGCCAGGAATGCACACAGCGTTTCCCTGAGAATCTAAAAACTCATAGTTCACAGCCGCTCTGTGCCGCACACACCTGATACGCACAGATACATTCAAGGACACATCTCACATTTGGGAAACTTTAAGGTCATTAAGCCATCACAGGCGCACACCAACAGATTTGCATCTCGTATAAATACTACTACTTTTTGTCTTTGTACCTGCGACCAAGGCTATCATAATGGGTATATGGCTTCCTTCATTCAGTTTGTTGGCTTAACAGTTGCTTACAGTTTATTGTGCTTTGATGTAATGTGTCGGTTTACATTATTAAGTAAGTAAGTTATAAGTGTCATTTAATATGTGTCAACCATTTCCCTTATTAACTTCTTTAAGCTTCAGTGTACTTGCTGCATTAGCAAGCTCACGTTAGCTTTGTCAGTTCAGGTAAGGTCAGTACAATGGCGCCTAGGTGTAGTCTTTAGTCTTTTCTTTATTGGGGAACTTGTTTGCTTGGTGAAACCTGTTTTAGTTTAGTATTGTGCAAATCTTCATTTGGGTAAATCTTCACACATTAAAACGTCACAAGAAAGTCAAAGGCAGATGGATTTCTAGTTTTGACTTGAATAAGTGTTGTAAAACATCATCAAGGATTGATTTTAACCTATTTTCTCTGAGCTTTGAGCAGACTTGTCTTAACAAACATACAGATACAATTAACTTTCTAGTGATCTACAACAGCCCTAAGGAGGAAGTTTACATACACAGTACATCTGACAAGTAAAGGCACAATAGACAAAGCAGGGACCCGCCCAATAAGCTAGTTAATTCCTTTACACATCTATTTAGACTGTTTCAAACCAGAACACTGAAGCATAGGGTTTGATTTAGGATTATAATGATATGTTGAAGGGGGGGTGCATGAGAGACACCATTGTATGTATCCTGAACTCTCTGTGTCTTTAGTACAAACTTACATTGCCTTTGACTACATAGTTGGAGTCCATGTTGATGTCTCGTGCCAGGCCAAAATCACAGATCTTTGCTACTCTTCCTTGAGTCAGGAGGATATTTCTTGCAGCCAGGTCTCTGTGGATACACTGAAAAATATGCAGAACCTCTTTAAAGATCAAATGGAACATGTCATATACATCACAATCAATAACACAACATTTGATTTGGATTAAGTGCTTTTTCTAATGTGGTTTGGTACTGATTTTCCACACTTGACTCTGTAACAGACAACCGCTGACACTGATACATGAGCTTAATGGTCACAGTATCTTGCCCTCGCAGCAAATACATCTTTTAACAGCATGCTCCAACATGCATTTAAGATCCGTTTACTGGCTGTGCAACATGACCCTTGCTCTGTAAGATATCACGTCAACAAATTCACATCAAAGTTTAATCCAAAGGGTATGACAGTGGTAATTTGATGCTCACATTTTTGGAGGCTAAGAACTCCATGCCTTTGGCCACTTGGTGTGAGAAGCTGAGGAGGTCTTCTGTGTCCAGAGACAGACCATCCTCTTCAAACATCTCACTCTCTTCATCTGCTTCAACATAGGAGCCACCTGAGAGGACAAAACAGGACAGAGATTTTTTATTGGTCTGAATCCTACTGTATATTTTAGGATTGAGATATTTGATGAATGACTGGCTTGCTTGCCTTTGCGTATTGAGCGTCTCTTCTCAGAGGATGAGCTGAAAGGCGGGTTGCCAGCAGCAGAAGGCCTCATGGTCATGTAGCCGTTCAAGCTGTCACTGTGAAGAGGAAAGGAGCAGTCTGGTCTTAGCTGAGCACAGCCACACATAGGCACACTGCTGTCCAAATACCCTCCTCCTACGCACACTCTGGATAGTAAATACTAGTACTCTCTTTTCTCTTACACACACACTATAACTTTCATTACACAAAAATAAAAACCTTACCCAGCTGTGTCTCTCTGCGGCATCACGTTGCGGTAGTGGCAGTCTTCTTCGAGCTTATAGCAGATGAATGATTCCCTCTTTCTGCGTAGAAAGTTAAGAAGGTCTCCAAAGCAGCAGTACTCTGTGATCACCAGTGTAGGGCCTTCAAACAAAGAAACATACCTTAAGATGATGATCTTACCAGATACATAGATTTAGTAATTTGGCAAAACTATAGAGGTGGCACACTCATTAGATTATGTCCACAATCTCTGTTGTTTCACTCTAAAGTCTTAAATGAATATACAGGACAACATGGCTGCCGCACCTCCAACAGTGCAGGCTCCCAGCAAGTTGACAATATTCATGTGGTTTCCCAAGTAACTGAGGACTTTCAGCTCTGACATCAGCGCCTCTTTCTCTGTGGCGTGAGCGCTAGCTGTGGGGGGAAAAACATTTGAATATAATCAGTAACATTATCAAAAGGATTAGAGTAAACTCAAGTTGAACTATGATTATGGATCATCATCTGGTATTTGGAGGATAAATATATTAGTTATTGTTTGAAGGAAATAAAAAAAGGTTCCTAAATATGATTTGTAGCAGTGTGCAAATCACCAAATACAAATATTCTTAAACTATGGTCTAAAACCAACAAGTAAGACACATGTGAAACAACGCTTACATTTGAGCATTTTCACAGCCACCGTCATGACTGAATCTGCTTTGGAGATGCCATATGCTGTGGCTTCCACCACTTTTCCAAATGCACCAGATCCCAGTGTCTTCCCTGAAAAAAGATGACGGACATTAAACTGTTATTCCCAAGACTTTCCCCCTCCAACAAACTGGTTTTATGCCGCTGTTCCTCAAACAGCACTAGTTTTAGCCCCCGGGCTGTGTACATAGGCACCAGGACATGCAGGATCCTGTTTAAGGATTGCTAAAAACACCACCCATAATATGTCAACAATATTATGTTTGCAGTGAAGGAGTGGACTTTCATAATGTATGAGCTGTGAAACTGGTTAGTAACAAGACACATGGCTAAAACCTCAACATTGTGTAACTTGACACAGAAATATTACAATTTCTCAATCAGCATGAAGTTGCCTGCGGGTGACAGGGTTATCTCATTCTGACTGCACTGTAAGGCCTTGTTATTCAAACTATTACTGTCACAAACCCTCATCTATGACCACATCAGAATTTATCTGCGCCTACAATGAAGACACTTGAATGTCAGAAATTGCATATTAATGGATTTGTAAAGGCCTAGACACAGCTCTTAACGCTGTCAACATTGATAAAGATGGACAGGGCTCTTACCAAAGCGCAAGTTATTCCGAGGAAACTCCCACTGGTGATCGTACGGTAGCTGGGTGGGGTCAATGTACACATAGTTGTTTCCATGGATGCCCTCGATAACTTTCCACTGAATCTGGTATTTGGGTTTCTGGCAAGAATTCAAATACAATGATACACATTATTAATGCTACAATGAAGTTTCAACATGCTGTTCTTTTGATTTATCATTTCCCAAACGTGATAGAAGAGGGCGTGCCATATGGGAAGAGTGCAGAGCTGTCTTACCTGCATGTACTTGTAGAACAGTATGATAAGGACGAGACAAAGGATGCCTGCTGCCGATACCGAGCCAATTAACAGAGGGGTGAACAGATCATGGGTGACAGTTCTCTCTACAGGGAGAGAGAAATTATATAGTGAGATACAAAAGCAGTTGCAATAGAGTCTATTGGTGACTTGTTCAATGGTCTAATATGTTTACACTCTAAATGACATTGCAAAGGGGCATTAAGGTAAGCCAGAGAGGACTTAGTCACGGTGAAGCACACTTTGGTCAAATCACAGCAAACGAATCAAATTATTTATGTATTTATATGTTCCCATTCTCTGTTATATTCTTTGTTTGCAATGTATGCACATCATTCAGTTGAACTGCTTGACATCTGTTTTGATTATACAATACCTAACTGTATTTACTTTGCCTTTACAGCTGTGTCTCTGTGGGTAATTATATGTAATCAGTGTTCTGTCCCTTTGTGTCTGGCTGTTTTTGATGCCTTATTGTTTTTCTCCTCTGCACGGTGGGGTGTAATAAGCTCTTTAGAGATAAGCAGCTTTCTTTCCACTTCAAATCGGAAAATGCAGAGTCTGCAGGAACTAATCCCCTGTAAACCTGTCAGTGGTTTCTATAGCTCTATGTATTCCCTGCTGCAGCTCATTGACACCTCCAAGCCTCCCACTGCCCCAGAACGCCAGCAGCCAGGACTCCTACTGAGCTCCACACTCTGAGCGCCTCCGCCTGGTCTGCTGTTACTCTGCGAAGCACAAAATTCCTCTGCACACGCTCCCAAAGGCTTATAATGCTCGCCCACATTCCCGCTGTAGCCACAGTTAGCCCCCCATGTCCTGCATAAACCCGCGTCTCCACGTTTAGGCCGGGACAACTGCTGTACTTTCAGCTATTGCACTTGAGAGTTCATTATAAAGCATATGGGAGGGCCGTTAAACAGAGCGGATTTGGAATGATAAAGTAAACAAGAGACTGTCAGGCCGTTGTGTCCTTGGGCAAGACACTTCACCCGAATTTGCTCCTGTGGGTATTGTCCACAGTAGATGACCATTACATGTAGGCTATGTATGATCTGTATGTGTAATGGGGATTGGTAAAGCGCTTTGAGAGTCATTGATAAAGCGCTATAATAAATATAAGGATTATTATTATTACTAAAGCTAAATCCTATATTTAAGTTACACATCTTATCGTGGTGAAACCTGTCTGAGGATTTTCTCCTTGCCTTTGTTTAACAAACAGATTATAAACCACCAACTTCTAGTAGTAAAACCACACCTATGGGTTAATCATTGCCAAAATCATTGCTTGTAGTAAATATTTTGAATTAGGGATTAAGTTCCATGTGGAGTTTACAGAATTACTAACGTTGTTTCACAATGCACAAGGAGGAATGAGTCATAAGCTTAAAAAACTACTAACATCAGTTAAAAAACTGTGAAAAAGAATACCAGGTGGATACAAATATGGATAAAATGGTCGTGTCTTTGTGTCCTATTATATAATGTTGACTTCAATGGGCTTGATTATAATCTAAAATTGAGGAGATGGAGAAGATTACATCAAATCAGCAACAAAACATGAGACTGGCGACGGGCGCCCCGTTCAAGATCACGTGGCCTGCATTTAACTGACTGCATACTACTTTATTTACGCAGGTGTGTATATTTATGATATCTACTCACCGCTAATGGAAAAGAGTGTGTAGGCCTGCTCTCCCTCCACCGTCGCCACACATTCCAGAGTACTGAAACGTCCCCTGCTGACGTTCACCCGACTTTCCACCTCCGTCTTCCCAAACATGGGGCTGAACAGAGTCACAGTGATGACATTGTGCTCTTCCTGGGTGGCATTCACCTGTTGGGAGCACCTGAAGGCAGAAATGTTTGCATTGTTAATAATTGGCTGTGGGGATCAGCGATTGTCTCACTCTGACATCTGATCTCTCGCCTTAGTCACAGAAGTAAAACATTCTGGATTTCCTCAGACTTAAAAACTATTTTTGTGATATAAAACATATCTTTTTTTTTTTTTGCAAAACATGCAAAATCATGGACCCAAGTCGACCAGAAGTCATACAAATGGTTAAGAATTCAACCTATGTTAATGAAATAGTGAAAAACAACCCGGGGCTTATCTTTCACAGCATCACACCATAAAAAAGCAGCTGTTATCAACATGTTCCCTGAACACAGGCCCACTCTGGACACATCACTTTCACGTTTTGCACATACATGTTCGTGAGTGCATGCAATGAGTTTTAATTGGATTTGATTGTGATTACTGAATTACTGGATAAGTTTGGATAATCACTTATGATTCACTGCCTGTGCTGCATGGGATTGGTGTTGATGCGACCAGGTGCTCCTCCTTCGACACACGTTCTGTTTAACACAATACCAGGCGCGTCCAATTGGATCCAGGCAGACATCCAAGGCACCTACCAACAAGTTAATCTTTCTCCCGTCAAATCCCACAATCTGAACATTCCCTGCATCATCATACAGCTGACTCTATCCAACGTGTCCTTAAAGTGACCTTTAGTATCCCCAACAGACTCTTCATATGAGTTTCCCAAACATCTAAACGTGAAACTGAAAATAAAGATCAGATATGAACTGAAATGGTGGGTGGATCTCTTGTAACCAATGGCTGGCGCTCATCATCAATAGAGTAACTGAACATACATCTTGTGGCTACAGTTGAACACACAGACATGCATGCTTCATTGCTATTGCAAAAGCCATTACATGTGTTGGCAAACATCAACATACTAATTGGATTTTCATTGTTATGGTGCATGATGCTTTTGATTTTGGTTTGGCAGCTTTTCTTTTGTTTAGTCGGTTTGATGACCAGTCTGCCTAATAACGTTTTACAATCCATGTTACTACTTTAGACTCTAGTTGTTAGGTGCACTTATTAAACCATCCCAGCATGTTCTGTTTAACCAAACTACTGTTTATTTTTAACTAATAAATTAGGGTAAATGTTTTGACAAAACACAGGGCTTATCTTATTTAAAGCTACTTATGAAGCCCCATTAAACATGGTTGCAAATAAGTATTTCTCTATAAAGTTAAATATTAACGACTCAATAAGAAGCAATTATAACTCATTAGGACTGTGAGTATTTCTTATTGGTCAGATTTAACTGGAGTTGTAGAAGTAACCCCTGTTACTTTCATAGATACCTTTTGATTGGTGCAAAGACATTTTACACCCCAATTTAGCTCAACAACTGAAAACTAAAGAAAGGCACAGACAATACATTAACGCACCAAACTCTTATGTTAAACAACCATTAGTGTTTGGTCTTGTAGCTGCCAATTACCAAGCCCCAACTGACTGGAATACTTTACCTGCTGCCATTAGATCTCTTGCATCATTGGGTTTATTTAAACATGCATTATCATCTCACTTTCAACTGGTCTGTACTTGTTATTAATGAAACTGATATTGATGAAACTGATTTGCTTGACTGTCTCAAATTGTAATGATTGTATGCATTGCTTGAATTTTACTTAACAGACTGTATGTGGTTTGTCTTGTGTGTCATGTTTTGCATTTTGTCTTTTTGTTTATGTATGTCTGTAAGTTGTTGCTATTGTCGGGACCCCCTTGAAAACGAGATGGTGCATCTCAAGGGGTTTATCCCAATCAATAAAAATGTCTATATAATTACAAAAGCTGATTGATGAAAAAGGTATATAATCTTTTATTAAAATCTCACCGGGCATATGGCTGCTCACAGTAGTACCAGGTGATCTGCGGGGCAGGAAACCCCTCTGCCACACAGCGTACCTGTCCGTCAACTGGGCCCTCATGAGATACAATCTCTGGTTTACCTAGGAAAAACAAGTGAGTCAGAGCGTGTCAGGTAAGAGATGAATGACAAGCTGGAGTTTTTTTTATTTGCATTGAACCGAGTGAGCTATAATGATACAGTGTAAGGTTGAGAGCAAGACCTCATTTCCCACAAAGAAAAAGGTCAATAAGAGCCTTTCCCACATGTCAGCTCCTAAGGTTAATACAGTTCGTTATATGGCTTTAGGGAAGAACAAACCTTTAAAAAAATCATTAACACAACCTACTGATCACAAAGATGGTGAATGTGTGGTTTACTGAAGCGTCACCGTTGGAGGCTTGAAAGGTGTAAACACCGCTCTCTGACATTTTCAGTCGCACGAGCCTCAGCTCACTGCTGTACCTGAACACAAATTACATTTTTAGCATGAATGCATTCATACATTTTTTATAAGAATAAGTGCTTTTACATTTATTTTACAAAACTGGTATTTCCCTTTTATGTTTATCAATGCTGCCTGAGAAGATAAAGTATTTGCATTTTGAAATTATATCAAGTATTTTTTTTTTGCTCTTAAATGCAAATAGTTGATTGACAGTATACGTATGTAAATCAAATATATCAAATAACAAGTAGAACAACATGTAGTGGTATTTTCAAAGATCTTTTGGACTCCCTGAAAAAGGCTTCATTCTGTTAGGTCTAACATCATTTGCCATAACAACAAAGGTGTTTTGGTTGTTTAAAAAGGGAGTGCCTTGGAGTCTCGAGCAATTTACAAACTCATTTTAAGAAGCTTTTTTCAATAGTCGAGGTTACTTTTTTCTCACAGTTGATATGGATTTATTGATTTCCAATAGAGGATTAAAAGGTCATCTGATATTTTTCACAAAATAAAAAAAAGGTTGAAATGAGTGGAAAAGCATACAGCCTTCAAACATATTAAGTAGTATTTCTTTAAGCAGAAATAATTATTGTTTTATTTTCCTGTATATGCAATTTATATTTCGACACTCTCGTTTCACCAGTGTTTATGGAACGCTCTTAAAATTCCTGCTGCTCTTCTCAGCTGGCTGTTACAAGTGAAGCCGATGCATTAACACTGCCCTAACCTGCAGCCAAACCTAAGTGTTAAATTCCACTCCGCATGGGTAATGAACATTTCCATCTATGTGGTAAAAGTGGAGCACTTAAAGCGTGTGTGTTTGTCTCACCTGTACTCATGGACGTGAGTGGTGATGACATGGTCGGTTGTGTTTCTCAGCTGCTGGCCCATGAAGCTCCAGGAGAACCAGTGCAGCTTTGGATAAGCCTCCATCTCAACATTTAGGGGCAAATTCTCGCCTGAACGTACATGGATGGTTTCATTGATTGCGGGTGTTAAATTGATGAATCCTTTTTCTGAAAAATAAGGAAATGAGACACTGTTATCAGGATTTGAAGATGTCAAATGTTGTCTATATTTCTTTGAAGTGTCCAGACCTCACAGTTCAAAGTTCAAGTTAGCAAAAGGCGGCTTCAAATATCTTCACACACTCACCGTAAACATCGAGCCACACTGACTGTGAGCTGACCCCTTTCTCATTATCAGCTTCACATCGGTACCGTCCAACGTCTTGATGTCCGACCTCAGTGATGGTCAAGGTGGCGCTGCGCACGTGAGTGAAGTTCTCCTCCAGGATACGCGAAACACCGCCAACCTTTGGTGGTTGCTGTGGATACCAGACGGCACCCTGTCAACGCCCAGAGATCTCTAGAGATTAACCCCGTCTGCATATCTATCCTCGCCAAGCACAGCACTGACATGAACACACAACCGCCTGCATGCAAGTAAACACACGCACACTGTAGTCCACATGGTTCACACAAAGCCAAGATCTTTGACCCCTCTCACTCTCTCATCAGAACAACCACTGATACCAGTACAGGTGAATCTCTCTATTAAAACAAAGAAGTATTTTAATCTAATTGGAAAACATAATCATTTCTTTTCTAGTTTGGAACATTTAAATGTAACAATTTTCAGGTAAAAATCAATGCAGCTGACAGTCTTTAGGTCTTTAGGTGTCATAACATTTCATGACTGCAAGAAAAAAAGACATGTGGTGAGTATACTTCCACACGTCTGCTGATATTTAGTAGTTGACTTTTCCCAAACATTAAAGTGAATTATCTGGTTTTACTTATCATAGCCCGTTTAAATCTTAAAAGCAAACAATCAACAGTTAAGGGTGAATTCACAAAAGGAATGTGCAGCTTTTGCTAACCCCAATTCTGCCGCAAAGCAAATAGCGTCTTGATGATTCCATGCTATTTGCACCTACTAAAATTACAAACATTTGGCCCTTTTCAGTGCAGATGAGACTCACTGCAAACACCTGTAAAATTCAAAGAGACTAACCCAAATAACCACACGCAGTTAAAGTGCGCTTAAATGCCGTAAGTTCAATACCTTTTGTGAATCAGATCTCGCCACGTTGAAGATTTGTTTTTCAAATTCTAGTTTTATCAGCAGCCACAAGACATTCTTTGTGAATTTGCCCAATAATCTCTATAACAACAGATCCCCCACAGCACCCAGCAAAGGAAAGGTAGAAGAGTCTCACCGAGCCAGGTGGGGTGACCCACTTTAGATGGATTTCTCCATTGACATTAGTAGTGTTGCAGGTGAGGGATAGACCTTCATCCCTGATGAGAATCACTCTTTTGGATGCCTGCATCTCAATCACAGGAGGAGCAATGGGGACTAAAAGGAAATCAAAGGAAATTTGACTGAATTATCAACCTGTGCTTTTGGAGCACCAACGCACATACATACATGCATTTAATCCACTTTACCTGGTCTCACGATCAAGTTGTATTGAAATGATCTGACGTTCTCTTCCTTGAGTCTTCCTGTGCACACATAACAACCTTCGTAGGACTTTTGTGTGTTGAAGATGGTGATGCCTTTCTCGAGGCTCGCAGAAAACTGGAGACCAGAGGCCAGAGCTCTACTTGAACATGTTTCCAGGCGCAGGTTGTCCAGACTTGGATCAGTCGCCAGGCAGGAGATGGAAGCAGTGTCTCCCTCTCTAGTAAGAATCTTGTCCACCATTGATTTTCTGAAGGGATTTACAGGATCTGCCAAAAAATGTAGGCGTCAGAGCTGTAAGCGGGGCTGTACACTGAATTGTTGAACTTTAGGTTTTGACAGCCATGATGTAATAATGCTACATCAAAATATACTTTTATCTTGTTGCCAAATCATATTCCATGTTGCCAATGAAATGTGGCACAAATTACAAACTACATTCTTTAATGAATTTTACATTTTAGTCCAATACCAATTTCACAAGATAACAGCTGGTGTAGCCAATTCTACAGTCAGAAATGATGCAATTATAAGAGTGTGAGTCAACCCCGGAACTTCAACAGATTAATTTAAGGAATGTTAACGTCTCTTTTCTTCCTGGCTTCCTGGCTTCATAGTGCTTCACTGATCCAAAGGTGGCAGTAACTTCACAAGAAGAGCACTGATGCTCTAACAAAATAATGAAGAAGACTGCTAGCTAATAAACAAGGTAGTAAACAGTAAAGGTATTTGGCAACACCAACCATGGGTGTTGCCAAATAGAACAGAACTTATAACGTAAAATTACAATATCTAAACTATAATAGTTACTTCCCATTTCTAGAATTGACAGTCACCATGACATACCCGGCAAAAGTAATGATTCTGCTGTATGTCTATAAAGTGATATCTACCCAGTAGAGGCAAAGAGTAGTAAAAACATTAAATTGTCCAATTACATAAATTCAATTCCAAATCTTTTTTAGTGATGGTACATGTGAGCCTCTCATCTAGTAAGTAGTGACTGCTTGTTTCTTCATCGGTTATGTGTGGTTTGTGGAGCCTGCAGTGATGGCAGTGGGCCAATGGGATATGAAGAGACATAGAGAAGAAAAATACAGTAAACTCAGTCATGCTCTCAATACATAGTTACAGTATCTACTGCACCTGTCCAGGGCAAAGATACCAACACCTTTGTCTGCGAGCACTCCCACACGCACTGTTCCCCTCCTCCGCTTTACTCTGCAGTCTGTCTCACCCTGCTCTACATTTTACTTCTCTTTCTTCTGTCTCACACTCAAACACCACATAATATCTAACACATGTAATCAACTAAATACCCTCAATTACTGAAAGTTACATCCATGTACCTTTCACATAGACGTAGATGGAGGTTTGCGCTTTGGACATTTCCTCTCGGCAGATGTAGCGCCCCATGTGAGCTGGCTGAGCCCTGGAGATGCGCACTGTGGACATCCCAGTAATCTTTATCTCTCCCCGCACCTTCGGCCGGTCCTCCCGCTGCCACTGCATCTCCTTCTCACCCTGGCAACGCAGCTCGAAGGGTGCGTTGAGCGGGACAACAAGGTGACTTCCAGCTGGGGTAATAGTTGGCTTGGTGTTGCCTATAAACCGATAGAGAGGGAAATCAATTGCATGTGAAACACGTCAAAATCATGAGGAGCCAATTTGGGTTCTCAACATTAGGAAGCAAAACCTCATGTGAGCATGATCATGGCCACATTGCTGATATGTTTGTTCAGCCAGAGGAAGAAAGAGAGTTTCTTTGTTTGAAAAACCTCAAATGAAGTTGTGCTAAATAATGTTTTTATAGAGCATTGGTTCCAAACCCATGGCCTGTGACTAATTGTGACTCCTCGGCTGTGTGTTATAGCCTCAGTGTGGACACAAGCTGTGAGCATGCAGTTCCACAAAAGAGATTGCATAAACAGTTGAAAATATGCAGTAGCCTATTTCACAAGTAAAACCCCAACTTAAACAATATGTTACAATACCTTTATTTTTAGATTGTTTTACATTGGAAAGACTGAGGCTTTGAATTCTGACTATCATCATAATGCAGGTAAAGATGCTTGGTGTAATACTCAACCTCTTGACATCTGAGCAGATCTCTGTAATTACATTATAGACACGGAAACATGACATAGGCCTACCTAAATCAACCCAAACAGAAAAAAGAAAACGAATGTGTGTAGCCTTCGGACATTTAAAATGCTTTAAAACAGGAGAGCAACAGTATTGTATTAAAATGTGTTAATTTAGAGAAGGTCTGTTCTGCTGGCTCTGTTTGCAGAGCATCTGCACCTATGCGTAAATATTTGTCTAACAACTGCAGAATTTAACTCAAAGGTTTTGTCATCAACAGTCCAGGGAGCTACAAATGTCCGTGAGGTATATTTAATAAATAAAATGGTATATGTTTTTATTGATTATGGTGAAAGTGAATTAGGTCTGACTGTCGCCTGAGTGAACAAGCTTAAGGCAAACGTAATAGCGTGCCCTGCATCACATGACCAGCAAGCCTGTGCACACTGCGTTAAGATGTGGCAGTCATTCAAAGTCCCTGATGATACCGACATGGCGTGAACATCAACGGAATCCCATGAGATCATAGCTGTACTTTCAAGCTGTCGTTCAGATGGAAATGAGAGAAAGAGCCCACCTGATGCCGCCCTGAGCAGCAGGAGGTTGGCAGACCCAGCGAGAACAGAAATCATGTGGTTCACAGTTTATCTGCAAGGTTGGCTGGTTGAATGCAGCTTGCCAAAAACAACGTTCAATAAATGTGCGAGCCGGAGAAATCGTCAACTATTTTTCTACTATAAGATAAAAGTTGACTTTGGACTGAGTTTCCTCGCATTTGAACATAAGGAATAGCACTTATGTTAACCATCATATAAAACAACGATTCAAGATGAAGTGTATGTAAGAAAAGGCAGTAAAATACAATTTGGTGTTTATGGACCTTGACATCTGGAGTAATGCTATGAAGATGATGTAAGGCGATAATTATTGCAATGTATTTTCAAAATTAAACCAAAATGCTCTAAAAGCTCTGTAAAAGTAACACGTGACAATATTCAAACAAAAGAAAAATGATATACGCATGCAAAGCAGTTCTACAAGTGCTAGTTTGCATGCTTCCAATGAGCCAGGAGTTGCCACTATATTTTCATGAAGACGGTTTTGTGCAGGGAGGAACACCGTATAAACCTGTCGCGTTCATCCAGAACATTACGACCAAAAGACCCTTTGCATCGAGCTCACATATCCCCCCACAACCTCCACTGTTTGATTACTTTTCTGTTCAATGTGAGATGTTCTCTGACAAAAACATGAATTATTAAAGTAGCTCGTTTTCATCCACATCATCAACCCAAGTATCCAATTTCCTCATCAGGTTTGAGTGACTTTACTTGGTCTTATCAGCAGCCTTCACAACTCAATGCACCAGAACAAAGGCAATTGAGTAGAAATGCACCATACAGTCAATGCTGACCAAGTGGAGCATTTAAATGCATGCAGATTACTACGCAAAATCGAGCTGATTACATTTTGGCATTCAAATATTGTCGAGCCTGTATTTTCCAAAAGTCAACAGCAACAAGTTGTCTGCATAGATAGACCAAGTGAAAATGATGAGTCTTACCTGGATGGAAGAGTAACTGTAAAAACACAGACAGCAGTATCCAGTGGTATTCCATAGTTATTATTCCATGGGTCTAGCTGTGAAGATGAGCCAGTGCCTCTCTGGTTGTCTCTACTCTACTCGCCGAGCGCCTCGGAGTTGTGGGAAGTTGGCTGCGGGCTCTGATAGAGGCGCACTTATAAGTCTTTAAAGGCGCAGATGCTCAGTACAGCTCGCAAAAGCAGCAGTCGTCGCCTGTATGCAAACATGTTGTTCTCCTGGAGCGAGGGGGACCAGGTAGATCTGACTGACTGTGGCGTCAACAAAGCGTTTATAGGGGCCAGTGGTGGAGCCTATTACTCATGCCCAACACAGGGAGGGAGGCGTTTGGGACCTGGTATCTGCTTCCGAGAGAGAAACACCAAGCGCACGTACAGAGTGTCAGAGCAAGATTCAGAATCCAGTCTTTTCCATCTGTTATGACAACTCTTTCCACATGTCTTAATGAAAACATCACCCCAATTTTTATTTTATTGTAAGGACACAATTGCCATAGTTCTCCATTAAATCGTATACTCATTTATTTCCATTTCACACAACCTCACACACGCCCCAAATCCCCCCAAAACCCAAATGGAGACAAGAACATCACATAATGACCCTTTGTCTTTTGCCGCCTCATGATACCACACATGACTGTTTGTGAAAGCTGGCACGCAGTCGCAGGCTTCTAGATTTAGCTTAGTTTTACATGGGCTATAAAACAAGAAAACCATCTTGATTGTTGTCCGATTAATGTTGACAGCAATGAGCAATTCCATCTTTATTGAAAACAGATGCAATGCCAACCACTTTAAACTGGCCCTTAAAGTTAATTCCTTTGGTTGCACATCATTTACCATATCCTCTTTCAAATTCTGGCCTTTTGTGACTGTTTTTATAGTTCACGTTTTGGATAGTTAAGAAAACCGAAAACATATTTGAATGGTCTGTTTATCCTATGAGATGTTATGCCTCCGAAATAATCATGCACATATGTTGCACAGTTCTGCTCCACACTACCTCTTTTTGTATCTGCGAAGCTCTATTTGAATAGTATTTGTCATATATGATTTTTGCAGTTTCTTGTATATTCATATTTTGTAAAAATATTGTCTTTGTTTTTTATTTATTGCAATAGTCTTTAAAGTGTGCATTATATTTTGTATATTATTACAACAACTCTACATTTTTGTTATTTGTATCTTCGTCTTAATTGGTTTAACTAGCTATGCATCAAGTTTTCCTCCAAATGGGAGCCCTATAATAAAAGTTTAAAAATAACCGTATACAACTACTCCAGTGATTTAGTTTTGTACTAAAGGTACAGTTGAGAGGACTGCTGATACCATGTGATATATGGTATGTATTACATGAAAATAACAATATCAAAGCATCAGAGGCAGAAATGTACTGACTTCTTTTCACTAATTTGGGTCAAACCTCAACACTCAGTCCTACATTTCCCATGAAGCACCTCAATAGAATGCATGTCAAATGAACTTGATATTTGATACTCAACGCCTCTGGTTTATTACCTTTTTATAACATTTTCTGACAAATATTTTAAGAGCAGTAACCTTAGCCAATGAAGACATTGCTGCACTTTTATCATACTCTGCAGGACATGTAAGCTGATCTTTATGTGTACAATTGTTGGAGAGTTTCTTATCTCATTACATCTTATCACTTGTAATTCGGACCATACTACATTCTGCCTCTATTTATTCATGCATTTATTTTCTATAACTTGCATGATTTGACGTGACTTTTTTCTGTCGATAAACACCGGCTGAGACCCCTTAAACATCTAATGTTTTTAGTGACATTAGATGCAAAGGACTTTGGCTATGGATGGAGCATTACCTCACCCTAAACTCAAACACTTTGTGAGAAGTAATACTTGTTTAACAACTAACAGTTATGCGGTTGCTTCTTTTTACTTCAGGCTGAATGTTTTTATTATTCATTTTTAACAACCATAACGAAATTGAGGTGCATGCGGTGGTAACATGCAATCACTCTACATTAGAAAAAGGTGGCTCAACTGACAAGTGGTAGATGCTTGATGTGACTATTAACTGTAAGGGGAACTTGTTATCTTTACCCCTCTCATAATAGCTAAACAGTTTCTACTCTGTAAATCCTCACTTATCAAGCACAAGTACGGGCACGAGCAAAAAATGGGACTCAAGAGCACAACCAGGCAATAAGGTCTTTAGTCAAGTGTTTAATCCAAAAGGTAAAAATAAAACAGGCAATGATCAAAAAATGTACTGACAGGAAGTAACGAAAAACAACCAACTAGGTTGGTACAAATGCTAAGCAGCTAGAACAATAGCTTACGTCAGGAGAGAAACATGGAGCACTTTCTGCTATACAGACAAGACGAACTGGCACCGACCAAGGAAACAGCACAGACTAAATACACAGGTGAGGAGTGATCATTAGGGACAGCTGAGGCTCATTGAGGCCAGGCAGGTGATTAACAGGGAGCGAAAATACACAGGTGAGGGAGTGAGGCGATCAGCCAGGGCAAGGATGTGACACCCCCCCACCCCCCTCAACGACCGGCACGGTCCAGGCTCGATTGGATGATGCCTGTGGAAATCCCGGATGAGGTCTGGGTCGACAATGTTCTTTGAAGATACCCATTCCCTCTCCTCAAGACCATAGCCCTCCCAATCTACCAGATACTGGCGTCCACGACCCCGCCGGCGAGCCGCCAAGAGCCGCTTGGCAGAATAAACTGGCCCTCCATCGATGAACCGGGGGGCGGTGGGGGTCTGGAGGCAGGGACCAGAGGGCTCTCTTTGACCGGCTTGATCCGAGCCACATGGAACGTTGGGTGCGACCTCATGGACCTGGGAAGCTTGAGTCTCACAGCAACAGGATTAATAATCTTTGAGATAGGGAAGGGACCAACAAAACGAGGCGCCAATTTACGGGACTCGACTCGAAGAGGAACGTCCTGAGTGGAGAGCCATACTCTCTGGCCGACACGATAGGTGGGAGCAGGGATCCGTCTGCGGTCTGCTGCCCTCTTGTACCGAGCAGACATCCTAAGCAGCACTTGTCTAGCCCCAGTCCAGATGCGACGGCACCTCCGAATGAGTGCCAAGGCAGAAGGAACCCTGACCTCTCCCTCCAGGGACGGAAACAGGGGCGGTTGGTAGCCATAAGCACACTGAAATGGGGAAAGACCAGTAGAAGAGCAAGGCAATGTGTTGTGCGCATACTCAACCCAGATAAGATTCTTACTCCAAGTAGTGGGGTTCTGAGAGACGAGACAGCACAGACCGGTCTCTAACTCCTGGTTGAGCCGCTCGGTCTGTCCGTTGGACTGAGGGTGATGGCCGGAGGAGAGGCTAACTGTGGCACCCAGGAGAGCGCAGAACTCCTTCCAAAACTTGGAGACGAACTGGGGGACCCCGATCCGACATATTTAGGGAAGCCATGTAACCGGAAAACATTGGACAGGACAACCTCCGCCGTTTCCTTAGCAGAGGGTAACTTGGGCAGAGGAACAAAGTGCACCAACTTTGAGAATCTGTCGACAATGGTCAAAATGGTTGTGTTACCTTGGGACAGGGGAAGACCCGTTACAAAGTCCAGAGAGACGTCCGACCAAGGAACAGGAAGGGGACGTAGGAGACCAGGAAAAGGCCGACGAGAAACTTTGTTCCGAGCACACACCGGGCAAGCAGCAACATACTCCCCCACTTCACTCTCCATCTTGGGCCATCAGAAGCGTTGCTTGACCACAAACATGGTCCGTTTGATCCCCGGATGGCAGGAGAGAGGGGACGCATGAGCCCAGTGGATGACCTGAGAGCAAAGAGGGAGAGGGGCACAAACAACCTGTTCTGAGGGCAACCATTCGGCCCTGGGTTACCAACATTTGCTTCTCTGACCCTCTCCTCAATAGCCCAGGTAACAGCACCCACCATACATGAGGGAGGCAGGATGGTAGCGGGGGAAGAATGGTCAGAGCCCGTATCAAAGAGACGGGAGAGAGCATCAGGCTTAGTGTTTTTAGAACCAGGACGATAAGACAGTGAAAAGTTGAACCGATTAAAAAAAAGAGCCCACCTGGCTTGACGAGGGTTGAGTCTCTTCGCTGTGCGCAGGTACTCCAGGTTCTTGTGATCGGTCCACACAATAAGTGGCACTTCAGCTCCCTCTAACCAGTGACACCTCTCCTCCAGTGCCACCTTAACAGCCAACAGCTCTCGATTCCCCACATCGTAATTCCTCAGCAGGAGAATACTTCCGGGAGAGGAAAGCACCAACCCCCACGTCTGAAGCGTCCACCTCCACCACAAACTGCAGACGTGGGTCCGGGAGGGTCAGTATAGGGGCCATGGTGAAGGCCTTCTTGAGCCTCTGGAAGGCTTGGTCCGACTGAGAGGTCCACTGAAACCTTGTGTTTGGGGAGGTTAGTGCATGCAATGGAGCAGCAACAGTGCTAAAGTTTCTTTAGAAGTTGGCGAACCCTAAAAAACGCTGCACTTGCTTGCGGTTTGCAGGGACAGGCCATTCAGAGACATCATTAACCTTAGCCGGATCCATCAAAACATTGCCCACTGACACAATAAAGCCCAAAAATGAAACTGTGGAAACATCAAACTCACACTTCTCGGCCTTGACAAAGCGGTGGTAGTCCAGGAGACGCTGTAGGACACGGCATACATGATCTCTGTGGGTCGTTTTGTCAGGGGAGAAGATGAGGATGTCATCCAGGTACACGAAAACGAAGATGTTAAGCATGTCTCGAAGTACATAATTGATCAAAGTCTGAAAAACAGCTGGGGCATTTGTGAGGCACTTGGGGTGTTAAAAGCAGATTTCCATTCATCCCCCTCCCTTATTCTCACCAGATCTTAAGCATTTCTAAGATCTAACTTGGTAAAGATCTTAGCACCTTGTAACTGGTCGAAAGCTGATGACATAAGAGGAAGGGGATACCTGTTCTTGATGGTAATGTCGTTCAAACCTCTATAGTCAATGCAGGGGTGAAGTGACTTGTCCTTCTTTGCCACAAAGAAAAATCCGGCTCCAGCGGGAGAGGAAGAAGGTTTAATTAATCCAGCAGCAAGTGAAGACTCCACATATTCCTTCATCGCCCGTGTCTCTGGAGCAAATAGGGAATAAAGATGACCCCTGGGTGGTGAAGAGCCTGGTAACAAGTCTATAGCACAATCGTACACACGATGAGGGGGCAGCGAGGTGGCTCTGGCCTTGTTAAAAACCTCCTTAAGGTCATGGTAACACTGAGGGACCTTGGAAATGTCAGGGTAATCAGGATCTGACATGTCTTGAATTACAGGGACAGCTGGAGGAGCAGTCAGGGAACATTTGGACGGAAAACAGGTACTTAAACATCCCTTAAACCAAGCAATAATCTTGCCAGTGGACCAGTCTATGTGGGGGTTGTGTAGGGTAAGCCAGGGGAACCCCAAAATGATTGGGTGTTCCGGGGACCGAAAACATGAAAGACGAGAAGCTCAGTGTGACCGTCCTGGAAACTTAGCTGAAGAGGTTGGATGTGGCGAGTTACCCTACAGAGAAGACGGCTATCCAAGGCACTTGCTTCCATTGGTCTTGGAAGGGGAAGGTCTCAAAGTTCAGCTTCTTAGCCAACTCAAGTCTATAAAACTGGCATCTGAGCCAGAGTCTACCAAAACAGGATGCCTAAGAACCACAGAAGACGAAGAAAGAGTGACATTTGGGAGACAACGTGAGGTACTAACATTAAGTGTAGTGCGGCTCACCAGTGCCCTCTTCTATACTCGCGAGCCAGATCTTTTAGTAGGCGACAGTTGGCGACTGAGTGTCCCCGTTCACCACAGTAGAAGCACCTGCCCTCCCGCAGGCGGCGCTGTCGCTCCTCGGGAGTCAGCTTGGTCCTGCCGAGCTGCATGGGCTCCTCCGGAACAGCAGGGGGCGATAGAGGCCCAGTAGACGGAAGCCAGGGCCTGGGGTGATTCCATGAGGACGAAGACTGCCTCTTGTGGGAGAAATAGGGAATCGCAGTGTCTCTCTCTCGCTCCCTCTCTATCAGTCACTTGTCAATCTTAATAGTCAATGAAATTAGGGAGTCCAAATCAGCTGTAAGCTCAAGGGGAGCTAACTGATCCTTTAATGTGCCGGACAATCCATAAAGGAAAGCATCAAACAATGCTGATTGGTTCCAGTCACTGTCCGCTGCCAGGGTACGGAACTTTATAGCATAGTCAGAAACCCTCTGCTTACCCTGGTGCAATCCAACGAGTGCTCTGGCTGCCTCCCGCCTTGGTGGGATGTGCTGGAAGATCTTGGTGAAGGTCTGAGAGAAGATATCGAGGGAGTCACAAACAGGAGACCTTCGCACCCACTCTACCGTTGCCCAAGCCTCAGCTCGGCCAGAAAGGTGGGAGACAATGTATGCCACCCTTGGCTCAGATGGTTATCATGCAGCCTGGAGCTCAAAATGGAGGCCGCACTGAGCCAGGAAAGCCCGACAATCACCGGAATCCCCAGAAAACCGCTCAGGTCGGGAGAGGTGAGGGGACAGGGTCGGAGTTGGAGACTGGACTGGAGTAGGATCCACTGGGAAAACAGGCAATGGGGGAGCTGGAGGACATGGCTGGAGTAATAGTTTTTGGATATTTTCGACCAAATAACAGACTTGCCCGCCAAAGGACGACAAAACAGACTCCTGTCTCTCGGCCATCAACTTTAATTCCTGGCGAAGCCCGGTAAGTTCCTGCTCTTGGTGGTAAATCCTGCTCCCTTGACTCTGAAGAGCAGTCCGCACAGAATCCTGGTCGGCTGAGTCCATGCTGGCCAGTTCGTACTATCAAGCACAAGTACGGGCACGAGCAAAAAATAGGACTCAAGAGCACAACAGGTCTCCCTTGAAAAAGAGATCATTGATCTCAATGGGATTTTACCTGGATAAATAAAGGTTTTGAATTGAATTGAATTGACAACCAGGCAATATATATATTGAAAGGTCCCAATGTGTTCAGTTTGATGGGCTGTCTTCTGAGTGGTTAAACATCACTAATGGTGTACCACAAGGTTCAGTTTTAGGTCCGCTATTATTCTCTATCTATATTAATAGTTTAGGTGAAAATGTCGAAGGAGCAACCTTACATTTTTATGCGGACGATACCGTTATGTACTGTGCAGGTCCCTCGATTAACGAGGCTGTTGTTAAATTACAGGCTGTTTTTAACATTATTCAGGCTCAGCTCTCTGAGCTTAAGCTTCTTTTAAATGTGGATAAAACCAAGGTAATGCACTTTTCGAAAGCTAAAGCTAAAAATACACCAGAGACTGCTTTGGATATTGTAACTACGCAAGGAATACAACTTGAAGTGGTTACCTGTTACAAATACTTGGGTATCTGGCTTGATGACTGTCTCACTTTTAAACTTCATGTCAATAACCTGCTTAAAAAGCTGAGGGTTAGGCTAGGTTTCTTTTACAGAAATAAGTCCTGTTTCTCGCTTGAGGCCAGGAAAAGGCTAGTCACTGTGACCTTTTTACCTGTGCTGGACTATGGTGATTTGTTATATATGAATGCACCTGCCAATTACCTGAGCAAGTTAGATGCTGCGTATCACAGTGCACTGAGATTTTTGACAAATTGTAAAGCACTTACGCATCACTGTACCCTGTATACCAAGGCGGTTATGCCATCACTTACTGTACGGAGGCTCAGTCACTGGTACTTTTTCATTTACAAAGCCATGTTGGATAAACTACCATCTTATATCTGCTCCCTGATCTCTCTGCGAATTGAAAGTACTTATTGCCTGAGATCGCATGCTGTGGTTTTATTAAATGTGCCAAGTGCTAGGACTGTCTTAGGGAAGAAAGCTTTTAGATGTGCAGCTCCACTAACATGGAACAGTCTGCAAAAAGAATGGAAAATTACCAAGCTAGTACCACTACATGTTTTTAAAGCTTGGTTGGATGCTACAAAATCAGATGCTGTTGGTACCTGTACATGTGGTTAAATATGTAAATTGTAATCCCTGTACATTTTGCTGTATGATGTCCTTTTGTTGTTTATGTTTTTATGTCTTCTTGTGGAACCTACTGCTGCAGGTCTCCCTTGAAAAAGAGATCATTGATCTCAATGGGATTTTACCTGGATAAATAAAGGTTTTGAATTGAATTGAATAAGGTCTTTAGTCAAGCGTTTAATCCAAAAGGTACAAATAAAACAGCCAATGATCAAAAAATGTACTGACTGGAAGTAACGAAAAACAACCAACTAAGTTGGCGGAAAACTACTAGAGAAGCAACAAAAAAACAACAACCAACTAGGTTGGTACAAATGCTAAGCAGCTAGAACAATAGCTTACGTCAGGAGAGAAACATGGAGCACTTTCTGCTATACAGACAAGACGAACTGGCACTGGCCAAGGAAACAGCACAGACTAAATACAGGTGAGGAGTGATCATTAGGGAGGGACAGCTGAGACTCAATTGAGGCCAGGCAGGTGATTAACAGGGAGCGAAAATACACAGGTGAGGGAGTGAGGCGATCAGCCAGGGCCAGGATGTGACATCACTACCTGCTCATAAAGTTTGTGCATGTTGGTCATGAGTGCTCTAGGTGCCACAGAAGTGCTGCAGGCTGCTTTAGTCATATATTTATTTAACACAAGACTCCTGCCATAACAAATAACAAGGTCCTGTTTTCATTATGTGTGCAGAGCTGTCCTCTCACAGAAAAACATGCTTGTTGGAAAAAATGTCTCTTCACCATTACAGTATTAACCATAAATTCAAGCTTTTTATCAACATTTTATATAATTTGAGAAATACATAAACAAACGATAAAATATTAAATTGTGTGTGCTTAGTGTAGATGGAAGAGAGTCAAGCCATGGGTTTGTCTTCAAGGGCCAGATTCATTCTGTCATTTAACATCTTCCACAATCATTTCTCATAACGTGAGTAACACAGACCACTCTTAAAGGCTCTAATGGCTTACACACTGAAACCAAATCTCTAATTTAACTTCCTCGAAGCATTAACTCCTGTAAAAGACCCATCAATTATCACACATTGATTTTTCCATTCACATAAATGTCTTGCAGGATAGCACAAAATAATTTCTGTCTGATCAACATACGAACACACGTGTTGTCTACTCCACCATTGAAAGAATTGTGTTTATCTGAAAGTTATTCGAATGAGAAAATGTAATCTATTAAAACGACTTTGTTTATTTTATTTTTCCTTCTAGAGCCCCCTCTCTACCGCAAAATCATGGTTGTAATGTGAGACTGTTTTGTCTTTTCTGTACTTAGACAGAGGAAGCATCAGTCTCCTGTCTTAGCCTCCAAAACAAAGTTTGTACTGAGTCTCTGTCAAAAATATTTCCTCTGATGAGGCTGGGGGAAAAGGTCAGGGAGGCACAAGGATTATGTGAGAAAATGTAGGAACAGGATTGTTCTTATGCTAAATAATGTTTGTTTGAGTCTTACCCGCCCACTTATGAGCAACAGACTCATGAACAGTTTAAGTAAGCTACTGCTCTGTTGCAGTCAGTCAATTGTTCAATTGCTTCAACGATAGTGTCATAAACGGCCTACAGGTGTGTGTAATGTCCTGAGGCATTACAGATACCTCATTCACACCAACGCAACTCCGGTTCAAGCTCCGTGCTAGAGCTTTTCAGGTTCAGAACCGGTTCTTCGGTTTAGCTCCAGCTCTTTTCACACTGCCCAGAGTCCGACTGGTGCTGCGTCATTGCGTCATCGTTTGCGTCATGACGTAACCGTTTGCGTGCCTGCTTCATAAAGCCAAACCGCGCGGAAACCCCTCACAGCTGACACCGACAACAACAACAATGGCAGCTTCCTCTGTACCTATTCGGAAGACCAGATTCCCAGTAGGTAGCTGGTCTCTTCAGTGGACCACTGCTGCGTGTTAAGTTTCTCCATCGTTGTGTACAAACTGGATACAACGCCGGCTTTTTGTTGTTGTTCAGGAGTTGATCCCGCCCCTGCCCCCGCCTCGACGTAAGCGTGACGTATGCGGTGCTTTTGCTCTGGCCGGACAATTTTTTGGTGCTTGAAACTAACCGGATTCCGGAGCTAAGAGGCTGCTCCGCTGCGGTGTGAAGAGGAAAACCCGGTGCTTTTCAAGCTCCAGCTCCGTACCGGCCCTGAAACACCGTTGGTGTGAATGAGGTAAGTGTGCTTGGTGTGGGAGCTGAGGGTTGGTAACACTTGATTTATCCCCTAAAAAAACCGCAAAGTTCAACTGACACCACAGCAACTCTTTGTTCCTTGCCAATGAAATGTCACGTGAAAAGAACATGAATGTTGACAACGATAGATTTATGATAGAATATTTATTATTATTGATGCAACCACTTTTAAAATACATGGGTTTATTCTTTAAAAGCATTCATTTGTGATAAATACTATATAAACTGCAGCGATATTTTAAAAACAATCAATGTATTGTAGGTAAACCTTGCACTAAATTTAAAGTATTTGCATTATAGGAATTTCTATAGGCAGAATATTTCCTTTCTTATTTAAACTCCATCCATCCATCCATCCATCTTCTCCCGCTTATCCGTGGTCGGGTCGCGGGGGTAGCAGTTCCAGCAGAGAGCCCCAAACTTTCTTTTCCCTGGCGACATCAGTTTATTTAAACTAAATATCCTATTACAATTTTTTTTTAAATATATTTTCTCTTTAGTAACATGAATTTTGTCAAAAAAGGTCAATCCTTTTGTAAAATGAGTGAAGCAAAAACCCTTCTTGCGAAAACAGAGGTCGTTTTTGGACCTTTATTATAGCTGTATACGGATAACATGCAGAAAGATAGTTAATCCTTCAAAAATCGTAAAAATAAAAACATAATTTTTCCATTTACTCTTTGTCTTAATTTTACTTTATTCTGAGTGTAAATATGTGGCCCCCAGGACTCTAAAAGCGATAACATTTAATAGGTGGGGTCATATGGAGAGGCCCCATATGAGCAACAGGAAACTAATTATGAGCATATCTATTTTCCAGTTTGGGTCAACGTAATGAGGGGTGGGCTGCAAGGCTTTTTTAATAAGTCCCAGTTTTCTATATTCATATATATTCTTGTGCTTTTAATCAACCCCCCTTGCTGCACTTCATAAAACGTTCACCCTCAGGGTTGATGTATTACATTTTGTTCTAGTAGCTGTTTCCATCACAGCCAGCAACAAGAAGCCAACTTTTTTTCACCTGAGGTTCTGCAATCCTCTTGTGATCACTGTGTTTCAGTTCACAACTCAATAAAGGTTTTTTCAATTCGTGACCGGCCAGTAATGCTGCTTGTATTGCAGCCACTATCAGGGTCGTGCTGAATAAATGAAACACACACACACTTTTCTTCTGGCCCCAGCTTTGACTCATTTTAGGCATCATTTTTTGGCTTTTCCTTAATCCCTTTCCCTTTAATTGTCATCTAAAGTACGTTTCCTGTTGAAGGCTGGATTAGCAAATACCTGGCTGACCTTGTTGCTTTTAAAACCTTCACCGCCAAATGTCATATATTATTACATTGGAAGAGTCCCAACCCCTCTGGAACAACGTCTTGGTTAAAATATTTAATGTATTTTCTGCCCTGAGAAAATGTCAGGCACACAGTCAAAGGATCTGTGTAGAAAGATTGAACAGAACTTGGGACTCTTTTCTCAACTTTAATTAACAACCTATTATTCTTTTTATAATGATTACTGTTATTATATGTATTTTTCTGTGGGAGGTTTATTCTAGGTTGATTTTGGGTTGGCTTTGTTATTTTTATTTCTTTTTGTTTTACTTATCAGACTTCGTATTCACTTTTAATTTCTCTACAGTCTGTAACATGCTTTGAAGTTCGTTTGATAACCATGTTGCTTGCATCTACAGTATACTTTACTTTCCTTGTCATTGTAGATGTCATAGAGGCTCTTGATGATAAAGTATAATTTTAGATCTAAAACTTTGTGAACATGCAGGTAGGTGCTATAAAGTTGCACTACACATCATAATGCCCTGTTTTATGAAGGCCAGGACAATGGTTATCGAAGAGGAAATTAGTCCTCACTATCTCTGATACACATCAACATTCAGCAGTATTCGTGCCAAACCTCCATGGTGTGCCGCACGCACAACACACAGCATGACCATTTTAGCATATAAGGCTGAACCAAAGTTAAAAAGCTTGTATTGAAAACAAGCTGATAAATGAGCCATCTTTTTGAGCCAATTTTAGAGTTACAACTTCCAGATCCGTCACATGATGTAATGGGGCCCAACAATACTTCTTCCCAAGGACCTACATTGGAAAAATACATATCTATAATCCTTAGGTTGAACAACTTCCCAATATAAACACTTAGATAGCCTTTTTAGAAATCATTGGGTGGTCAAAGTTGTAAAAGTCTTGCTCATGAGCCAAAATCGAGGTATTGAAGGAACACTTTCTCCATGGGACTACAGCTGCGGAAGATCACAAGTCAACCCAGGTGATTATATGATTTGGCAGTCATTACATTTTAGCTTCAGGCACTATTGAGAAATATTCATAGGAAGGAACAGGATCATAGGCAGCGCGTGAGGCTCAGGTTTGGGAAGGCTAAATAACTTTTTTTTCCATCTTACGCTGCCCGCCTCCGGCGTCTATAGAAAAGAGATCAACTCAGTGAAAGCACCGCCTGCTGACCGATCAGAGCTCAGTGTGCGGAGTTTAAATCTATCAAGTCATATTACAGGAAAAAGGAAATGCAGTTTAAACTGCCGTATGCAGAGAAGACGCCGACGTGTCGCATTTATCATTCATATCACACTGACATCACATCATCAATCAGATCATCGATCTCACAATATTTCCTTATCTGAGTCAGCTTCTCGAGCCGTATCTGGCCGTGCAACACTTAGTTACATTGTCACATATACTGTATGCAGACGTATTATTTTAAGCAACACATTAAGTTGACGAAACACTCAACTCAAATGTAATAAAGTCAGATCCCCTCGTGTTTTAGATGGGGCAGTATCATAAAACTGTTGTACGCTTTCAAACACTCGACGAGTTGTTCTGTATTCTCCTTGCAGGTGCAACTATGTGGCTTGTATCTTGGATTATATGTTTAAGTCATCATGGATGTTTAAAGTTCATATTTGTCTAATATTAGTTTACTTTTCATTAATGAAGTATGATGTTGCGCTGTCAGTACACTTGTCCCTGTTTGTGATTGGTCAAATGTAGCTAACCCCGCCCCTTTCACGTGAACGCGTTCTCAGCTGGAGAGAGAAACCCTGGCTTGATTTACCGAGTTGATAACCAGCGCCGTAGGACCGTTTAGCGAGATCGCGTTTGTTAGGGTTAGTTAAGATAACTCAAGCATATCCAGGGTCTGTTGAACTGGCTTCGTGGTACAGGGACTGTACAGGGACTGTTCGTGGCTGCATAGCAGCGCTAATGTCAAAGACATTATATTTTTATTTTACCAGGATGCAGTTACACAAATATTTGGGAAGGCTTAGCCTTCCCTAGCCTACAGCACCCGCCGCCCCTGAACAGGATCCTACAGCAAACCATGTATCCAGTTTTGTTTTAACATCTATGGTAAAACCTTTAAGTATGCTGCGAGCAACAAGTGCTGAGGTTAGTAAAACAGACTATGCGGCTTTCACACCAGCGCTTTTCCCTTTTTAGCTCCGAGCGGGAGCTTTTCTGGTTCAGCTCCGGTTTCCCTTTTCTTGCTCCCGCTCTGTTCACACCGCCCAGAGCTGCCGCTGCTGCGTCATGACGTCACCGTTTACGTGCCTGCTTCATAAAATCCAAACCGCGCGGAAATCCCTCACATCGACAACAACAACAACAATGGCCGATTGTATTGAAGCGCTGTTCGCTTTGGTTATCCTCTTACGAAACGAAATGGAAGGCATCGGACGACCTTATAAGGGACGACTTTACTTGGAACTTTGCAAACATCACATGCTAAATGCAAGACTTCTTTGTGGTCTTCAGCATCTACTTCAACAACGAATCTGCCCCTGCCCCCGCCTCGACGTAACGGTACGTCCACACTGCAGCTTTAAACAAATCTTCAACCCTTCCAACGCTTCTCTGCCCATTGACTTTGAATGGGGATGACGTCACTTTGCCTCGCTTGTCGCCGAACTGCATTGTGGGGGAGCGAAGCGAAGATTTCCAGGATTTTCAGGATTCAAAAGTTGAGCAATGTTCTACTTTTGAAGCTGAGCTGGAAGCGTCAGCCAATCAAATCCCGTTTATGCAAATCTGACAGTAGAAGCGCTAGCCAATCAAACCGCGTGTAAGCAGGGAGAGCCAGACCGCAGTTCATTTCCTCATATTCCAAACGAGAAATTACGGTAGCAAATCACCCGGTTCTTTACGACCAGAACTATTAACGGGATACAAACCGGAGGAACCAGGCATGGAGGGAGGTGGCAGAGACAGTGTGTGAAACTGGTAGGTTTTCGCCTGTTTGGGGAGTTTATATATATATATATATATTGCTCGCATAAAATCCCCGTTTTTTTTTGCTTTGTATGTCGGGGGTGGGAGATTCATGTGAATGGTTGTTGGTCTCGTTGCTCGCAAAAAATCCCCAAGCTTTCAGACACGCCCAGCTCCAAGATTTTCAAATGTTTTGGAAAAGCTGCAGTGTGGACGTACCGTAACGGTACATCCACACCTACCAGAAACCTACCAGTTTCACCCACTGTCTCTGCCACCTCCCTCCATGCCTGGTTCCTCCGGCCTCAAGTTCAAATGTTTACAAACGTTTATTATATAAATAATCAAGTAAAAGTTCAGTAATATAAAATCCAGATTAAAACGTATTCAGCTTTCCCAGTCGACACACCTAAGTCCCACGATTGAAGGCTGGCTCTGACAAGGAGAGAATAGAATAATTACAATATCACACAGTGATAGTTAAATAGTTAAAAAGTGATTCTTCTGGCCAACTGCTGAGGGTTTCCCCAAAACCACAATATCACCACGTGTAGCTGTATTCAATCAACACTCACTGCAAATCACCCATATCTGCATGCAAAAAGTGCCCAGCAAACCACATGCTCCACTCCACAGTATGGCCAGGATCGTCACTGAAGAAGTATAAACACAGAGACAGTATTAGACCTTGTGGGACAGGGTGGGTCGTTACAAGGAGGGTGCTGTAGCTTTAAAGATTTAAATCACTAGTTTGTACACAATACAACAAACTAGTCAATAAGCAAAACATAGAAGGCAGGCAAATCAATACTTAGGCAACAAATAGCCTGTAGGCATGGTCAAATACAGCTAAAACCTAAGATCAAGAAAAGGAAAGGCAAAACGGTAGCAAACTAATCCTAAAATAAATGGAGAAAGGAGATTAGAAATTGTATAAAGACTTATATGAATGTCCTTCAATGTACATACAATTAATCTCCTACCTCTGATGCAAACGCATTCACTCAAATATCACCTCACTGGACACCTCCGCAACGGTGATTCTCTACACAGTCTCTGCTGGCTGTCAAGAAGCCTGGCGTTTACAGGCCACATGTTAACAATTTAGTGGTACACTGAATGTTACAAGTCCTAACAGCAGCTTCACATACCTCGTATAGGGGGAATACACGCCTATCAGCCAGACATGACTGGACCAAGAACACTCGTAATAGTCACAGCTGATTTGGGTGAGGTGTGAGTGGGCATTTAAAGTGTGGCAGGAGATGCTGAACTACGTACAGCTGCGGCGTTTTCCTTATATGGAAAGGCCAGCTGACTAAAGAAGGGGGGGTGTGTCTGAGTTAAAGGCTGTTATTGTATTCTGAGGAAGTTTCATATTTTAATTGGGTATTTATAATTGATGGCATATTATTGTATGTTGGCTGGTCCAACATGATCCACCCTCTCTCAGACAGAAATACCTCAACAACTATTGGAGAGCTTTCCATGAAATCCAGTAATCATGGTGCCAAGAGAAGGAATCCATGTTTGATCCTTTCTCTTTTCCTCTGGATTTACAGAGTGTTTACAATACAGGAACATCTGATCTACCAGATAGGTGACCCCATAGATATATATATAAACACTAGATGGCTCAAGGGGGAGTCGCCAGCGTAGCTCACTGGCGGCCATCTTGCAACAGCCAACAACTACTGCTACAGCTGTTGTAAGGTGAGGGATCTGCACAAAAATACTCTTAACTCGCTGAAATCTTGACTGATTTACAAACAGTTTGGTTTATTATAAACGTTATTAGCATGGCTATGATACAGGAGACAACAAGACATGTTGAAAAAAAAAGTTCATGATTATAATGATAAGTATGCAGTATCATAACTACACATTTGATGTTTATAACAAACCAAACCGTTTGAAAATTGAGCAATCTACGGTTATTTCAATAGTGCACCATAGACATAATGTTATGAATGAGCGAGCTGCCTGTGGCAAGATGGCCGCCATGTGGCAACGTCGGTCTCCATTGGCCAGCAGCGCGGGTGAGTCATCTGGTGTTTATATATATCTGTGGTGGAGGTGTCCTGAGAGTGCAGCCTGCACCGGAACTGTCCTGAGAGTGGAGGTCTGCAGGCAGGCTCCCATGGAGACAGTCCGAAGTCGCAACGGCTCATTTCAAAATAAATGTGGATTTGCGTAAAAAACTATTTTTTCGGGGTTCGGGTGTTTTGTTTGATTTTAAACAAACAAAGTCTTGGCTTTCAGAATATGACATTTTTATTTACAAAATCACACGATAAATAAAAATGTTAAGCTTGTAAAGGGAAGAAGAGGCCCCTCACAATCTGCTCTTCCGCAGCGCTGCCCCCCTCCCTCCGGCTGAAATTATGAATGTAAGCGTATAGTAATCATAGATAACACGGCAGGGTCCGTTACAGTTTGTTTTCATCTGATTTCAAATAAACAAAGTCTTGGCTTTCAGAATATTAAACTTGTTTCGGCAAATTCAGATGATAAATACAACTTTGAAGCTTGTAACGGCATAATTACAAGCGGAGAACGGAGTAACTTAACGCCACATAAGGCATAATAACAGCCGGTGTTTCTCGTGAGTGTTTTCCCCGGGAAACAAACACAATACACACAAATGCAAAATTACACAAACACACACACATACAGTATACACACACACACACACACACACACACACACACACACACACACACACACACACACACACACACACACACACACACACACACACACACACACACACACACCCACACACACACACACACACACACACACACCCCCACACACACACACACACACACACACACACACACACACACACACACACACACACACACACACACACACACACATTTGAATACTTTATTTGGTTCCACAAATTATATTACATAAGACGGAATCAAATATATCGGGGCTAAGCAGCACAGAACACTTAGGGGTACACATAGCATCTCCTTCTCCACACGGCTAAGCTGCCAATAATAGCTGAAACAGAGCAATATTTGGCAATTTGTTTGGCTTTTCTCTTTGACATTCCAGCAATTCTCAGACCAATCATGGTGCATTTATATACATGGCCAAGACTTCAGAATATAAGTATGCCATATCTACACTTGTACCCAAAGCTGGTTATCACATCGAGCAGTGGTTGGTATTTAATATACTTGTCCTGGAAAGCCTGGTCCATGTACAGGTCAAAGGCACAGCCTACTTCTAATATTAGCACCTCCCTGTGGTTGGTGTCAACAAAAACAACATCAGGTGTATTTGGGATGTTATCAAAGACATCATTGGTAAAGCCAAACCATTCTGGTAGCACTCTAGCGTGCTTGTACATTGCTGCGCTAGATGGTAAGATGTTTCGTACCGCATCAGACACAATGTCCACAATACGGTCATGACGGGCTATGTACAGGCGTTTGTATGCATTACATCCATTTGTTATGTGTGCAATGGATTCTAGGTGTTGTTGTGAATCCTGATGGTTTAAACAGAATGGAGTGTGAATGCGAGGGTACCAGGTGGACAGATTGTACTTAGTGGGTAATACCTGCAGTCTTGCTTTGATGGTAAATGTCAGAACATCCTCACCAACAGCGGTGTTCTTAAACACTGAGTGTGAGACTGAGTGGTCAGCAAACCCCAAACAGGCTAGCTTTCCCTGTAGTCTGAGTCCACACCAGTGCTGCCTGATCTCAGACTGCTTCATGCTGAGCAGAACCCTCCTTGCAGAGTCTCTGTGCTTTATGAACAAATATAATGTGACGTATTTTGCTTAATATTTGGAGTACAAAAACAATCCTGATATCATTAGAAAGCTAGGAATATCCTCTTTCCAACAGTGTATACAACTCAAAATGTGTCTTCGGGTCAATGCGACTGATTTCGATAGAGCAGGTTACATCAAAGTTAGCGCGTGAATTTTCTTGACCCACCTTACTTGCTACAATTACGTTTTACTCCCAATCAAGTCAAGATATACATTTTTCAATACTTCGGCCAACTGCCGACCAACAGACGGACATTTCAACACAGTCTCACGGCATTTTGTGTTATAGTCACAAAATGAATCTATTGACTGGTGTTCACCAACACGATTTTGTCATTTTTTTCGTGTCACACAGAACGATTTTAAAAGCAAAGTAAATAATAACAAATTAGAAGGAAAAAAAGATGACAACAAATACAGATCTCAGTATTCTGAGGGCCCCCATTTATTTTCCTTGTGGACGGCAAAAAAACTCGGACATTATACAATTTAAAATAAAAGGGATAGGGTTAGGCTTAGGGTAAGATATTGAGTAAGAAAATGTTTTTATGAACCACACAGCTTCTGGTATTCCAAGACCCGACCGGACAAAAATACGTGGTGCAGGCACGAAACATACTACCAATAGAAATACATTGCTTTTCAAATCGTTCTGTGACACGAAAAAAATACGAACATCGTGTCGGTGAACACGAATCAATAGATTAAATTAATTTCGTGACTATAACACGAAATGCCGTGAGACTGGGTTGGACATTTCTATTATTTCTCATGGACCCCAGTTGGTTCCAATACCATAGAGCCTGAACGACTGCTGCTTTTAAATAGGCGCAGTATTATGGTGTGAACTGTCAACTATGCACTTCCTTCCATTTTTATACATATCACATGAACTTGAAACAATCTCTTCCAACTATAATGCTCTGTTTGTCTTGAGCCATAAAGCTATTAACACGAGGCTAACAGAAGAGAGGAAGTAGCAGGGTGACACAGCTAATATTGTCTATATGTGTGTACAGCGCGGAGGCCCAGCTCTCTGTTATCACCCTGAGGACTTTAAAAACACTGTTTCCCAGAGACCGAAGGCTGTTGTTGCTTGAGTTTAGACACATTTACGACGTAGATATGAATGGAATTTGCAGCTTTGAGAGAAAAGACGCTTTTTTTTTAGCTTGATTATTCACCCCACCAAGGCTGGTTTAATTGGAGAGTTTGTTTTGATAAGATTCATAAATAGACAACTCTGCTATTCCCTCCATAGCTATTTGTTTTTGTTTCAAAAAATTCTTAGGAACAGGCAGGTAAAGATATGCCTGGGAGAATAATATTCAGCAGGCCTTGTTTGCTTGTGCCAATATTGACATAAGAACTCAAGGTGTAATACCCTGGTGTTTTGAACGCTCTGTTGACCCACATATAATCAAAGTGATTGTTGCACTAACAAATGACATTTTCAAAAAAGAACGACATTTTATATCTTTCTATATATCCAACATTGGCAGTTAAAGTGTTCATCCAAGCTATGAAATCTTCTATATTTTCCCAACTGTTACAGTTTATAAGAGCTTTAAGGTTTTGAGATATAATATTTCTTAATCAATCTTAAATTTGAAGCATGTGTTGATGGCCTTTGATCTGCAATGTCTTAGTCTGACACGGTAACCTGAGGCGACCAACTTTTTCCAGTTAAATTTTGTGTGAAAACAAACCTTTGCTGGAGTAAAGTGATGGATGTCAATCATTTATTGATAATACCAGAGCTTAATGCCCAGATTTGGATATGGTTTAAGGTTCACACTAATTTCCTCCTAAATCACCACGACTAAAAAAATGCAGAACAATTTGTTTTTTCTCCCCACACCAATAAATCAGATCTAACTAGAAAATGCATTTCCTGCAGAAAATGCGTGCGAATGCTGTAAACTGTGAACATTTATGGCTGAATTTAGCTGAAAATGCAGAAAAAGCTGAATATGTTATTAGCTGAATGGTAGCTGCTTTTAGCTAAAAAAAAATGCAGGAAAAGCTTAATATTTAAAAGAAAAGGTTTAAAAAAAGGTATAAACAACAACATGTATAGCCTTGATGTCCTGAAATAATGTAATAGTTGAATGGTTTCTGCAGCTGAAAATAGGCTGAAGGAGTTAAATATCAGATGTAAGTAGTAGTGAATGGATGTGTATTAAGATGAGAAAAGAAAGTAAAAAGGCTTGGGAAAGCAGCAGAATATTTGAACTGCAAACTTTTGAACTAACTTGATTGTGAATTATCTGTCGCCATGCCAACGGCATTTAATGACATTCCATAATACGCTTAGATGTGTTGATGGCTGCATCGTTACCAAACCTGTGAAGTTTTGGGCCATTTTGAGCATTTTCACTGAAGTTATGAGAAAACCGTGTTTCATGGTGAGCATTGTGTTGCCATGGCAACGGCATTTGAAAAAAATCTCAAAACTTTCCCTTAGATGTCTTCACGGCTGGACTGTTAGCACACATGTGAAGTTTGAGCACTTTTTGAACATGTTCATAGGAGTTATACATTACATTAGGAGGTTACATTACTCTCTCTCTTTTCTTGATCGCCCTCTCTCTCTCTTCTCTTGATCGCCCTCTCTCTTCTCTTGATCGCCCTCTCTCTCTTCTCTTGATCATTCATCATCATCGGTGTGTGTCTGTATGAGAGAGAGAGAGTGTGTGTGTGTCTTTGTGTGAGAGAGAGAGTGTGTGTGTGTGTGTGTGTGTGTGTGTGTGTGTGTGTGTCTGGTGTGTGTGTGTGTGTGTGTGTGTGTGTGAGAGAGAGTGAGTGTGTGTGTCTGTCTGTCTGTCTGCACTCTAAAAACAAATGCCTTGGCTCAACAAAGAAAATCAACGCAACAGTTTGCATCGATGTTTATTGAGTTAAGACAACTTCTAATGAAATTGTCTTAAAGCAACAAAGTTATTTGAGTTAGGGGAGAAGGCTTTTCCTCTACAATCAGAGGTGTTTTTAATTACCACTTACTTAATAATTGGTATTATAAACACAAGTTTTGAAGTTGATTATACAAAAGATTAAGTTGTTCCGACTAGTTTTACCCAAGCGGCAAACTGTTGGGTAGAGCCGGGGGGCCAATACGGAAGTGCCACACACTGCAGTTCATATATTGGCCGATAGGCGATGGCTGCAGAAAGGAGCAATTTCCATAGACCCCATGTTAAAATGCCCACTTTACAGCAGAAAAAAACATGTTTCTACCCCTGGCTCCATACATTTTATTATCGATATAGTTAGATTCCACCTTCATGATTATGGATCTGTGAGTGAATTGTTTTCTAACGCGACCCTTTTATTTATATTAGGTCTTAAAATGTGTGCATAAATTAGGGCGTGGTCACATTGAGTGACGGCTCTGTCAAGTGCCTGCCGCTGTTAGCTTCTTGTCTCTCTGCTAGCTGCTCCGTGAAGCTAGCTACAGGGACTCTGCCTGCTCAGCTCATCCAGGAAACACAACTTGTAGCCGGCCGTGGTTGTTTGTTCTTCATGCTTATATATCGGACTATTGTGACTCGCTCTGCGGTTAAAACAGACGGTGCATGAATGCGGTTTTGCGGTAAGTGAAATTCTAGTGCTTTATTTATGTGTTAATGATTTTAATCAGCTACGTAATGAATGGTAAGGGTTAGCATGTAAGCTAGTGGTAGCTACATCGGTGCTAACGATTGTAATCGTAGCCTCCAAGTTAAAATCATAGACTGTATAAAGGTTACAACGAAATAGACAAGTGTTAAGTGGGATAATACTGTTGAACAAACGGCTTCTGTTTGAGGTTGATAAAATAAGGTTACATCCTTGTAACTTAGAGATATTTTATTATGTAGGTAGAACTGTATGCATCTAAGGTTAATTTAAATTGGCTATGCTCAAGTATGTAGACAAGCTAATGTCGAAGTAGTATATGTGAAATCAACCTCACAATAAGATGTGTGTATATTACAATTATTAATGTCATATTTCAAGATGATTACTTAGATATTACAATATGGTTGGTTGAGCTGGAGTTCATTATTGAGCTTACACGTTAACGTCACAGTCATCTGAAGAACGAACCCAAACCTTGTTGTTTTTATTAATTGTATTACCAAATGGGTATCAAATAAACAGTAAGCATTGGTAACACAACTTCCAAAGTTACAGTAAAATAAAAAGGCCCCTGACTCGGACAATACACAATCCAACATGTTCAACAGAAGAGAATCAGTTATATTGTTTGTACACATGGTACTTTACATATATATCTGTTTGTTTAAGGTGTCCAGGTGATGCAGACAGGCTGGACCAGAGAGTGAGAGACAGAACTGGACTCCTCACAGCAGTGAACTTCAGCACAGGTACAAAGACTCTTTTTTCATACTGTACAAAGAATCAAGAAAGATATTGGTTTAAATTAATGAAGTATTGACTTGAATACACTGATATACATTCCATTAAACAATACTAAATACTAGATCACCTACACATCAGTTAAGTTGAGGGTTTTTTCCATGCAAAAAGTTACATTTAGATGATAACAAGCAATATGACTTTGTCAGCTTTCTAATTTAATGTATTGAAGGCAAAGATATTTAACACATAGTGAGAACTGCTACTATTTATCTCTCAATATTGTCTGTAAAAAACGTGGTAAAAGTTATTCTTTCAGTGAGACAACAGAGCAAGCTTCTACAGCTGCACTACGTTTTGATAACAGTTAAATATTATTTTGATAATAACATATATTTCAATGTTGATGAACTTCATACTGTTCATTCATAATCTGATTGTCTTTGTAGCTCATTGTTGAAATAAAAAAAAACCATTACAATTACAAAATAATTATATCTACAGCCCCTAAACACACAAACACACCGCTTTCATAAATAACACACTTGTTCTGCAATAATATGTTTTATGTTTCCTGTCATTTTTGTTAGGAAAGGACATGCCTGAAAGACAGGACATTTTCTCCTCTGAGGGTCAAGAAGAACATCCAAGAGGAACATTAAAAGCTGATGTTATGAGATTTTAAGACCAGTACAGGACATTCACTAAAAAACAGTCAGCTGATCGAATGCAGCTATTTCCACATCTACACTCCATCAGCTGATTATTTCTATTTGCCTCACTTTATGAGCTTCACAACATGTACCTTGTTTTGCAAAGGTCACAAATAAATGGGGCCAATCTTCAGTCAGATGTGAATGTGTAATCTAACATTTTCAGTAAGAATAATGGACAAAAGGAGTGCAAATACAAATACAATTTATTGAAATGTGAACCAAAAGTTAATCAAATGTTTTAAATAAAAAGCACATATGGACAGAAGGTGTAAACCTATTAAATGTATTAAACACATTTAGTCAAATAAAGTGACCGACTAGGCCTGTGCAGTTGGTATCAGCTTTGCCCAGCATGGGCTCCTTCATCAGCCCTGATCCTCCTTGCAGAGGAAAGACCCTCAGTCCTCTCCAAACCAACAGACAGGACGTCCATCACACGGAGGTTTCTCCCTGAAGTCTCTGCAGCTCTCTGGACACCATGCTGTCTCAATCCGTCCACACTGAATATGAGAGGGGGAAAATGAAAAATAATAAATGCTTTAGACAATAAGAAACATAAAGTTGACTGTTGAGTTGCTCAGTTTTTTTAGATTGTCAATACTATTACTGTATAACTAATATCTCAGGTTAAGAGGCACATTCAAATAAAGATTGGTCTTTAAATACATTTTGTCTTTTGAATTGTTTGTCTAAAGTCAAGGATCTATAACTGGTACTTAGTTTTAATGATACAGTCTGGTTATTATGCTGTTTGGAGGAGGCCTCAAAGGTAAGAGCACTAACTAGCTACCATCACATGTACCTTAGCTTGACTTAAATGTATTAAACGTATAGTTAAGTGATATCAAAATATAAATAACTAATGTCATGCAAACATATTCATATTTGCTTGATTCCAGTGTTGAATTTAGCACAATTGCATGCAAACGTTAAGGGGTTTTAAGATTCTGAAGTATTATGCTAAAAGCTCAATAACTTAGATTATTATTTATAGTTTTGCTGAATAGTTTCATGTCCGCTTACCTTAGAAACGTAAAATGCGACGGCAGCGTGCAGATGGGGAGAATGTTAGCTTAGCTTGGTAGCTTCAGCTAGCTCTGGAACTTCCAGCTCGGTGGCAGCAGGTCCCGCCTCGGCTCCGCCTCTTTGCCCTTATTTGGAGCAGGCTGGAGAAGGCGGGAGTTGAACTCTGGCGTCACTGTCGAGCCGTTAGTGGCCGACTCCGCCTACTAAGGGCTTCACGGCAACTGCAGAATCCTATGGGTGACGTCACGGACCCTACGTCCATTTATATATACAGTCTATGGTTTTACCACATGATTTAAAAGGAATTTTAAGTTGTATGTACTTAATTACCCTCATTCGGGATACAAGTTTTTAAGTTGATTACTCCAAAAATTAAGTTGTTCCAACTTATTTTACCGTATGATTTAAAAGGATTGTAAGTAGTATGTACTTAATTACCATCATTGTGAACACACGTTTTTAAATTGACAACCATTTATAAATTAAGTTGCTCCAAATATATTGTTTTCAATAGTTTTTTTTCTTAGCTTTTACATGTTTTTGCCTTTAAAGTTGTGCAGTTGTTTATTTCAACACATGATGTTTCAATCAGGAGAGAATTCATTTTGTTTGAACATTTATTGGCACATGCCATACAGTATGATAAGGTGCATGAACACCTGAAATCACAGCTGACTGCAGGAGAGAGGAGAACCATTTTATAGTTTGGCTGCAGCACGTTGATTGGCTGCTGGAGAATGACGTGAAATGTAATAGGTTAAAGAGAACGCCTGTGATGAGCTGATTATATGCAGCTGCGGAGTGAATGTATATACACAGTCTTCCTGAAAGAACTTGCGCTGAGCTTCATTTAAATCTTGAAAAAAAGATAAATAACACAAATTTAAATTGCCCCACAAATAATAAATAAACACATTAGCCATATTACCATGGCAAATGGGTACACAACAAATACATGTTGCCATCACATCGAAGTTAGAGGCCTTTGCATATTTAAAACCAGTGCCAAATATGTCAAATCTGTAAAGTTTTTGTAAAACTACAGAAACAAACTCTCAATGGCCACCAATCTGCAGATCACACACATCAATTTTACAAAAGATGTATCAAAGATGTTTGCACTGCCGACAGTCATTATTTCAAACAGTATGAACACATTTAACGCAGAATGCTTGCTCATTCATTTGTTTCCCTCGACCACGATGGTTGCCATCGTATGGTCAGATCCTGGGGTGGACCGGTCACTGATGAAGGCGATATTCATGTCCTTTTGAAGCACATTAAATAATAGGTTAGCGCATAAGAGATAATGAATTAGGTAATTGCATACTTTTTAAACTCTTAGCTAATTCAGAGCCATTATTACCAGCTGCTAAAGCAACGCTGGTATTGTTTTCACCTATTGAGTCTGCATGTGTGTGTCATCATGGCAATGTGGTCCTGAAGACACACAGAGGTGCTTTTGAGTACTTTGCCTAGTGTTTAAATGCATGTGGACAGATTTTGTCAATCCCAATCGTGCAAGTTTCAGTGTATCTTCTCATCTTTTTTGCAGGTTCCATACAATATGTGAACTGGTTAAGTGAAGAGCAGAAGCCACTTTTCAAATGTTACACAATCCTTTTCCCATGCCATTGCTGTCAACACCTATCCATGCTGAACGTTGCTAAGATATTATTGATTGGGGTGTGGCCAAAAGTGCAATATGCTTCAAAATGTAACTGATAGAGAGCAGTGCTTTTGTCCTGTGTCCGCTGGGCCCATGGATTTTATTTTATTTCAAGATAATTACGTCGCTAAACTCCTTGAAAAGGTCCTCTTCCTTGTCTCCAAGGTACACGACATGGCAGCGGATGGCTATAGTTCTTTGCATACTTCATTTGCATTGTGCTATTTTTGAAAAAGGAAAAAAAGAGAAATTACCACAATGAATATATTCTGAATGGGTGACTGCCAACAACTTGCATTTCAATGACAACTCTAAATAACGATCCTACCTCAAGAAGCATGTCCTTGATCTGCTTCACCGAGATTCATTTTTAACAAAAAGCGATATCACAATAGTAACCAAAGTATTTTTACTCTCACAGTAGCCTCTACTTCCTCTCACAGAACTATTCACAGTTCAAAGGCTGCTAATTTTGGTCAAACAGCAATATACAGTGCAACTACAAGGCTATCTACTGTATTTGAATGACAAAAGATGACACTGACCTTAAAATGTCCTTTATATAGTATTTCTATTTGTCTTAACTGTGGGAACTTGTCCAGGCATGCTAAGTGGGAGTGGACTTGAAATCCTTAACTCAAGGTGTAGAACAATTAAGTTATCAAGCCAATTGCATTACTTACTACAACTTGAATTTAGTTTTAAGTCAATTAATGCAGAAATCAGAGTTCAAATTACACACAATATTAAGTTAATGTAATTACCAACATTATTACGTCAACACAACTTATAAATTAATGTTTGCAACTTAAAATGTTTATCTAAATCAATTAACTCACATTGTTATCTTGCAACCATGCATTTAATTAAGTGGAGGTGAAAGGTCGCCTGAATTCGTTTTTAGAGTGTGTGTGTGTGTGTGTGTGTGACGTGTGTGTGTGTGTGTGTGTGTGAGAGAGAGAGTGAGTGTGTGTGTGTGTGTTAATTGTTACAGCTCAAATGCATTGCAATAACTTCCATGTTAAAAAAAGACTTTAAAAAGCGGAATATTTTAAAAAGTTTAACATATTTTGAAAAAGTTGAAAGTTTCCCATCATGTGTTGAAAAGGCTGAATAGTTTGATATTTGAATGGTTCCTGCAGCTGAAATTAGGCTGAAGGAGTTAAATAAAGATATTAAATGTAAGTAGTAGTGATTGGATGTTTACAAACACCTGTGTGTGTAAACCCAGAGATCAAAGGTTTCCATGGTGTCTGCTCTGATTATGTCACTCACGTGTGTGTGGCTCCAATCTGCCCAGCAACACCATGACAACCAACTGCAGCACTGAGTCCCATAAGAATGCATTGGGGATTATATCTGACAATTTTGCCACCTATTCACCTAAACAGCATTCCACTAATAAGGGAAAGAATAAAGATTCAAAGTACTATAGTGGAATGCTGTAAACAGCATTCGTACTAATAAAGATTTGAAGCACTATAGTGGAATGCTGTAAACAGCATTCGCACTAATAAAGATTTGAAGCACTATAGTGGAATGCTGTAAACAGCATTCGTACTAATTATCCACAGTGGTTCAGCAGTGAGGCTGTGACTAACATCTGCAATTTGTTGTGTAAACACGCTTGTATTTTATTTCTGACTAAGCCAACATTTCCTTTTTCCGTATTAACTCACTTTTTTTTCTTCTCATGAAATCGATGGTTTGTAACATAGTTTCTGTACTTAGTGTGTTTTCTATATTTCAATGGGTTTTCTGTATTTTGGTACGTTTTCTGTTTTTGGTTGGGTGTTTTGTTATTCCTTGTATTTACAGTAGTTGGTTTGTATTCGTTGTCCTTTGTCCTGTAGTTGTTTGTGTTTTTGGTTAGAAAGTGTTAGAGATGAAGATGAGTTAGTGCTCTCAGTGCTGAATGAGTGAAGCTGCAGCTGTATTAGTTCTGCCAGAGCAATGCAGTATTAAAACCATCTCTCCTAAGACCAGAACAAAAAGGCCTTCAGCACAAAAAGACAAGTATGTGTATTTTGTGATCGCTGAGAATTTAATGTTTGATTCACAACGCATGGAGGGCATATTCTAGCTGTTCTTTAACCAAATTAGGAAGAGTAATGGACTTCAGTGTTTATTTCTGTCAGTCTGGTATATAAAAATAGTATATTTGTTGCCTTTCTGCCTGAGGCTCCTACAAAGTACCAACACAGCCCACTGTCACTGGTCACATGAATGGGAGGGTATCATCCCCAGGCCAAAAAGCACATGACTACTACATTTGCTCAGTTGCACGTCTGTGCACATGCATCGAAACAGACAACCAGAAAGACACACCAAAGCAAACACACAAAACAAGACCACACACACTGTTGCTTTGAGCAAACATTGTTGTGTCCGGCTCAAACCATCCAGAAAACAACAAGGCCCAGTGTTCCCGGGCCAAAGTCATAAAAGAAAGATGGGGAGGGGTTAAGTGAAAAACAAAATGAAAAGAAAGCAATCATCACCCTGTGCTAAATTTCCAAGCTGCCTGTGTGCGTTTTAATAGGGATTAAGTGGTTATGCATATGCCACAAGGGCTGTAGGTCTATACAAGTTTGGGAGCATCGATCAGATACAGTCTTTTTGTTTCAACAACATTTGGCTAGAGCAGCCATTAAGCACTGGAAAAGATTTCTTAAAGCAAAATAAAAGTGGAATACTTTTGGTGAAAACCTTTTCATTTAACTGAGTGTGGACATCCAGAATTGAGGAAATAGCTTGCTGTAATGTGAGGCAGTCGGGTACATTAATATTTAATTATACTATGTGGTGGAGTGGTGTAGGCAACAGTGGAACTGATAGCTGGGTGTCTGGTAACCTCAACATTCACCACTATAGTCTAATACCAAGTAGTGCTTGTCAAACCTGTAACGTCAAAGACCCCCTTTTAAAATTAAGCTCCTTTTCATTGATAATTAAAATGGTGTTATTCAAGCAGTGGATGTTGACACAATTTAACCTCTCATATACCAATTTCATTGACCCTTTATATTTATAAGAAAACATTTACTTTCATTATGGCGTGAGAAACATAAGGGGCAAATTCAAAGTCCAAATGAGAACAAATTATTTTTTATTCATTATATTATAGATATTTTATGAAGTCTGAGGAGTGATGATATTTTAATGCAGAAGAATTAACTATATCCTCAATGAAACTCTCAGAGCTAAATAGAAAACATGTAGCCAAGGAGCAAAATGTGACCAAATAAAAGTTGGCTTGGGTACAAAAAGAGTAAAAGGAAGTCTTAAAGTGCTGTTTGGAGGCCTGTACTGTTCCAGCCTCCAGAGGTCTCATATGATTCCTGAGCGCAAACTTTCACAGTCATGAGTTTGCATGTTTTCCTGGCCTGCAGGCAGCAAGTTCCCAACAACAAGGCCTATGTGATCACAACTATAAATTGGAGACTGATATTGATGAGACTTTGGTCTTCCTACAGCACATATGTATGTGTCTTTTAAGGTTAGGCTAAAAGGGCTGATTATTTAATCTAAATGCTGTTTATTGTCCCATCTTCATGTGACAAATCGTGACAGTATGATGGTGTTCTAATCTGGATATGATGCATTGTTGTTAGTTAAACAAAAAGCCTGGGAAGCATATGCCGGGGCCTTAGAGAAAAATCTTGAAATGGGACACCGGCCTACAGAACACGTGGCGGTCAAGAGACAAATCTGTTTTACAGCAGATCTGTCTAAACTCTGGACCGCTCCTGGACCTCTACTCTCCCAGAGGAGTGGAGGATGGAGACCACACAGACAGCAACAGGGCGTCGAGTTTCACGAGGGAGACTGATGTTACATATCAAACAAACCAAACAGATCCTTAATCTAATTGTCTAACACTCACTCCTGCAGCCAAATATATCGAAATCAGATTCCCTCTCACTCCTCCAAAGTAATACATGATGCAATCACATTTCCCTCAATCTCTCTCATGATTCATGATGTGGCACGGCCTAAGTCTATATTCCATAATGTTGAAAGAGATCTTTATTTGTTATTCTAAATCCAGTGTCAGTTCAGATCAAGAAGATGCACCATTTGTGCTCTGTTTCTGCAATATATTTGCTATTCAACCTTCCCTCAGCAAATCAAAGAAAACAATTGTTCCTATTGAAAGGCAGCTAGGGTCAACCAGAATCCAATCATATGATGTGTTACATATTTCTGTGTGCTAACTAGCCCAACAGTACTTTGTACTTTGTTGTACTCCAGGTTTGTTTGAGTACACATCTCTGACACATTTTGACTGAGACCAAAAACCCTGCAGGGCTCTAAACTGTCCTCAGCGGCTCGGTAGATTAGCCTGAGATATGAAGCTGTGTGAAATGTATCAGCAGCACACCAAATCACTTTATAAATAAACAAGTGTTGACAGTCAATAATGTGTGGCTTTGTGTCCCTCCTCTCCCCTCAGCGAGATTGCTATATTTTCACATTAGCACATTTGTTAGGTTGTTCGGTTGATTTGCTTTACTTTAACTGTAAATGTGTGTGTGTGTGTGTGTGTGCGCGTGTGTGTGTGTGTGTGAGAGACGATGGCTGTCTAAATAGCCATGAAATGTTGAACATACATTCATGCTCCCCAGAGAATTTATTTAAAAGCTTTGTGACCAGATGTGTTTACCTGAAATATCTCATCTTCAGGACAGATTGTTAGGAATTTCGACAGACATTCGTTGTTCCAAGAGGATTAATCTTAATGCATTCTGTGATTCTATGACTTTCCAGTATGAAGTACCGCCATTAGATGGAAATATGTGCTGGATTGCCATGGTTTGATGATCCTCTGACATTTAATACATAAACAGGTAAAGATCTCCATTTGTTGTTATTTAAAAAACTAATAACATTCCCATCAGCCTCCCTCAACTGTTTATTCTTGTTAATTTCTTATAAACGCTGACATTAATATTTTTTTAACCTGTATTTTCATATTTTTTTCCAAACCCTAAAAGAGTTCCCTTTGTATTTTACTTGAACTGAAGCTTTGCATTTGTGAATAGACTCTCATCAGATATGTTTCCCTCGAATACATTTCCATAAACCCAACCGTTCTGCCAAACCTACAGTTATTTTATTGCAAAATATTAACCCAGACACTTTACATGCATGTCACATGTTGAGCAAAGTTCAAATGGCGTATTTGTTAGCATCAGGGGATCTCATATTCACCCCGTGCACCGCAGGGGGCTTCATTTTTCTGAACAAAGGCTCCTATGAGGCCGTTCTGGGCTGAGTCATTATGTTCCAAACAGGAATAACACTTAATCAGTGTGACATATTTTGATGTAATGTAGGTTTTTCTCTCATAAAACAATTTGTTCCATGTGCAAGCCCCTGCTTACAGACTGCAGTTCACATTTGAAAAATTCCAAGCTCAAGCTTTTTAATATCTGCAGCAAGAATACCTGCACGTTACCCTTCAACTGTGGAGTCTTAGCACAGTGATATGTTTACCAGATGCCTCAAGCACATCTCTACCAACCACCCCTGCAGCTACAGTTTGGAGCATGTTGACCCAGCAGCAGCAGCAGCAGCAGCAGCAGCAGCAGCAGCAGGCCAATGGTAACACTTTGAGCAAACAGAAAAAAAGGGAAAACAAGTTCAACACGACTGAATTAGTCAATCAAACAAGGGAAAAGTTGTTATTTGTTTAAGTCCTATAACCAGTGCTTGAATTGGGCCGGTACTCACCGGTACGCAGTACCGGCACTTCTGATTTTTACCCATGTGGTACCGGCACTTCTTACTGAGTAGTAAAATGCCAGTACTCAGCCGCCGGCAGCACGTCATGACGGCCCGGACTGGCCATCGGGAGGGCCAGGAGGTTTCCCGATGGCCAGGCCTGTTAATTTAACACTAGAACCGCCAACGGGTACATTTTACCCGCAGCTGTTTACTCGACCTCCGCGACGGGGCCGGCCTCGACCCCTGTCTCGGAATCGGGGCCTACGGTTCCGGTCCCAACTCTTCCGGGGGCCGCACAGGCGGACGTCGCTTTTCCGACTCCCGTGCGCAGGAGTCGTAGGGGTCGGCGTGTCGTTCCTCCCCACCACGCTGATTTTGTGTATATGTGAATTCTGGGGGGGCTTGTGTGGTGCCACGTGATAGGACATAATTCACCGTGTGTTTGGTGTGTGTTGCAACCCGGACCCGTTAGTGAGGGCACCGGGTTTGTTGTTCATTCATGCTAGCTTTACATACAGCAACAAGCTAATGTCTTACCTGTCTGAATGTTTCGGGTGAATAAAGTGTGGAGTTCCATACTGAACACACCGCCTCCGACTCCCATTCATCGGCTCTACAGTAGTAGATTTAAACTAGAGGGCTATCACTATGGGCAGCAATGCTGTAAATATTCAGAAATAAATCCAGCAAAATGGCACAAAAAACTGGTAGTGGCCTGGCTGGGTGTATAATTCCCGGCCTGACTTATTGTCCCAGTCTGGCCCTGAATGCCCAGCGTACCTTGCGTGGCTTAATAATAGTGCGAAAAGACAGCGGTTGTTGCCGGACAAGGATTCCCTCTCTCCTTTCCTGCTGAAAGATGGTGAGTGTACTCAGGGACGAGGAGTCATTTAACCAGCCGCCAATAGGAGTCAGGCTTTACTTTCTTTAATATCCATAAAGAAAAAGTAAATCTGTTTACAGTTGTTTCATATGGATGTTGAGAGGTATCCATATATCTCTTCATTTTGCTCTCAAAGTGCACCAGATTGATGCATCTAACTTCAATATTTAAAAAAAATATCTTCCAGGGGGAGCACGCCACCGGACCCCCCTAGAGGGTGTCAGGTCCACTCCCCACTTATAAAAATAGCACTTTACCACTGCACCCCCTCTAATTTCAGATGCACCCTGAGTCATTTTGTTTAAGTAGGATTACTTAAAATATAGTACCTTATATTTAATCTTTTTTCCCTTTAGACCCTTGCGGTTTATTCTTAAAAACCCTTACCCACCCCCCATTTTCCCTCTGCTGGTCTATGGCCTTGTAGAGGGTAACGGGGTACAGAGTCGCTTAGATAAGCGGGGGAGTGCATCTGACGAAGAGATAGGTTGTTGTGCTCCCTATCTCTGTTTCTTATCCTATATCTAATAGAACTGCTCGGGTCTTGATAGATTGAGTGGGGAAGTTCATGAGATCTTTCTAGAGGGTTATCAAGAATAACTTTTATCCAATGACCTTTTCCCTCTCTGTCTGTGTCTGTGTATTCTCTTGTTCCAATTAACCCAGCCAAATCTTTTTTCTTGTTTTGTATCTATATCTACGCCGGGATCCGGAGTCGAGGCTGATCCTCTTGATGTAGTCCTGTGTCTTAGATCCTCTATCCTGAGTTCTGGATTAAATCGTGGACTTCGAGTCGTGGCTGAACCTGTCTCTGTTACGGTTATCTGAGAGGACCCAAACGCAGGACACGGCAGAGTGTTACAAAGGTTTTATTTTGAGGAGAAGGAGCGTGGAGAGTAATCCGGTTGCTGGCGGCTGTTGAGGTGGAGGAGCGTGGAGAGTAATCCAGTTGCTAGCGGCTGTTGAGGTGGAGGAGCGTGGAGAGTAATCCGGCTGGAGAGTAATCCTGGAGCACAAGAAGAACAGGTAAGAAGAACATTCAAGTGTAGCGGAAATAGCTAACTAATTCTAAGAAGGCTGAGAGTTTTACCACTGGGGTTTAAACAACGATCTGGCGCTGACAGGTTGTGGAGCCTCCGCTGATATGCCATTAGTAATGGCTGATGGAAATCAGGTGTGTAGCAGAGGAGGGTGCCCAACTGATTGCAGCAGGTGGAGGTTGAGCCGGGAGCCAGGAGTGACAGCCACCATGCCCACACAGACAGGGGAAGGGAAAACACACACAAGGGAGGTGGCTGGAGAATACAACCACCACAGTACCCCCCCCCTTAAGGGACGCCTCCAGGCGGTCTACCAGGTCTTCCAGGGTTATCCCGGTGGAAGTCCCGTACCAGAGATGCGCCCACGATGTCTCGCCGGGTAACCCAACACCTCTCCTCTGGACCATAGCCCTCCCAATCCACAAGATATTGGAATCCCCTTCCACGGCGACGAACGTCCAACACTCGCCTGACGGTGTAGGTTGGGTGATTATTGATGATGCAGGGGGGTGGGGGAACACTCACTGGAGGAGACAAAGGACTGCTGGCAACAGGTTTCAACAGAGAGACATGAAATGTCGGATGAACCTTCATGTGTGAGGGAAGCTTGAGCTTGACTGCAGATGGATTGATAATAGAGTCGATGATGAAGGGACCGACATACCGTGGAGTAAGTTTCTTCGACTCTGTCTTGAGTGGGAGATCTTTGGAAGAAAGCCAAACACTCTGACCTGGTAAGTAGTTGGGGGCCGGGGTCCTGTGGCGGTCTGCGATGAGGCGGTTGCGGGCCGCGGAGCGGAGCAGGGCTGCTCGGGTGTCCCTCCACACCTTACGACAGTGACGAAGGTGGGCCTGAACGGAGGGAACAGCAACTTCCTCTTCCTGGGCTGGAAACAGAGGTGGTTGGAAACCCATGGCACAATGAAAGGGTGAAATACCTGTGGCTGCACTTGACAGGGAGTTGTGGGCATATTCGATCCATGGCAGATGTGGGCACCATGACGAAGGGTTCCTGAAAGCCACACAACGAAGGGCCGCCCCCAGATCCTGGTTGGCCCATTCCGTTTGCCCGTTCGTCTGAGGATGATAGCCAGATGACAGGCTCACCGATGCTCCCAGAGCCTGACAGAAGGCCTTCCAAACGTGGGAAATGAACTGGGGACCCCAGTCAGAGACGATGTCGGTGGGGATCTCATGAAGTCGAACTACATGGTTGACCAGAAGATCTGCAGTCTCTCGGGCACTGGGAAGCTTGGAAAGAGCCACAAAGTGTACCATCTTTGAAAATCTGTCCACAATAGTTAGGATGATGGTATTTCCTTGTGAAAGTGGAAGTCCAGTAACAAAATCCAATGCCACATGCGACCAAGGGCGACTAGGTACCGGCAGCGGGCGAAGCAGGCCAGAGGGAGACTGGTGGGAGGACTTGGCGCGGGCACATACTGTACAGGCAGCAACAAAGGCCCTGGTGTCTTGAGCCATGGAAGGCCACCAGAACCGTTGTCTGAGAATAAACAGTGTGCGATGGACACCAGGATGACATGAGAGACGAGAGGCGTGTGCCCACTGCAGGACCTTGGAGCAAACAGGGGTAGGCACAAAAAGACTATTAGCTGGGCAGTTACCTGGGTTAGGCTGCGTTCGCTGAGCCTCCCTGACCAATGACTCAATCTCCCAGGTAACAGCCCCCACCACGCAGGAGGCAGGCAGGATAGTGTCTGATAGTGTCTAGTGGACTGGCAGATGGTCCTTCGGAAGCGAACTGGCGAGAGAGAGCGTCAGGCTTGAGGTTCCGTGACCCTGGACGGTAGGTGAGGGTGAATGAGAAGCGGCCGAAATACAGGGCCCATCGAGCCTGACGGGAGTTAAGGCGCTTGGCAGATTGGATGTACGCCAGGTTCTTGTGGTCCGTCCATACAATAAAAGGGAGTTCAGCTCCCTCCAGCCAGTGCCTCCACTCCTCTAGGGCAAGTTTGACAGCCAGCAGCTCTCTGTTACCCACGTCATAGTTCTTCTCAGCTGGGGTGAGGCGGCGAGAGAAAAATGCACACTGATGCAATTTTTGGTCTCGTTCCGAGCGCTGGGAAAGAACTGCCCCTACCCCGGTGTTGGAGGCATCGACCTCCACAACGAACTGGCAAGAGGAATCAGTGTGGATGAGCACAGGGACAGTAGTGAAGAGTCTCTTTAGCTCTGAGAAGGCTGCATCGCACTCTGGGGTCCAGGAAAAAACTGTTGTAGGGGAAGTGAGTCTGGTTAAAGCACCCGCCACTCTGCTGTAGTCCCTGATGAAGCGCCGATAGAAATTGGCGAAACGAAGAAACCGTTGAAGCTGTTTAACTGAGGTTGGTTTGGGCCACCCCACCACCGCTTGGATCTTCTCAGGGTCGGTCCTAAGCTTTCCTTCCTCAATGATGGAATGAGATTGTGTTGACATGGAATTCGCATTTCTCCGCCTTCACAAAGAGTCTGTTTTCCAGGAGTCTCTGCAGCACCTGCCTGACATGGATAATGTGCTCCTCCTTGTTACGAGAGAATATGAGGATGTCATCCAGGTAGACAAAGACTGACCGGTTGAGGAGGTCATGGAGCACATCGTTCATCATCGACTGAAAGACTGCTGGGGCATTCGTCAGTCCAAAAGGCATCACCAGATACTCGAAGTGACCGAGTGGTGTGTTAAAGGCCGTCTTCCACTCGTCCCCTTCTCGGATTCTGACTAAGTGGTAGGCATTGCGGAGGTCCAGTTTGGAAAAAATGGTGGCTTCCTGGAGGGGTTCAAAGGCGGAGTTAATGAGGGGTAGTGGGTATTTGTTCATTACAGTAATGTCATTGAGACCCCTGTAATCAATGCAGGGCCGCAGTGAGCGGTCCTTCTTGGAGACGAAGAAAAAACCAGCACCGACCGGGGAGGAGGATGGCCGAATGACACCGGCAGCCAGGGAGTCATGGATGTAATTCTCCATGGATTTTCTCTCAGGGTGAGACAGGTTGAACAGACGTGAGGAAGGCAGAGGGGCCCCGGGAAGGAGGTCAATGGGACAGTCGTAGGGTCGATGAGGAGGAAGAGAAAGAGCTCGCTGTTTACTGAACATCTCTCCTAGGTTATGATATTCAGTGGGAACAGATGACAGGTCAGGCGGCTCGATCTTGGGTGGTGGAGAGGCGGCCTCTGCTGGCGGTAGGGCAGACTGCAGGCATGAGGATAAGCAAAAAGAACTCCAACTAATGATTTTGCCAGTTACCCAATCAATCTGGAGGTTGTGTGTTCTTAACCAGGGATGGCCCAACACTATGGGGGCATGAGGTGAGGAAATTAGGTGAAACTGAATAAACTCACGATGGTTTCCAGACAGAATGAGGTTTACTGGCTTGGTGCGGTGAGTGATTTGGGCCAGGAATTTTCCATTTAGAGCATTAGCACTAAGAGGTGAATCTAACACTTCGCAGGAAATTCCTGCCTGAGCTGCAATGTCAATGTCCAAAAAGTTCTCATCCGCCCCCGAGTCCACTAAGGAGAGCAGGGGTAGGACTCTTGGTCGCAGCAAAGCATGGCTTCTAGCTGCGTTCTGGGTCGGGGGTTGAGAGAGGAGGAAGGGCTCGCCAGAATCCCCACAGCTACTGACGAGCCTGACCTTTTGGCAGATTAGGACAGGAGGAAACGAGATGACTGGTTTGGCTGCAATAAACACATTCCCCAGCCTGGATCCTTCTAGCACGCTCAGATGGTGAGAGGCGGGCCCTTCCCACTTGCATGGGCTCATCTCCAGGGGATGAGACTGAGTAAGGAGTCGGGAAAGATCTGGGGATTGGGGTAGTGGCAGTGCCAATTTGGGGATCAAGTGAGGAGTCGCTGGGATTGGAGTGACGGCTAGTCCTATCCCTACGTCTCTCTCTGAGGCGATTATCAATCTTAATGGCTGTGGCAATTAAATTATCCAAGCTACCTGGATCATCCCTAGCCGCTAGCTCGTCTTTAATTGCTTCGTTCAGCCCCTGAAGAAAAGCATCCTGCAATGACTCGTTATTCCAGCATGAGTCGGAAGCAACTGTTCTAAACTCAACTGAAAATTCGGCTACACTACGGGAGCCCTGCCGGAGAGAAAGAAGGCGTCTGGAAGCGTCCCTCCCCCGTACCGGGTGATCAAAAACTTTTTTCATTTCGGAAATGAAAGTATCATATGACCAGCATATTTGTGGCTGGCTCTCCCTAACAGCTGTAGCCCAATCTAAAGCCCTCCCCCTCAACAGACTCATTACATATGCTACCCTAGCCCCATCTGTGTGATAAGTACTAGGCTGCTGCTCAAAAACGTACACTGGAACAAAAAGGCTCTACAAATACCCAAATCTCCAGCGTATCGCTCCGGTGTGGGAATGACAGCCTCTCGTAGCTGATGGAGGGGTGCGGCAGGAGGGGGGGGGAGGGGCTGTCGGCTGTGCAGCGGGCTGCGGGGGAAAAGCCTGTGAGGTGAGCAGTTCTACCTGCGTGCCGATCCTTTGCACATTAGCAGAGAGGTTCCGGAGAGTCTCCACTGCCTCACGGAGAACTGTATCGTGATGCCCCACGAGAGCGCCTTGATTGGCCAGGGCTTGGCAGAGTTCGTCCGCAGTCTTGGGCTGGTAGCCGGTGTCCGCTGGGTCCATACTGGCCAGATCGTTCTGTTACGGTTATCTGAGAGGACCCAAACGCAGGACACGGCAGAGTGTTACAAAGGTTTTATTTTGAGGAGAAGGAGCGTGGAGAGTAATCCGGTTGCTGGCGGCTGTTGAGGTGGAGGAGCGTGGAGAGTAATCCGGTTGCTAGCGGCTGTTGAGGTGGAGGAGCGTGGAGAGTAATCCGGCTGGAGAGTAATCCTGGAGCACAAGAAGAACATGTAAGAAGAACATTCAAGTGTAGCGGAAATAGCTAACTAATTCTAAGAAGGCTGAGAGTTTTACCACTGGGGTTTAAACAACGATCTGGCGCTGACAGGTTGTGGAGCCTCCGCTGATATGCCATTAGTAATGGCTGATGGAAATCAGGTGTGTAGCAGAGGAGGGTGCCCAACTGATTGCAGCAGGTGGAGGTTGAGCCGGGAGCCAGGAGTGACAGCCACCACGCCCACACAGACAGGGGAAGGGAAAACACACACAAGGGAGGTGGCTGGAGAATACAACCACCACAGTCTCTGCGGTCCTGCCTTGGGTCTCGTCTTGCTGCTTCCCTGATGGCTTCCACAGGATTGTAGCTGACATCCTCGTGGATTCATCTTCTTATTACAGACACATGCATTTCCTAACATTCGGTCTATATGCTGTAAAATGTATTATCTCTTCGATTTACACACGGCATCTATTGCACGTATGTCCGTCCTGGGAGAGGGATCCCTCCTCTGTTGCTCTCCCTGAGGTTTCTCCCATGTTCCCCTTAAACTGTGGGTTTTCTCTGGAAGTTTTTCCTTGTACGATGTGAGGGTCTAAGGATAGAGGGTGTCGTTTTTCTCATACTGATATTCTGAACAATCTGTGCTGTTGTATTTGCTGTAAAGTGTCTCTACTGTAGGCTATTTTTATTATATGTACAGCACTTTGGCTCGACCAAAAATCGTTTAGAAATGTGCTATATAAATAAAACTTGATTTGATTTGATAACAGTGAGCCTTTCTAAAATATACAGTAAAGAGGCAAACTCACCAGCATTATAGGATATACTATATGACTTTGAGCCAAATACTTGTTTTTGGGCTGTATAAATAAATTGACTTGAAACAGTTGCTGATTTAGAGTACTGGCACCTTTTTTATTCCAATTCAAGCACTGCCTATAACTGTGCAGATGTGGGTTGAGTTTTTAAAAAAGTAATAAAATGCATGTTCAAAATTAGGCTATGTGTGTAAAATGATGAATTCTAATGCCTCTTGATTCCAGTAAAAGTCGCAGTTAAACAGCATGTTAGATAGTTGGCGTCATGAGATGGATGATGCCGGATGAGATACCGCTTTCAAATGGATTGCAGGTGTATGCAGCTCTGGCCTGATGGATCATAAAACTGTACTTTCCTCAAAACACACACCTTGCGGTGATGGTCGGGGTTAAAGCTAGTATTGAAGTACACCCATGTATGCAGGCTCAGATTATTTTCATCATGGTGACCTTCCTCTTTCTCACTTCATCTCCCACCCTCATTATCGAGACACTACCTCCCCCTAGTGGAAAGAGATGATAATGACTGGTGATGACTCACTCAGAGTCAAATGACTCTGTTGTGAGCAAATACTGCTGACACTTGTTAGGATGGTTTAGTAAAGTCTTAAACCTGAACAACACAAACCAATACAAAGCACTGCAATCAAAGGGCATCATTATGACTTAATAATTGTTTTCACTGTGTTGCCAAAGTAGTCGGCAGCCTGGTAGTGAGCTTGTGGCCCTCTAATGGCTGACCTCCATATTGCAGGTGATCATGGGAAAGCTCTCTCTTGTGAAAGATTGTTATTGTATATGCACGAAATATGTGTGAGATTGAATGCATAAAAAGTAAGTAAACTACTTGACAAAAGTACTGTACTGTACTTACCTCAAATAAGAAAGCAGTTCCACTAAGAGACATTAGACGGTTTCATTAAAAATGTATCTGCTGAGGCCAAAAAGGAGAGTTTGTCCAATATTTTTTAACACAACTGTAGGCCTACAGCATTTTAAGAAATTAATACAGCTTTGCATTGTCTTTTACTTGCCCCAATTCTTTATCTCACAATCCTTTGGAAGGGAGAACCACCATACTGAATCAACCAACTGTAAATTAAATATGAAAAACAAACGCTAGCTTGACGAGCAAGAACAGTAAAAACCTGTGTAAACATTGTTGCATGAGTAAAGACATAATAATGTCATGTATTTTACTGCATAATGTATATGTATTGGATAATACATTGTTGTACAGATAATTGTACTTGATATCTGTATTTTATTTCTTCCGCCACTACCGGTCATGTGTGTGACCGTTGTGTGTGTCACACAACGGTCACACACATACACCCAGTGATTGGGTGTAGGAAAATAACATATAGAACACATTTCCTTTTCCAGTCTTGTATTATTCACATTGATGTTATTTACCAATATGTTATGTTGCCAAATATACAATATGAGTCTCATTATTCTTGTCCAGGAATGCTAAATATTCTGTTGCATGCAATATCATTGTTGACAAAATTGAACAATAAAGTTATTTATTTGGCAATTTCCTCTCATTCCATAGACACGCGCCTCATAAATAATTTTCTGTAACTCATTTTGTTCCATTTGGTTGTGTGATACTTTAAAAACACAGTGAGCAAGGACAAGTCTTATTCTTTTTACATTATAAATCATTTATTGAAATATAAATCATCTGAATGTACATGGTGTAGCATAATGAAACACAGTATTAAATCGACATATTGGGTGTGATTATCTATAGTTACAGATACTGTACCGTCAACAACAAATCACTCACCTGCTGCACAAACATTCACATCCACACAGCTTTACACATCTAAAGCCAAAGCAAGACCTTTCTGAAGTACTTTTTTCTTGTTTTTTTTTTACTGCAACATCCAAAACAATATGGAAAAAGCAAAAAGTGCAACAAATGATTGCAGATTATATCACAGTCAACAGGAAGAGGCAAAGGCAGTGGCACAGCTGGTACAGTAGCTGGAGGATACAGAGGATTACACAGTCTACACATAACTGATGTATAACATCAGATCGACATACATCTCTAGTCCATCTAGTGTCTTATTATAACTAGAACCTGCTAATAGACGTCAGGACATTAGATAAAATATGAGACAGGAGGACACAGCTGCTAGTGAAGCTATTGGAGATATATATTTTTTTTTTTGCCGTGTTCATTGACATGATGAGCTGGGTTTCTCTTTGATTGCTTTCATTTTCCATTTTTTAAATTATTTAAATTGATAACTCTCCATATCATACTTGAACACATTGGAACATGAATATTTGTAATATTTTCAGACTATATGATGCTATTTTAGCAAATGTTTCCATAGTTTTTCCTTTTGTTAAGAGTGATATTTATTTTTGTTTTAATGGATTCATCCAAACCATTGGCTCCACGTGGCTGAATTTGGGTGCAGACGCTTAATATGTGCTTATATAAAATACTGTTTCCCAATAAGTCTCTCTTATAAAACAACTCTCGATCTATTTACAATACAATCACACTTCGTTTTGTTTTTCAAAGCCCATATGACACATATGACTGAAGTCCTTATCAGGGATGATGATCATTATTTGAGAACATTATGTTGTATTTGAGACACCGCAAAGATGCATGTACTCAAAAGCTCTACTCTCATAACCATTCAAACAGCTATGGTCAACATCTACTCGTTATTCACAAATAATACATGTTTACATAATGATGAGGTACAAAAATAAATTTGAATTACCGCACATATTGAAAAAAGAATATAGTCATGTACAAAAAACAAAGTCTAGATTTTGTGCTTTCAAATCTGAGTTTTGCTACTGATTGTGCCAGCATCAGGTGCTTATCTTGTAGTGAGTGAGTGTGAAGTCAGTTTACCTGCCAATGCTGTTGCTAGTATTGGACTCGTTTATTTTAGTGCATCAGTAGTGGTTAAATATATCCTATTGAACGATATCCTGTGGTGTTAATTTAGTCCAATTTGTTGAAATCGTCCCTTCTTGCTTATATTGCTGTTCAGAGAATGCCCGAGAATAAAGCTCTGCTAACTAAAAACACAATCTTTTTCATCTTTTCTATCTAGATATGTCCAACACACAGGCTCGGTGGTTCTTTGAGTCCTTGATGTCATGTTCTCATTAATGCTCGCTCACTCCTCCAGCCCAACAGGGGGCAGTGTCCAGGGAGAAGTAAAGCGTGTACCGTGCTGTCACCACAGACTCATCCAAACATTGAAGTGGTTTTTTCTGTCCTCTGAACGGGCGGTCAGGGAGAAGGAATGGAGGGGATAGAGGGTCACCAGCCAGTCTTTGGTTGATTTACAAGTGTTTCTCTAGTTTCCTGTGTCCTAACACCCGTTTTCTTGTTGCTTCTACTCCACAGGCTGGGTAGTTGTCACAGGAAGCTGTCCTCCCCCAGGTCACTACAGTCCAGACACATCTCGTCCAGCAGCGTGATGTCCTCCAGAGTCTCACCCTCGCGCTTAGCATAAGTAGAGATGCTGGAGCCCGTCTCAATGGCGCTCTCGTCGGAGGTCTGAGAGCTGCAGGAGACACGAAAAACTCAGATTAGCGTCTTCTGTGGTGAATATGGGTTGTCAAATATAAGACTGGGGACCTCCCCTCAGACAAAGCTTTAAAAAAGCCAAACCCTCCTATTAGTTTACTTGTTTAGGTTCGCTCAACTCCTGCATGCCTATAGGATCATGACTGTGTTATGATCTAATAGACACACAAAGAATTAGCCAAGTTTTTTTTATTTCCTGGTGTGATGACAGTTTTCTCGATTTAAATGTCTCTAAAACCCAGGAATTGATCATTGATTTTAGACGTCACAAGGATGTTCCTAAGGAGTGCATCATACACAATGACAAGGTAGAAATGGTCACATCATACAAATATTTGGGCACCATTTTCGATGACCACCTCAAATTTGATGTGAATACTGAGTGTATTTTGAAGCGGGGTCAACAGAGAATGCACCTTCTTCGCAAACTGAACTCTTTCTCTGTCAGGCCTTTCATTCTTTGTCGTTTTTACCAAGCATTCATTGAGAGCCTTATTTGTTTTTCTTTTATCTGCTGGTTCCATAGCCTTACACTGAAAGACAGGAACAGCCTGAACAGCATTGTTAAAACCTGCTCCAAGATTATCGGCGTGAAACAGAGAGACTTAAATTCCTTCTGTAACCAACAGATTCTGCGGAAAGCAGAGAGCATTCTGAACTCTCCAGGTCATGTACTTTCACATGAATTTCGTCTGTTGCCATCAGGGCGTAGATATGCTCTACCTGATCAAAGGACTAATCGCTTTTCTAAATCATTCATCCCTTCTGCACTCAAACTTTTACATTCTTGAAAAGGCTTTTTAACTTGATTATTTATTTATTTATTATTGTGATGCTTTGAACTATTTATAGTGTAAATTGGAATTATCCACATCTGTGCTCCCGGGTGTATCTGTGTGTTTTCTTCTTGTATGTTCCTGCCTGTGTACATGACATAAGCTGCTGCTCATAACCAATTGCCCCTTGCGGGATTAATAAAGTTGTTGATTGATTGATTGATTGATAAAAGATAGCATAACACTATCACTGTCTATCGAAACAACTTCAGATTACATTCAAGTTCTATCTTAAGGCTTTTATTAGTTTCTGACTTTGCAAAATGTCCCCAAAACACTAGATTCCTGAAGTAAATCTTATACCAAATGACAAAAAGTAAGGCTATTCTACGTGATCTTCTTTTCATTACTACTGTTACTTCACTTCAATTCACTTAGCCTTTCCTGAAACTGTTTGCAGCTCAGCCTCCCACTTTAAGAAACCTCTATAATAGACAGCAAAGAGTATCGGAGGTAAATGTTTGGTTCTATTTACCTGTGTCTGTTCCTCTTTCCATATTCATCGTCAGATAAGGGGTCCAGGTCTGGCAGGGGGATGATGTAGCCGCTGTCAGAGCTCAGCCGCTGCTCATCGAAGCCGCTTTCCCTGTCCTTCAGCTTGCCCTGGCTCTTTTGGGTGATGCCGATGTAGGCGTCGTCGTTTTCCACGCAAACCCGAGTCACAGCGGGGTGGTCGCTCTTCAGGAAGTCATGGTTCACCCTCTCATAATGCTGCAAAGAAATACAGATGAACATTATTATGAAATGCTTAATATAATACAAATGCACATTTTAGACAAGGCACAATGTCTTAGGAGATCTGATGTATTCGTGTGATCACTGGTTGTGTTGGCAGATGGGTGGTGGTGCGTTAAAACTGAAAATCACACATACTATTTATCCCCCAGGTGCTAGAGTGAGCGTCAGTTCCTCCTCTGCCCCCCAAAAATGAACTCTGTAGAGGCAGAGGTGAAGCTGTGTGCATGTGCGGTGTGCAGTTTAAGGGGGAAATGAAGGTCGGGTGGTGGAGGAGAGAGCTGGAGCTGCGTCATTACCCGGTCTGAGGGCAGCCGCTCTGACATCCAGCTGCTTCTTTTGCACTCTAATCACTCGTAGGTTGGTGTTTTACAGAAAAACACAGAGCCCACAGAAACACTCCGAATGCACTCTCAGGGGAAGTGGAAGGGAAATGACCAACCTGCTACTTAAAGAGTGCATTTGAATTATTTGTAACCTGTACTTACTCTGCAATGTGAATAAAAACAAAAGCATGGAGGAGGATGTTTAAAAAAACGTATCAGCCATAAAATGCCCAAAAAAGAGAGGAACATAATGTGTAGCATAACTAAAAAGCAGGTGTTAAGAATTCAAAGAGGTCGGAGGACGTGAGAGGTCACGTGAGACTCACCTTCTTGTAGTTGGAGGGCAGCAAAGTGGAAACAGTTTCACTCAGACCAAGGAAAGTCGGCCTCTTTTCCTGCTCGCTGTTCCAGCACTTCATCATCATCTCATACCTAAAAAAACAGGCAATGTTAACATAGAGAACAATACGACCTGTCCTGCACCCAGTAATTTAGCCATGACTCATGTCAGCCACTGTTTATCACGCATTCCTCATATATCAGGATGTCAAGGAGGCTTCATGTCATGCACAGCAACAGTACAGTCATCGTGTGAATTATCACGTACACGTCATCAGGTGCGTGCTCTGGTTTGGACATCCTGAATCCACTCTTGATCTTGTTGTAGAAGCTTGAATCCACGACCATCCCTGGGTATGGGGTGCCACCTTCAGATCAAAAGAGATTCTCATGAGTTTATCATCCTACTTCAACAGTGTCAAGGATTTGTTTTCTTTCATAGATGTTTGCAGGGGGCTTACCTAAGGAGAATATCTCCCAGAGCAGGATGCCGTATGACCAAACATCACTGAGACTGGTGTACATGTTGTCAAAAATACTCTCTGGCGCCATCCACTTCACTGGCAGGAAAGTCTGTGTGATGAAGGAGAGGAAATGTTTACGTTGGCAAAACCTTTATGGTTGGCAAAACCTTTATGGAAAATATAATAAAGCTAAGTTTAAGTGATATTTATGAGACTTACACTCCCTTTGGAGACATAGTTGTTGTCATGCATGATGTCTCGGGCCAGTCCGAAGTCACAGATCTTCACTATCTTGCCCTGAGAGAGGAGGACATTCCTGGCAGCGAGGTCCCGATGCACACACTGCAAAAAGCAAAAGCAAAGGTGAGTAGCAGCTCATGATCATACACATTGTTTTCAAGCCTCAATTTCCACAAGTCCAAACACATTTTGCTCCCAAGGCTCCCGACTAGGTTTGAATTCATCCGAGTTCATTTTTAATACTGTTTCATATTTCTTTATAAAGCATGGTCTTTGTGTAAACATGCCAGTAGGAGGGATGGCTGTAACCACTGGATATTTAGGGATAATAACTATGAAGCTGAATGACTAGCTTCTGGCCGCCCGGTAATTCTAGCCCTAGCTGTGCTGCTACTATATTCAGCCCCTGGCCTCTCTCCTGAGTGGGCTCAGCAGCCTTCACCCGACTGCTTATCATACAGCTGCTGATTGTCTCTGTCCCCCTTTTGGCCAGCACCGCTGTCCCATTTTAGGACACAATCCACAAGCAGTGGGAAGCAGGGGTATGTGAGGCTGCAGGGTATATGTGAGGTTTGCAAACCCCAACTATACAAATGGAGAGGATATAAAAACAACATTTTCATTCATTTTCCCTCTGTGGACAAGACGTACATTTTTGGAAGACAGGAACTCCATGCCTTTGGCCACTTGGTAAGTAAAACTGAGCAGATCTGTGGTGGTGAGGCCCTCGTTAATGTCCTCTGACATCAGGTCGTCCATCTCGCCCTCTGGTTTAGAAGACACACACAGAAAACATCATGAGTATATGTTCATCATGTATTGTAAATATAGTACTGGCTGCTCAAACACTGGTTTTACTAATGGCAGGGAGAAACCGGGCATTATTATGTGTGTGCTACAATTATCCTCTCCATATAATTACAGGGTTGTACCAGTCCTAAATTCTGACAAGGGAGTACCCCTTAACCAACACAGACTCAAACACAGCCGTAAAGTCAAGTGAGTACACAGAGTGGAGAGAGTGAAAGGAGGACAGGGAGAAACTGTGTATGCGTACCTTTCTGAGAGGGAGGGTGGTCATAGTCAGATTTCTGGATGTCTGAGTACTTAGAGGCATTGTTCATCTCCAGCATGGGAACATACTGAGTGTTGTCACTCTGCTTCATATCCATGTAGTCTCCTTTGCTCTCAAAGGACAGAATCACATAGCTGTGTGCAAAGATAAAAGAGAAATAAAGGCTGTTAGTGATGAGGCGAGGACATGCTGTGGGGACATTGAACCACATGAAACACAATAGTGATACAACATTATGTTTTTCAGCCCTCTATTGTGTGTTTGTCAATGTGCGTGTGCCTTTAAATCCTCTCCCTCCCTCTGGCTAGATTTAGAGGAAGATGTGGTTGAGCCTAACATGGTAGCCGGGATTAAATCATGTTATGGTCAATTCGAGGTGTGGTCACTGAGTCATCCATCAACACAGATGAGCCTCAGAGGGAAATGGAGGGCTGCTGTTTCACCATGAACGTCTGAGCGAACAGAATTAACAGGTACCCCCATTACAATGAAATTAGGTTGAAAGCTGAAACCACTTCAGACTGCGATTTGATTAGGTGAAGACGCCAGACAATCCTCAACCATGGCGAAAATGGCGATAGAGTTACAGATTAAGGGGCAGGGGAGAGAATTAGTGTGTGAGAGACGATTGTGCAAATTGTTTTGACGATGGCTGTAATATTCGGGAGTGGCTAAGAGGGAGTGAAATGATGGAAAAAGTGTAATTTGTGTGTCTATTATTTCATATTTTCCAAACACAATAAGTGTCGGAATCACAAGGATAATTCCAGAAATAAATAGTGCATTTGTAACTGCATGCATGCAAACTGTGAAAGGTATAATCGTTACCTCCTGCTACTCTCATCCACTGGGTTGATTCCAAAGATATCCATCTCTTTTTTACTTTTCTCTGGGTTCAGGCTGATGAAGTTCTCCCTGTTCTTGTGCAGATGGTTGACCAGGTCCCCGTAGAAGCAGTATTCAGTGATAATGTAGATAGGGCCTGGGAACAAAACAGCAGATAAAGTCATGCATCGGCGTCAGTCTGCAGGCTAATCTTATCAGAGGCTCGTAAATGCTAAAAGCACAGTCAAGAGGGCAAGCCTCCACTTTCCCATAAAAAGCCTATTAAAATACCACACCCACCAAGAGTGGAGACAAGGCTGTCAATCTTTTTGGCTGTTAGAGCTGTAAATGTGTACAAATTCCTGTGAATGCAGGTTTAGGCAGTATGTGGGTGTTTTTTTTCAATTGAAAGCAGTGATTAAATTGCAAGGGAAAGGCAACAATGGTTAACCTGACAGTTATTATACAGTATGTGTTTGCCAATGAAGGAGTGTGTGTGTGTCTTTATAATTCAAATGTGGGTGTGTATTATTCACCTGACTTGGTGCACGCTCCCAGGAGGTTAACAATGTTGAGATGTGGTCCAAGATGAGTCATGATCTTCAGTTCAGACATCAGGGCCTGTTTCTCACTGGAGCGCGCTGTGGCTGAAAGAAGGCACAGCAACCGTGACTATCATCACACAACATCAGACCATCAAACAAACCTCATTCAGCCAAGACTTCTATCATTAGCTTCATCTTTGTGTAGAAAATGCCTTTATAGTTGTGCATGTCTTTCTTTCACTATTTTTCCCATCTTGCCCCTACAGGTACAGAGTCCTGCATACGATTGTAAAACCAGCTACAAGGGGTGGTGTTGCTACATGTTGGTATTACATGTTAGCAGGCCTAAAGCTTATTCATTTGTCACAGGAGTTTTTATGCTCTCTAACCTGTCCACCCCCTTGTTTGGCAATTAGACGTCATAAAACAATGCCAAAATGGATATTAGAAATTCATCTTTGCAATATACTTGAAATTGAAGAAAAGTAAAAGAAAAGTGAGGTTTCATGTGTAGTATATTTAAGTTGCAGAAGTAACAATTCCCCAACTAATGACCTTTACTGGTTTAAAGAAACATATCAGATGACTGGCAGCATCATAGCTTAAATGTTCTGTAATTGTAATCAAATTGTAATCTGTTAAACTCACGTTTCAGCATTTTCACTGCCACCTTCATGACAGGTTGGGAGCGGCTGAGTCCGTAAGCAGTGCCCTCGACCACCTTCCCAAAGGCTCCAGAGCCAAGGATACGACCTGAGGAAAACATAACAGCAATGGAATTGATTAATAATAACGAAAAGCAAAAATATCCTGCATAAAACACAGTCATGCAAACACAGCTGATAACTTCAGAGGCCTCTGCTTTCTCTACTGTGACTCTTTCAGTGGCCGAATGTCCCCTTGATCACTGAGTCAAAGCAAACTCCAGCCAGAAAACCCCTTCTGCCCGAGTGAGATAAGCTCATGGCAGCCTCGTGGCCAGAACATCCCTGCATGGTGGCCACTGAGACAAGGATACAGCATTTAGCACATTGTAAATAACAGTCGGCTTACCGAGCACAAGTCTGTCACGGGGGAATTCCCATCTGGAGTCGTAGGGAAGCTGCATGGGATCCACATAGATGTACTCATGGCCGTCTGGGCTCACAGACTCTATGACCCTCCAGCGGATCTCATACCGTGGTTTCTGTAAGACAAAACACAGATAAGGTTAAAACTCTTGATGTGCTTCTTCCATATATTTGGAATTTGGGACATTTTTCAATTTTCAGCTATTTTCTCCTAGCCTTGCAAACTCTGCCTCTAAATTGTATTTAATTTATGAGCTCAAGATACTTTTACTCTGGATAGTATTGTTGTTATTTTGTGGATAGTTCCTAAACATTGTTAGTTGACATAAACCACAATCATCATTTATTTTAAGATTGCGGTCTGTATCTGAAAACAAGGCTAGATTTTGCAATGTTCCCAAAATACATAAACATGTGGGAGAGTAGAAGCATAGATGTGAGAGGGAATATGTGAGAATGAACGCAGAATGGTGGTAACAGTACCTGTTTCCAGATAATAACCAAGACAATGAGTGAGATGATGACAATGACCAGGAGCACCAGCACAGCAGCAGCTACAGTCAGCTCTGGGTGAGGGCCTGTTCGGGAGGAGAGCCAGCGGGCACACATATTAGATGGAGATCACATTCAACACATGGATCTAACATATGTCCGGTGTCATGACAACATGAAATGCTTGCAATTAGGTCTGGGCAATACATAGATATTATATCGATATGTGTGTATGATATGTTATTAGTTGTTGGTTATCGTCATGTTGCATATGTGTCTTTTCCTATTTTTAATGCTGCATTACAGTCACCAGACTATTACATAATTTGCCTTGCCATTCAGTCATTATATCCAAATTAATGTTGATTATGTATCAAAATCTCATTGTGTAAATACTTTGGCATAGATATAGATATAACACAAATATTGTGATACTTCCTTTTGTGTTCCGCTTGTTGCATGATAAAGATCTTCTGTCAGGCCTCTACAACTAATAGATCCATCGGCTGTATTTTTTAACAGGACCAAAAGGTATGCTGGTAAGATAACAGGGAAGGTGGGGGAGGAGTGCAGGCACTTAGGTTGAGAAGGAGCAGGCGTAGGGGTAGGGGGTGAGTGTGGGGGTGTAAAGCTCATCTGGTCGGACCAAATGCCCAAATGATCACTTGCTTAGCTGTCAGAAAAAGGCCCCTTCCTCACGGTTAAAGCACAGCCCCCTATCAGCTGTCTCACCACAAACTCATCATGTGACAGCTGCTGTAACACTGACAGCACTAAGCCGGCACTAAACACAGGCACTCACACAGCCTATCGCACTATGAGTGTTGGGACTGGAAGGAACATCAGAGGAACCAAGGTGGAAACAACAACCTCACAGGTCCATTTAAAAGCTGATTTGAGTGGAAAAGGGAAACCAACAACCATGTGTGTGTGTTCTTACAACAACCAGCCATAAAACAATGGGTCCCAGGGCTGTTCTCTAAAGCTGTACCCAAACCTTGGAACTCACTCTTTTCAGAATACAAATCTGATCAAAAAATATATTTTTTAACTAAAGCTTACTCAATTGAACTGCTCCAACTACACTAGCTGCTCTATTGCTCACTTTGTTGATGTTTTCATTAGTTGTCTTTTGTTACACGTTGTATGTTGTATTGGTGACCTTGTGTAACGTAAGTTGTAATGTATTGTAATGTTATGACTGTGTCTGCCATGAAAAGGGTTGTTACATTCAAGGTATTATTACCATTGGACACCAGTTTGACCTCCCTGCTGACGGCGGCCATTTCGTTCCTGGCGAGGCAGCGCACTGCCAGCGTGCTTTCCAGATGACCAAACGTGACTTGACTCTCCAGATTATTCTCCTCGTCAAAGCGCGAATCCATTGTGATCCCCGTGGAGTTGGCGGGGAGGGGCACCCAGGAAGACGAGTCATTGGCACAGCTTAATGTAAAAAACAGAAGACAGATATATTATTAATTTAGAGACGAGTGACTTCATGTATCTGGAATAAAAGTTATTTCTGTTGGCTGACGAGCAGAAGATCATTGCACTAAAGAAGACTTACTGTTTGATGTTCTTGCAGACGAACCACTCCACCACAGGAGTGGGCTGCCCTCTGGTTATGCACACCACAGCCTGGCCTTTGGCTGAGCCATGGTGGATGTCCATCAGGTCCAGAATAACTGCAGGAACTGTAACATAGTCCGACAGAGTGTGTGTAAATATGTGAGGAAAAGACAAACTGTAACTGGGCCAAAAGGTTGTGACAGCGGTATCTAAGAACATAAAGGTAATGAAGGGTTTGGGGCATTCCTCTCTCTTACCTTTGACCTCCAGGTTTAACCCGACGTCACGAATATGTTCTCCATTTTCCACTCGGATGGTGTAGTTCCCGCTGTCCTCCTCTTTGGCCCGGATCAGGGTAAGAACACTCAAGTAGCTAAACAGAGCAACAAAAAACGAAACTGCAATAAACACACAGTAATAGAAGTTCATTATCGCACTAAACCCTAATGACAGGCCTGGTTAATGTGTGAGAATGTTAACTTTGAGCTTGTCATTACACTCACCTGGTCTCGCTGAGCTGCCGGAGGCTGGTGGTGATCTCCGCCGTCACGTCGCTCAGTGGGATGCCGTCCTTCAGCCAGGTGACATGAGCACTGGGGAAAGCACTGATTTCAGCCCTGAACTCCCGAACCTCATCCAGCTCTGCCGATTCATATTCCCCGAACTCCGGTGTGATGGACAAAAACCTACTTGCTGTTAGAAAAGAGGAGAGGCCAACAATCAGTAATAGTTCATCACCACAGGAAAGAGACACATTTATTAGATAATACCAAGTAAACATAATAAAGATTTCATACCAAAAACTCGAATGGCTAGTTCCTTTATCTGGCTGTCATCACTGATGATATCAGTGATGGAGCAGGAGTAGATGCCGTTGTCCTTGATTGAGGCCTTGTGGATTGTCAGGGTGTAAAGGATCTCCTGATCCCTCTTATTCTCATGCACTGTCTTGATAGCACGATTAGCCTGTTCAAACGATAAGGAACATCAGCAGATGTTTTGAGTTTTTTTAATAGGCCTTTTGGGACATGGATCACTTATTTTGCGCTGCATAGGATGACCTTTGCTCTCACCAGTATTCCAGGGTATTTCCAGTGGTCTTCCAGAATCTCAGATCCCCTAGCCAGACAGTTCACTGTGATGGTTTCTCCCACAAGCAGAGCAGTGCGTTTGGCTGTCAGCTCAACATGCAGTGCAGCGCCACCTGAGATACAACAATATGCCAGGACAAAATGTGTGAGGGCACAGATCCACACGAGAAAACACAGAGCAGAATTCCAAAGGTAGGTCCGATTTTAAAAGTAGTTTTGACTTTACACACATTTACTTGCAAAGATGTATAGTTCACACACACACACACACACACACAGACACACACACACACACACACACACACACACACACACACACACACACACACACACACACACACACACACACACACACACACACACCTGTCCAGCCGTGGACGATGTATTCCTCGCTGTCGCGTTCCTCTCCGTTTACTAGAGCCTTACAGACGTAGGTACCAGCAGTGAATACTCCCAAAGCGCCCCTCTTGCTGTCATAAAAGCTGGGCACAGGTAGCTGGGTGTCAACGTTAACCAGGGTCACGTTAGCACTGGGATCAGACACCCGGCATTGAATCTCCATCTCCTCTTGGTCCGACAGCACATGGTTGCCAAAAGGAACCAAGGAGGTCACAAAGGGAACGTCTGGATCTGTTTTGGAGTAAAAAAAAAAGTTAATAAACCAAATACAAGTCAATAAAGTCAAATTATAAAAACACACACGCTCATATCTGCTGTGTACCTGGCACATAGATGTAGATGCTGCTGTCCTCTGTGTCCTCAGTGGTATTTCTGGTGTAGGAGCAGGTGTAGTAGCCAGTGTGCATTGCACTGGCGTTGTCCACAGTGATGGTGGTGACAAAAAGGCCGCTGTTGTCCTCTTGTGTTTGCTCGTGCACATCCAGCGGCGTAACCCAGGCTAGTTTTGCCTCTCCCCGACAGGTCAAGGTGAAAGGAGTGTGGAGGGGCACTACCATCTCCTCCACCTGTGGCAGCAGCACAGGGCCCGAGGATGGTGGGAACATCATTGCAGTGGGAGCTGTAGAAAAGTAAAGTAACATGTAATTACTCAGTCATAGATCATAAATCAATCAATCCATCTATCTATCTATCTATCTATCTTATCTATCTTATCTATCTTATCTATCTTATCTATCTATCTATCTATCTATCTATCTATCTATCTATCTATCTATCTATCTATCTATCTATCTATCTATCTATCTATCTATCTATCTTACCTTTCACTTTGAGGGTAAAGGAGAAGTGAGCAGTGCGAGAGCCACTGATGGCTGTAATGGTATAATTCCCGTTGTCTTTCACCAAAGGCTGCCGTAATGTCAGAATGCTTTGATACCTGTGAGAAGAAAATAAAAGCACATATTAAGCTCATTGATTTTTGTATGCTTTAAAAGTGTTAAAATTACACATTGTAGTTTTATAGGAGGTTATGTATTGGACTATTCCTTTAGGAAGTTACTGCTCGTAGTTAGAATTAGTCCCCTGGACATTGGTGAATGAAATTGTTTGTTTTTAGCAGAACAAACATGAGCATGTTGACTGGTGAGCTTTGCTGGTAGACAGAGCTATTGGTTTCCCTGTTTTCAGTTTTAGATTAGTTAGATTTTAGATTAGCATAAAATAAATGCTAATGTTGAAAATAAATGTATTTTCAAAGATGTCATACTAGTTCTGGAACTGTATACCAGCTGTGATAACTAAAATGTTAAAGCCTCATCCATTGATCTTTCAATATATCGCAAAACATTAACATTATATCTCACCGATTTCCTTCGAGGTGGCTTGTTTTGGTGAAGATGTAGTAGGTCTGTGGCATGGCTTTGCCGTCTTTCAGCCAGGACACTTTAGGGTTTGGGTAGGCATTAATGAGGATGGTATACTCTGTCTCCTCTAACAGGCTGACAAATTCTGATGTTTGAATCCCGCTGTGATCCACTGCCACAAAGGAGTTTTCTTCTGAAGAGAGAAACAGGAAATAAGTAAACAAAAAGGGAGATTAAAATGGGTTGAGTCTAGGATTCAGTGACTAAAGCTACAGCAGGACAGCGCAGTGAGGATTGAGATGCAGGTGGAGAGACAGAAAGGTAAAATGAAGGCCTGCTGCTTGAAACACATCTGCTGGAGCCATCCCATAAAACATAGTAGCTAATGTTGAAAGCAGAGGTGAATCTTTACGGTCGGATGGCAGAAAATGACTTCCACACAGCACAAAGAGCACCATGTGCACATACTGTATGTAAGGCCAGGGCAAAAGTATCTGAATGATGATGATATAACATTAAGTGGATGTAAGAAAGCGGTGTGATCACATATTAACAGTTCCCTGAAACGTATTAAAATGTATTCTGAATAGACAAAGACTTACCAAAGACGGTGACAGCCACACTGCTGACTCTGACCTCGCCGCTGATGATGTGGGTGACGGAGCACTCGTAGCTGCCGCTGTCCTGAGAGGTGGCTTTTGGGATACTGAGGGTGTAGATGACCCCGTCAAGAGAGGTTTCCTTTATCTGAACTGCACCCATAGCCTATTCAAAGCAGAAGAATAATATAGATTTGAGATCCTACTCATCGGAACAAAAAATATATCTGAGTTATAGGATATTTCAATGTTTTATCTGTCAGTGTTCTTCCGTTTAACAAGTACAATGTATGAGAACTGGTGCACACGTCGTGTTGCTCGAGGCTAATGGTTAAAACACTTGCTAGGCCACAGGAGATAAATCAGGATCACAGGGTCTTTTAAAAGTCTGTAATTGCAACTGAGAACAAAACCAGGAGTCAAGACTCCAGCGTTCCTACCCTGACCGTCTCTGGAAAAGGGCTTAAAGGAATCCCACGTAGAATAACAGACAACGTGTTATATAGATTAAGAATGTGAATATAAATATAAACAAAACTAAAAAGCACATGAAACTCTTTCATATCCTTTCAGCTAACACTTCAAAAGCATTAAATGTTAAGCTGGCTGTCATGTGCAGACATCTGTCCTACGAGTATTTAGGTTACTGGGGTCAAAGGATTTACTATCCTGTTTTTCCTTCTTTTGAACTGCCTACTCTCCTCAGGCCATTTGTCCTGAAATTCCCGTTAGCATCTTGCATAAATTGGGTTAACTGCAGAAAAAGCCGTTTGGCCTAGGTCCTCATAATGAAGACACAACATTCAGTCACTGCTTTCCTAACACATACTTTGTAACCACTAAGGGCCATTCTTAGAGCTATATTTCACTTGCCACTGCTGAAGTAGGTTTAGGTCCAAAACCATTATTCGCTAATTTAAGGCTCAGTGCTGCCGCGTAGGAAATGACATGGACATATGACAAAGGGTTGAAGGAAAAAGGACAAGAAGGCTGGGAAGTTCAAGCTGATTATGGATGAAGCCATATTGGAGACTACATTGAAAAGACATTAAAAAAAACACAGAGAGGAAATGGGCTGCATCTTGCCTGTTTTTTGGGATGGAGCCACTGCTGCTGAAAGTCCAGTCCAATGGGAGCGACACACGTGATGTTAAAGGACTGCCCTGCTCTCACCGTCTCCTCACTGGCTTTTACTTCCACGTCAAAATTGTCCATCTCAGCAGGGACTAGAGGAACCACCAGAGAGCAGATATCAGCACCGTCATCTCACAGGTCCCAAGATAGTGACAACCTGATAACCATGAGCTCATTTATCACCGAGAGGTGGCTCAGTAGGTCGTCATTACTCACTTACTCACACTTAGAGTGAAAACAGACGTGTTAAATCATCTCCCTCTGTGATAATGACATAATGTCATGGCAGTCATGCAGTGAGATCACCATGCAGCGCTCTAATGGTAAACACAATCGAGGAGTGATTCCAGCTGTGCAGTTTCTTAATCATTATCCTGTTACTTAAAGTGATTCTTAATGCAAAACATCAGAAGAATTTAAGAAAATGTTAAACCAAATCTATGAAATGTCCCTTTTTTCCGCATTCTAAGGTCTATAAATGCATAGTTGTCTCAACATACCCTCAGTCTCCACAGTGTAAATAACACTTCTGATAGAGTGGCCGTTCACTGAGGTTTCACACTGGTACTGCCCAGGCGAGAGACTTCCAAAGAAGCCCATTTTGTGGTCATAGAAGGCAGACATGTCCTCTCCACTGGGGACACTCCTCAGGGTGACATGGGAGTTGGGGTCTGACACACGGCAGGAGATGGGAACCCCATCTGTCTCCATTGGGACTACCAAGTTTTCAGGGGTTTCTGGGACGAAGGGAGCCAGGGCATCTGGATGTGAAACAAAATGTAATCTAAGTTATGAGATTTGGGTGCAAAGGTATATTTGTGATCAAATCATCAACTTAATGTAAGCAACAGTGGTCGCTGTTGCTGTGTCTCACTTTAAATGTCCATATTATGCACAGTAAAGCCATTACAGTTGGCACCAGATTTGGCAAAACATGTCATTCACCTGGGACGAAGACATATATTCCGGCCTCATTGTCTTCTTCGGGTTCGTCCTCCAGGTCACCCTCCTGTGTTTGATAGGTGCACATGTAGTAGCCGGTGTTTTCTACAGTTGCGTTGTAAATGAAAAGTGTCGCCGTGTAGTATCCCGGGTAAACAAAGGTGTTTTTCGGCAGGGGTTCAGCCCAAATGACGTTTCTTTTACCGGTACAGCTTATGTTGAACACGGAATTGGGCTGCAGGACGAACTCTTCTTCGTTGGAAACAATGGTAGGTGGCGACAGTCCGGAAGTAACTGAAAGATAGTTTTGAAAACATTTAGAGAAACTTTCAAAACATGTGAAAAACAGTAATGTTTTTTGCATAGGGCTACTACTGTATGTTTACCTGAAACCAGTAGGCCTACCACCAGCATACCCCCAAAGACGAGAGAGGCCTTTACCCCATCCATGACTATGGATGTGCTGGCCTGTAAAGACAGAAAGCGTATTATTTAGTCAACAAGTAAAGCAAACATATCTGGGTTTATGTTTATTCCTGATAAAACGTGATAACATTGTGTCCACATTCTAAACAATTATACAATATTACGATTAAATCAATAAAACCATTGGCTTATTGACTTATTTCCCCGTTAATCAAAGCCGTGCAGTAACACTGACTCCTTGCCGCTATCATGCCTCTGATATAATAAACCCAGATATTTCTAGAGGGATTTGTGGAACTTGGCAGCGAAACGTATGGTCTCCCACCTCATTTCAGTGCTGAAAAAAGTTACACTGTTACATTTATCACAGGGCTACATTAATTATTTTTCGTAGGATGAGGGTGAAGATAACAAGACGGTAAATTCCAATGCGTCAGGATGTTGGATATGTTACAGAGGCAAGTCGGTTCTGGCTGCTGCGCTCGTGCTGAACATGGGGACCGCCGCTAGAGGGCGACACAGTCCAGCTTTTGAGGGCACTGAGCCTCTTTGAATCTCATTGTATCCAGTTTGTTGGGTCGCCTTTCTAAGTTGTATTTGTTTCGTCTCATTGAAGAACATTTCCTTTTTATTGCTTTGACTAAAACCGTTTTTGTTTTTTAAACTAAAATGCAGTTATGAATGTCCTTTTATTGTTTGATTTGACTTATTAAGACAATATCAAGTTTAGTAATATTTATTAACTAATTTCAGATATCTTCTCAGACTTAGTTTTGTCAAGAATTCCTGCAGCGGATATAACCTTTTCTCTGTCTGTCTGTCTGTCTGTTTTCCATTATGTCTGTCTGATCTAGAATCAGGGGCCACACATGAGGCGCTCACAAAAAAAACGTATTCTAAACATTATCTGTTCTTCTCCAATTCCAAAACAAACCACCTCTGCTTTGTAAGTTATTTAACATTTATTAACTTCACATTTCTGATTGTGTCCATTCCTTTTCAGGGGACCTTTGTGGATATTCTGTATCTTCCATGGACAATGTCACCAAACAATAAAAACCGTTTGGCCCTTGCATAGCTTCCTGTGGCTTTGCGCTCTGGTTCGTTCTAACCGGCCTAAATTATGCAACCTGGGTTTCTTTAACTCTATAATTAGCGGACGCAACTCGCACAAAAGTGCATATCCGCGTGGGAATAGCTGACAAAAAGCCTAATGCTTGTTGACGTGTTTGTGCACACGCCTTGTCTCAAACAATTTCAATAAAGGAATGTTGCGTTGGCTTTGGCGAGGATCCTGCAGCCACTGCGCGTAAATCTAACTAACCCTGGAGTGGCAGTCAGACTGCTTGCATGTCCTTCTTTTATTCCCGTGTCCCAGCAAGCCACTCAACAATTGTGGCAGATAGCAAATGCATCGTGCTGCTGGAAATATTTGAGCAACAGCTGATAAGGCTTGTCTCAACTTTCTGCCCTCCACTCACGGTGACATGGTTCATTTTAATCCATTGATTTCTTTGAAAAGAACATCCGTCCAAAAAGGCAATTGTGCATTTACCATGAAAATTGTTTTTGTTTATTTCTTTGTCTAGATTTTTTGACCACAAGCAGTATTCCTAGGCAAAAACCGTTGGTGACACAGCAGGGTGGTTAATAAAGAATGCGTTGTAGTTCCACACTAAGTTCTTCTTTCCTCCTTTTGAATCCATTCAGCTGTAGCTCTGAGCAGTCAGGCTCAGTCCAGTGCCTCAGTGCCGATTTTCCGTTTTAATTCCTCACATTCCACGGGCAGACGAGAAAACAATGTGATGAACATTTCCCAATGTGTTTCCTATTACATGCCAGGCAGCATCCAACAATGGTGCCTTCACATTTCGAGGTGACACCTCCAGCTGTGAGGCCGAAACCGAGCGCTTTTATCCCGCAGAGTCAGGGACATCTCCCTGCACGGCGTCCAGGGGTGAGACCATATGGTGCATGGGGAATATAAATCTAATCTAAAAGAAAATGCATTGCCTTTTGCAGAAGTTGCATAAAACTATCCATTACAGCAGTGCATTCTCAAATAACTGAATATAACTTTTCCAGAAACATTTTCAGAATGGTGAATATTGTTATAATTGGATCAATTAATTAAAACTGCAATTAAACTCCTATTAGACATCTAGCGTATACTTCTATGTAATATGCATAACGCTCTACTCGATACAAAAAACACCCTAAACGTTTTATACAAAAGACTGAGTAGAATTGTGTTTCAATCATCTTTTGGATCCCAGCAGCCTTTCAATTACCTTTTTAGTAATCCCCTCTTTATATTCCTTTCGTGTAAGTATATCCACAGTGAATTGGTCGCTCCAAAAAGCGCAGTAAGGGTCCTTTGCAGCGGCTATAATCCTCAGAGATCCTGCGCTGTGAGAGCATATGTGCAACCCTCTGTCCGCATCCTCGACCGTCCTCACAACTGCGCTCCAGCTAAGCGACCTGTAACTGATTCAATGTTACAGTCCTCCCTCCTCCCTCCGAAAAAAGTAATCATCTGGCTCAAAGTAAATAACTCTCAGGAAATGACACCCCCCTCTCCTCCCTTCGAGCGCTGGACCCCTTTTCAAAGTAAGAGTCTTTTTAGGGGAAACATGCAGACGAATATCCCTGGAGAAAAACAGATTTGCATTTTCATGGAGTTTATAATGAGAGCATTTTTGGAGGACTGAAGTAGATCTGATGTGTTTTTGAGATTGTTATGTTCCATCTGCATAGACTTCACTTTCTGAAATTCTTGTTCTGTGTGTGTATATGGTATGCAGTCAATTTTACCAAGCATCAAAATATACAATTTTGCACTTTTTACTAATTTTCTGAATAAAGAAGGGCATCTCAGCAAATAGACACAGTTATTGTGCAGCAGTCAAACTGGGAAGAGTGGAGCGCTGAACTCATAGAGGGCGCTCCAACACCACCATATCACAAGCA